>NW_024884364.1:54542590-54640276 GCF_019232065.1 Centrocercus urophasianus | reverse complement strand
TAAACAACTGCAGATAAAGAAAAAAGCACGTGGTTTTTACAGTGGAAATATCTAAGCATTGAAAGGACTTAAAGGGCTGCAGTACAGCTCCTATTAGTAGATACTTTTTATATGGACACAGTATGCTTTTGTAGAAGTTGTTCTATTTCATCTATAATTATTGTGTTTACAACAGTGATTAATTCAGAGAAACCTGATACAATGTTGGTGATGTGTTGATGGTTGGACTGGATGGTCTTAAAGATCTTTTCCAAGCTTGAAGATTCAAAGCTTCCATGATTCTGTATTCTTTTCCAGAGTGCCATTTGCAGAACTGGGTTAGTCTTCTAGTGATTCAGGTGCAGTGTTGCATTTTCATCATTAAAAAAAAAAGGAATATAAAATTAGATTCTGTAGAAGAAAAATAGGTAATTTTATTTGGAAAAGTTGAAATTAGTTTTTTTGGTAAAATGAAAACTATTGCAACTGGTCTTGGAAGTACAGGCTCACAAAACCCAGTCTTGTGGGACTTTACAGGAGCCTTCAGTACAAAGGGGCTTCCTTCCACAAATAACAGCTCTCATGAGAAATTCAGTCCTAAAAATAAAGAAGTGGTCAGCATTGATAGATGACATAAAACTTCTGGTTTCCAATCATGATTTTTTTTTTTTTTTTTTTTTTTTACAGCAAAATGAATGCAGAAGTTCTTAATGTTGTATTTTCTCAGACTTCCTACAGTATTTGATACTCTGCAAAGCATGAAAAATGTTTTGATCTGAAAGAACAGCACAATTCCCAATCTGTAAACCCTCTTCAATAATGATTCCTATGTAAATGATACTCATTTTCACTCCAATTCTATGTCTACATTTACTGACATGGATAGGTATGGTAATTCATTATTGTTTTTATTTCATCTGCTTTCTGCTTTTCTTTGCCTCTAGTCTCTTAGAAAAGGGAACCTAGATATGGTAAACAGCAATATCTTCTTATGAATAATGATTAAGGGTTCATGCATGCTACACCATAGTTGTGTACTGATTTTCTCTCAGCTTGATGCGTGAATGAAAATAGAGGTTATGTGTGTAGCTTTTACTACTGTTAAGCAAGGAATCAGACTGGACTTGTAATCATGGATGAAATGATTGTGGCAGTACATTTTCATTCTCGTTATATGACTTGATGTAATTGCATTTTTTAAGGGTTTTCCGATATTATTTGTAACTTTAGTCAAATTAAAGATATATCGTTTTTATTAATACTCTATTTAAAAGAACATATAAAATGATATTTTTTGTTCTAAAATAAAAATATCATTATATCCGAAGATAATAGGAGTGAACAGTCTGAACACAATTCTGATGCTTGTAATGCTGTTGTAATATCACACAGACAAATAAGTTGCTTTAACTTCACATAGCCTTCTTTGAAGAGTATTATGTGCAGTAGTAGGACTGAGATGAATGAATAGATGAATGTGTTATAACATAGTTATAACGTATAACTATGTACGTATAAAAGCACATAAATATGTAAGTATTACATATAAGCAAAACATTATTAATCATGCAATCAAACACTATAATCAATCATACTTTTTGTTGCGAAGTTCATAATCTCAGAATTCATTTTGGAAGTCAGTCATAATAATGGAAGTTAATTCATCTCCCACTTACCTTCAGAGCATTCCATGCACTTAACAGAGGATATGGGCCACAGCTAAATACAGTGAAATATAACAGCTCAATCAAAAGTGGCTGCTTTTGAAAGTGCTGGTACAACATATAATGAATTGGTTAGGGCACAAGAAATAAAAGGATCTTTCATTTACTTTTCAGTTCAGTTCTTCATTAGGAGTTCAATTTTACTACCTATCCATGCTAATAACTATGAAAAGAATAACACTATGAAGAAATTAGAGCTTTAAATGATTTAATTGGTTCTCCGGATTTAATAATAAATGCCAGAATTAGAGGATGAAGGAACTGGAAATATAGGCTTAACTTTTAAAAGCAGACAATAATTTATTTAATAGCACATTTTGCAAAAAATCTTTAGAAAATTCTACTTGAATCAAAGAAACTGAAATGTCATCGTGTAAGGAAGAACAAATATCAGAAATGCAATTTTTGATAGTGATATATATCTATTAAAAAAACATAGCCTCAAGTAGAAATATGTTCCTCAATATTATATTGTTATATTATAGGCACATACAAAACCAAACTAAATCAGGCCATGATTTGTTTCAGTTCTGATAATTTAAGACATAGTCTTTCCTGAGTTAGAAAAACCTGCCTTCTTCGTACTATCTGGGATCTGAACTTTGCTCTTCACACCAAAGAGTAATTTGTCAACATTTGATTATTATGCCTACTTATAAAAATATATCTATATATAACTGCATATGATGTCTACAAGCAGATACAATATAGTTAGTGTTAGGTTTCTTTTTATTTTTCTGGTATAGTAATTCATCCATGATAACAGAAGTAATGAATTAGCACTTGTGACATGCACGTATTTCTGGAAAGTCTACATTTCAATTATAAGTGATGAAAACCACCTCTGAGTTACGACTGCACACATGCGCATACTGATGAGGCCAAAGGCAATTATAAATTCAAAAAGATCTTTGGACAGAAAGCTTTTTTTTCTCTATTGGTACAATGGCTATTATATAAGGTTTTTAGCAGTGACAGGGCATCTCATAACAGCCATGAGAATGCAACAAATACCAAATCTGAAGACCTGTATACTTTTCTTGTGTATTTAACTATACAGCTTATAAAGAAAATGTGTGTGTAGTGCGAGCTACCACTACAAGAACATTCAGTATTTAGGATGCAAAGGTGGGGTTTTTTTTGCTGTATTATGCTCCCATCCAAGTGCATGACATCACCAGGAAGACAAGACCTTAAATAACAGAATTACCTAGGTCATTTTATTCTTCGTTTTGGCTTGGAAGCATTTGTTCTAGAGTGATCTGGATCAAAGATTGTACCTGATGGTGGAGACATTTGATGTGCACTGACTGACACATTTTTAAGAAGTCACAAAAAAGCATACAAGAAGTCCTCAATGTTTCTCAATTGCTTACACAGTTGCTCAAAAAGATAGACACTTTTAATGACAGTTTCATGACTTTTCTTATTACTCTTTTTTTTTTTTTTTTTTTTTTTTTTTTTTTTTTTTTTTTTTTTTTTTCCATTTTCACTCTAAGAGAACCACAATATTGAATTTTCACTTTTTGTGTTTTCTCTTGTAAGAATATAAATCCTTTTTGGTGAGGCAGTCTTCCTGTTTCCTCTGCAATTTTACTAGATCTTTGGAACTTCAAATTTTAAACCTACTCCAAACCTGGGCTTGAGAGATCTGAGAAAATCAGCTTAGAGTGAGATACTGACTCTGCCTACTGGTAGGCAGACCAGCTGCTGAGCTGTTAGTGTTAGACAGTGTACTTCAAGAAATCCTGATCCATCTCTTTTCATTTGAACAATTCTAGCAAGAAGACTGCTGCTCAGGGATTGGCTGGGTGTTGGTTGGTTTGGTTCATCACTTTTGGTTCATCAGTCAGTGAGCAGAGTGTCAGATGCCCAGTAGTTGCATTGTGGATAGAGATAGAGGTAGGTGCATTGTGGATGGAGATAGAGGTAGGTGTAGATATAGATATAGATGATATAGTTAGATATAGTTGATACAGATAGATATAGATATAGATATATAGATATAGATAGATATAGATATAGATATGGATATGGATATATAGATAGATATAGATAGATATAGATATAGATATATTTCTGCCATACAACATCTGTCTCTGACACCATGCTTTAACATAATAAAATAGCAAGCATTACTTTCTGGACGGCGCTCATATCTTGCTATAATTGCTTTTTTTTTTTTTTTTTTCTTTTCTACTTTCCTCTTCTGTCTTAGTAAATAGATTTTTTCTGAAACTGTATTTTCTATTTTGTTTACAGTTCTCTCCTTTATCTTACTGGGGAGGGTGGGAAGTGAGCAAATCAGTGCTTTTTGGGTTAAACCACAACGGTATTTGTACTTCAAGTGGGTCTGCTTCTGAGTGTTTGGCTTGATGGCCTGGGATATTAAAAAGCCTAGTTTGCAAGACTGTTTTGTCTGATTTGGAGGAATTAGGAATTAGGAATTGCCTAATTGTGAATTAGGCAGCACTGCATTTTTTACGACAGTCTCTGTTTCATTCTTACTCTGTACTGAAATATTATTTCCAGAATGTGCAAGGTCTGCAGCCCAAAACCAGCCCTTGAACCTGAAACATGCATATCTACAATCTATACTGCCCCAGCTGACACCTGCACTAGCACAACAGCATGAGTCTTTTACAAAAACAAAAACTCTATAGTGAACATTTGACAAAATCTAACTGCTGATTTAGATTAAAATTTGTTTTCCACTGCTTTTACTTGTCATCTGTCTGACCAATGTGTTCTACAACAGAAGTTGTTCCTTAGCTTTAGCTAATAGTTTTCAAATCACCTATATTGCACAGAAATTAACTGTATGTGTAACTCAAGGACGCTATACTGTAAGCATGATAGGCAGTGGCCAAACAATTAGAAAATTTCCAGCTGGTTAAGAAATCACATAAACCTAGCTCCTGAAACAAAACTAGGGGGCTTGGGGAAGTAAAAATCAAAAAGTGAATTGGAAGGATGTGCATATTAAATAACAGGATTAAATATTGTCTTCTCTTGCTTTCAAATAAAAACAAAATGAAGAAAAGATGAAGCACTAAATCTTAGAAAATTAAGTTGCTCGCTATTAGATAAATATGATTTGTTAAAATAATAGGGAAGGTGCCTCAATGTAGACTGTGCTTTCACTGCTAAAGAAATACTCGTGACATACTGTGTGAGTCTTTCTAGTGACTATGCTTCTTTCTTTTCCCTGTAATTAACTCTTGTGACAACATGGGCAAACTCTGCCACTCCTCATTATTCTTCAATGCTAGTGATGGACAATTAGATTGTGAGCTTCCACTTACCTGCTGAAATTGTTCCATGTATACACTGTAGTTTCATATTGCAGTTTTTGTAAAGTCATTCATCTTTTAATTTTCTTTTTTTCTGAGATAATTGGGAATGCAGTAATCGTTAACTTCAGAGTATAATGGGAGGATAACTGAAAGCATGCGATAAGATAGTACAATGTGGTTTGAGTAAATACATATTTTTAGAATATTTTCTTAAAATATTCTATCCTTAAAGGGAACTGTCCTTCGTGCAATGCAGATAAAATTCTGGCAATTCTGTCAAGCATGTCCTTAATGTTCAATAAAAAAATGGAAATAGACTACAGTTCAGCACTGTTCTTTAAAATCCACAGTGATTATTCCTTATAAAATTATTATTGTTCCAAATGGTGTCCTATTTTCATACTGAAATGTTCAACTAATACAAGTTCTATGGGTCAGACAGTGGTTATTTTGGTTTCACGGGAAGCCTTGCTGCGTTTCTCCTGCCTCAAGATGCATCTTTTGTTCTTGTTATAGAAAACTATCATGGATTATTTTGCCGTAAGGTACTTTTCATTATTACAGTGAATTGGTCTGATAGTTCGGTTAAAAGTTAGTTTGCCTTCCTGAGAAATTCCTTAAGCTGTTAAAAAGTAGAATTCCTCTCTGAATTTCAAAGTTTCCTAATACTTGCTATCACAGTGGTTCCTAGGCAGGCAATCATTCTGTGATTGCTTTTAAATCAAGAACACTGATTTAATGATATGAAGTTAGGAGTGTTTTCCCGTCTTGTCTGCAGGGTTTTGTCGCATAATAAGCCCTAGCTTCTGTCCGAACAGTCGCAGTAATGGCTGATGGGGTTGCGAAGGCTGGTAATGAAGCAAGGAGAAAGAATGCAGTGTCTTTGAAAGCTTTTTCTGTCCTTTGGGTTGCTCATGCCTGCAGGACATACAGAATGGGTTTTAGGTCAGGTCTTTTAGAAGAGGGGAATGTTTCTTTGTTCTGAAAGTTAGTTTGTCATGAGTGTTAAGTACCTGTCAAGTTATTTTGCATATATAGAGAAATTCTGAAATGTATGTTGCACAGTTAGTTTTCTTTAAGCTGCAGCCAAGTGCTTTTAGATACCGAGAGAATAGTGCACGTTTCTGGAAGGTGTAATTTAGACTTTGATAACAATAATGCATCCTGAAGCAGTACATCAAGGAAAGTAGCCGCAGCATACACAGATCTGCTCTTCCATATGCAGAAAAAACTATTCAAGTGTCCCAACACTAACTGAAGATAGAACTGAAGTGGTCACTTACTTGTAAACTAAAATTTACAAAAACTATTAAAAAATGCATTCAGTACATGTAGTACAGAAAAGGGTTTATCTTTAACAGCACCCCCAACATTTTTACATTTGGCCTCCATTTCAGCAGTGGTGATTTCCTTCTCCTTTTCCTATGCATTACCATCAATATTGTTATTCTCCAAGCTGTGTCCTCTCCACGTTCTGCAAAATTCTTGTAGGAAAACCAGATAATTCTTATCTTACTCCACTGTGTGCCAGTAATTCTACTGATCAAAATTATTCTCCCAATGTTTTTTTTATATTGCCTATCAATATGTAAGTTAGAGAACATCACAGAGGGTACAGTATATAAATTCATATGCGCGGCTGCTGCTTATATGACTGTGTCTCCCTTCTTCACGTGAGAATTTTTTGTGTGAATTTCAGGCAAGAAAAGAAGTTAGTGGTTAAATGAATTGAACCAATCATTATCCTAGGATTTCATATTCCTTAAGTGCTTTTATGGGTCTTTGTTGGATACTTGGGAATTTGCAGTTCTTTGTAAAATTCAGATGAGCCACACTGGGTAGTTGGTTTTGTTCTTCTCAGTCGAAGATTAGAAGGCTGATACAGTTTAATAATAAGCCAGAAGGACCAGTGGATACTTACCCACGTCACTTCCCTGCTGCCATTCCCTGCAGGGAGAAAAGTGCTGGGGATTAGTGGAATGAAATTAACCAGTCTATGAAAACCTACAAGGCTCACTACATTATGATGTATTACAGTGCTCTGTGCTTGTAACAGCACTGGGCTCTAGTATTAAAGCTTTGTTTTTCGGTGTTAAATGCATGAGGAATTTTGGAATGAATGTCCAAGTTCTTGGGGTCATAAGGTTTGTACTTGCACAGCACTCATGAAAATCCATCCATTCATCTAACTTAGGCATGGTGGAAGTACCCATGAGCATATTAAACCTCTTCCAATTTGGAGCTATCTTAAAATAATGTCCTAACACATAGAACATTTCTTATTGACTCATTCTAAGTTTCTCTTCCTAAATGCCACCCTCAGATTTTTATTTACCTTTGACATTTTAACTTATGGAAGATCACTCATTTTATAGTGGCCTTCAGAGTTTCTTTGGGTGGAAGTTATTTTTACTGAATTAATTTATTTTCTGTGTCATATTTTGCTATTGTCAAAATATCCACTGTATTCAGTGATTTTGTTTATACATTCTCAGTTACCAATCTGTTGGGAACTAATTCCTCTGTGCTATCAATTTGTTTTGGAATTTTACTGTAACAGGACAGATTTACCTATCTATAGTAAATTACATCTTTTGCAAATATCTGATTCTAGAAAAGCAAGGCTTGTACCAAGAAGCAATATAATTTATTAGTCAAGTGACATAGTCAGACAAAAAGAAAAAAACAAAAAAACCCACAAAAGTTCTCTGGCTTATAAGCTCGTCTTCACATCTAAAATTGAATCAACATACTCCAAGCAAAGTACAGAAATTGGTCTCAGTTCAATTTCATTATTGTTAATCACTGTGGCTGTCTGAGAGAAAAGGATAGTTAACAGCTGTGAAACTGAGGGAGCTGCTACTGAGGATAGAGGTGATAAGGTGTCTACTATGTAGAGAGAGAGGGACAGATTGTTATCCCCTATGGAGTTGTGAAGATTAGCAGAAGAGATAGTGTGAAGAAAATCATATAATGTGAGATAAAACAGGCTTCTTACTGAGCTCTTGATCTTATGATTTTTAGTATCCTGCAGAATAATAAGCATTATGTCCAGGCTCATCTTCTGGAAGTTTACAGTACCACAAGTGACCATTACTACTTTTAGATGGAGGAATTGTGATAAAAGCAGACTCTTGATTTATAGTGATGTGACCTTTAAAAGTATGTATTCTGACCTCTTTCACCAGCATCAAGGCTCCAGTGTCTATAAATAACTTATTATATAAAGGCATACTGGTGTGCATGCTACACTTTGTCATACAGACCCCTACCACCTGATTCACATGTTAGGAAAAGGCAACAGAAGTCATTCAAATCTGCAAGAAGGACAGCACAGTCTGCTGAAGGAGAGATTTTATGGGGGCTGCTTCCACATCTAGTGAATGAAGGTAGATTCATGTTTGTGGCCACTCACCCATTCAGAAATACCAAGTTTGGAAAGCCAAGATGCCTTTCAAAAGATTACTCATCATGAAGGATTCCCAAGAGCCTCTGCCTGTTCAAATAGGTCAACATTTTCAGAGACGTAAACTATAGGAAATTAGAATGGACAAGTTTATTTCAATTCTTGTCTTTATGTGAACACTATTGTTCAGATTCTCCCGAAACATTGAGAAACATTTTACATGCTGTATTTTATGGAGCTTAAAAACATGGCACAATGAAGAACTACCTGTATCTCACCACAATGTCAATTTATTTTCTCTGCTATTATTGCAGGTGATTATGTAGTCATGACTATATACTTCGACTTAAGTAGAAGAATGGGATACTTCACTATTCAAACATACATTCCCTGTATATTAACTGTTGTACTTTCCTGGGTGTCCTTTTGGATTAAAAAAGATGCCACACCAGCAAGAACAGCATTAGGTAAGTTGTTAATAATTTCTTTCTCTGCTCTCTTCATGTAGTTTCTATACTGTAATTTGAAAATGTCAGCTTCCTTTCAAAAAGACCACAAGATATATGCTTTATATTAATGCTACCATGTCTTGCAGACTCCTGTCTATTTATCGATGAAGCCTATTTATCAATGAAGCCTTTTGTT
Organism: Centrocercus urophasianus; assembly: GCF_019232065.1. Taxonomy (NCBI): domain Eukaryota; kingdom Metazoa; phylum Chordata; class Aves; order Galliformes; family Phasianidae; genus Centrocercus; species Centrocercus urophasianus. The sequence goes on along the minus strand of NW_024884364.1, from coordinate 54,631,226 downwards.
TTCTGCCTTTTAAAGGGTAATTAAAAGTAAACTACCCTGACCCTTTGGAATGACACTGCCACATATTTTGCATAATATTCTAGAACTAATGGCTCTCCCCTTGTTCTCACTATGATATTTCAGTGACATTTTTAAAGAATAAATTAATTGTACTGCTGGCTTCTTTTTCTTCTGAAACTCTTTCCCTACAGGATATGATGTCGTATGTATACTAAAAAACTGTGGGATATAATAATATTAGTTCATTCAAAATGTTTTATGTTTGTAAGCTTGAAGTTAAGCCCCATTCTAGGCGTGTAGATATTTTTCATATGTTGTTCTGAAAAAGATTTTTCAGCAGGTCATTTATGTCAGGACAACTGTTTGCTATTTGGCACTGTGCTTTAGGATACACCAAGAAACTCTGACCATTTTTTCTTATGTCTATATGAAAACCTGCAGCTTTTTACAAGTGTCAAGGGCATAAGGTCGTATGACAACAGCCTTATAGGTGTACATCAGAACTGAAAGAAAAACATTTTGGTTCAGACTGAGGTTGCCAGCACTGCAGATCACTAATTTATTCAGTCAGGAAAAATTTACACTAGTATAGGAAAAAGGGGAGGTATGTCATGTTTTACATATATATTTTCAAAAGTAGGTGTTACCGTTCTCAGCTATTCATTGCTTCCTCCTGTTGGAGCTTCTCACATCTCTGTTTAACCAAGTGTGCCCTCTAAATCATTCCAACGCAAAACAACAGATTATTGAAAACCAACTCACTTGATTTTTTGAACAGATAACATTTTTTGGACCGAAAACATTTGTAAAAGCAACTGAATCCCCTAGTTTGAGGTGGAGGCACTGCTGCAAGGAAGTGCTAGGACAAAGGATACAGATGGGCTGTTTACCCTGAGACTGCATGAATACAGCAGGCATGGGATTCTCGAGGCCTTCTGTGAGACAGTGGACCTTTATTCAAACCACATGATAGGAAAGTCCATTTGCATGAACTTTCACTCTCCTAAGCTTCTGATCAAGTATTTGTCATCCCATTCCACCCAAATAAGTAAGCATTTACCAGAAATGGTTGTTAATTTTTGTGCAAATTCATTTGTCTGCTCTCTTCCAAACAACAAAACACAGGTGCTGTACTTGATCTCAGGAGGACAACTTGTTCAACAGTGCTGCCTTTATATATTACTTTAAAATGACTTATCCTGTTTCTCGCTGTCCCTCTCCTGAACTAATAATTCTGAGAAGCCACCAGTTTTAAGTGTTCTAGTTTCCAGCCTACGCCCCCTGACGGATCTGAAGGGAAAAATAAAAAGGAGGTGCTAAAGAGATTTTGAAGCCCACTGACTTTGAATGAGATTTTAGCTGCAAAGTCACTTGAACTCTTCCAGAATTCTAATCCCGCTTTCTAAGTCCTTAACTTACACCAAAAGCATATTGTCATCTGTTCAAAGTATACTAACACCTGGTATGAAAGCCATCTTTCTAAATCATCTATGTTCCCATAGTTCATTAACCTTCTGCTGAATGACAGAAGAATTATATTATTGAAAATACTCTCTAAGAATGAGTCCCTCACTAGCCTAAGCAAAAAAGCCTATATGCCAACCATGCCACTCTCAATCCTTAGACATCTTTCTAGGTAGAGGTTGTATCAGCTTTAAATCTTAGTGAATGACAAGGGACATCTTTCAAGCCAAGAGCGACTCAGTGGATGGTAGCAGGATCAATAGTAAGGAAAACCTAAAAGAACCTTTAATAGGGCAAGTACAAGCAGACAACATTAGTTCATATTTTACAGATAATTCTGTATTAAAACCCTTTTTGCATGAGGTGAGCTCAAAATTGAAATCTGCAAGATTTGCTACAGGAGTTTGTAAAACTGACAAATGTAGCCATGCATCATCTTGTGTGTCCAACTAACATTTTCTGAGTGCCAGAGTGCTCTGGCAATACGGAAGACCCTAAGAGTCTAATCTGTGACCCCTTCTACCTCCAAGGCAATGTGAAGATAGACTAACAGTGAGGACAGAGCACCTGCGTGATTATCTATTCCTGGCTGTTTCCTCTGGTGGCCAGAAAGTTGAATAGGCCTTTAGCATACTTTCCTGTGGAACAACTTTCTTCTGAAATTGAATGGCTCAGTGGAGAAGAAAAGATTGACCGTGCTCTGTTGTTTTCAACTACAAAGCCCCATGTGTGTGCAGAGCATCCATTTGACTTATCTTCCTTAATGCTTATTTTTACCAGAAAAGCAAAAAGGGATAAAAGGTGTCTAGCATTACTAATTTTCTGGAGGCAGACTTCATACCCTGTCTCTGAGAGTAGTTCTCCACACCACACAACTCAGTTTTAAATTAATTAGAATCAAAAGTAGGATACTGATCATAACAGTGTGGCTCTCCTTGCCTCCCCCCTGTTACCAGCAATAAGATCAGAGAAAAAATGTATTTCTATATTAAGGTTGTGAATTTGAAGTAAGACCTTGAAAGTGAGATATTCCAAGGCTGTATCCAGTGGCTGTGATTGCTAACTCATAAAAACTGTGATAGAAAATTAAAATAAAATAAAACTTTCTTATAAATAAAGTCAAGTGACTAGAAAATAATATGTATATGGGTCACCTCTTTTTGTACATGATCAGAGACCCATTACTCCCAATTTGCAAATGGCCTCTTGACTCTTGGGATGCCAGATGCAAATGTTCCCAACTTACTGTAGGTCTGCCTGTATAACAGAAGCTATAAATCTATCTGAGCAACACACTTCCACATTTTGAGAGTGGCACATGGTAAAATCTGAGTAATACAGCCAGAGGCAAACCACTGAAATTATCCTGCTAATTAGTTGAAATGAATTGCATACTCGGTGCACCAAAACTGCCCTGAGTATAACTGCATTAATGTGAAGGACTAGCATCAGGGAAACATTTCACTCTCTGAAATTAATGAGTAATTTTCTAAGCTATTGGCAACTACTCAGGGTTATATGAAGGACGGGTTTTACCCCTTTCTGAATAACTCTAAGTAATAAGTAATTTTTGTTCTGGAAAACTAAATGCAGTCAGGGATATTTTGCTGAAGGAAAAAATGGGACCATAATAATGCTTTCAGCAGCACTGTCTAAAGGCATTTAAGTGGTTTCTAAAAACTTGGCATCACAGCCCCTTTTTAACACGCTCTTTGAGGGGCTGAGGCCAAGAGTGTTAGTGTGATTCACTCCAGGACACTTGAAGAGTCAGTGGGAAAATGGAAATAGAATTCAGCTGTTGCATGAGAACTGTGTTTTGTGATCTCTAGCTATACTCTTCTCTTCTCCATTCAGAGGGGAAAAAATAGCTTTCTGCTGTATTTACCTGTCTCTGGTAATCAAAATGATCTTCTCCCGATGTTCACAGTCAAGAACAGCCAGCAAGTGTCTGAAGAAAAGTTATGATCTGAAAAATAGAGGGCTGTTTTTCTTGAGGATGAAGGGAATTAAGTTAAACCAAAGCTTTCATCTGAGCTCCCCCCTGCTTCTTAAAAAATGGCTATAATGTATAATATGAAGAGACAGTTACTGTACAGCAACTTCAGGTGGAAGCTTAAAAAACGTAGTAGGTATCAAGGGCAGCGATGCTTTGGTATAAAAGAAGTTAGAGATGATGTTTAAGAAAAAGTGAACATTGCTGTCCTTGTCATTTTGCCTTAAGTTCCTTCCATGGAAAAATAAAGCAAATGCTCAAAACAGATGCCAGACCAGAAAGGTGAAGAAATGAAGTTTATAAACAATAAACTTCGGTAAATTTATAAATTTATAAACTTGGGTAAACCAATATACTTTTTCCTATGGGAAAATAAGAAAAATAGAGCCTCCCTGACCAAATAGTTTCTAATACTCCTGTTACTTCACTTGAAATGCCACTGCACAGTAAGCAGCTTTCTGACAACTGTTATGTTAAATAACTATTTATGCCAATGATCTAAAGGTTAAAGTGTTCTCATGCATTTTGTATACCTACACTGATGTACTGGAAAACCCTTTTTGATTTATCAAATATTCATTCTATCTTTGGTATCTCGGAGAATATAAATGTCACAAAAGTGAAATTTATGCACAAGCATGTGCTTCTTCTCACACCTACCTACCAGAAATTTTTGAAGCTAGCTTACTTCAAAGCTGTTCCTGGCTGATGTTAGATTTCTGCTGAAATAGTTCCAAAGCACTGCAAATTTCAATAACAGATTCAAAGCTCACTTCACAGTATTGATGTCTCCTAGGCGAGAGACTTAACAATTTAATCTATCAAAGTTTATTGCATTTAAAACCACTCACCAAACTGAGTTTTCTTAACATGATAGATAAAATGAACTAAGGGTAAGGAATCTAGATATTGTATTCGGCAGTGGTGTTTTTTTTATTTTATTCTTATGTGAATATTGGCGTATTCTGACTTACAATTGCATAGGAATGTAAAACAATATCATCTTGTACACTTCTTTCTCTTTGCTCTCTGCATGTGTCCTCATAGGACTCATTTTAATATTTCAAAACTTGTGTCAATGTGTCAGGTAAAGTTGATATACGAGAGTGAATTTTTGTTATTTTAAAAGCTCATTCTTTGTCTGAGCTGAAATCCAAGTCTAATCCTCAGCTTAAACGAGGAATGATTCTTCTATAATTGTTGTCATATTGTGAAAATACTGTATATAAATAATGGAAGTAACAATCTGATTGTTCTGCCTTTGAATGTTTCCAGCTCTACACATGGCATTCATATGTCATGGCCTTGACATAATTTGAAATGTGACATATAATCTGGAAATTGTGATGGTTTGTGATATTCTCAAACTTTCTGTTCTCTAAGGTTTTATATTTTGATAGCAAAACATGATTCATTGTCAAAACAGTTGAGGTTGAATGCTAACAGTTTCTTTAAAAAAAAAAAAAAAAAGTTCCTCCCAAAATCTGAAACATGGTCATCCAGGAAGAAAAATATATTTATAGCTAACAAGGACCAAGTCAAGGCAACATTTGTTGCAACTGGAAATTTTTGCAGTTGATCACTCTGATGAATGCATAGGGTTTGTGTCTGGAGCTGTTAAAAGGTTCATTAGCTACAGAGCTGTTGTTGAGGGGTCTGTAGGTGTTACTGGACCATGGCAGCCACCTACATTGTGATACAATAGAGATGAAACAAATATTTTTGAAGTACCTTTTAGATGTTGAAGATACGTACAAAGTCTAAAAGCATGTCTATGTTGAGGTTCAAAAATGTAATTGCAATTCGTGTGTAGACTAACGTTAGCAGCAGTAGAAAATTAGTGAAAACCACAAAACCTGAAAAAAATCTGCAAAGTATTCAGTCATACTGGGATAACTCTTTTGTACTATTTGTGTTGTTGAATATATACGATTGGATGAATCAGCTAGCTTAAAGTTTGAATGAACTAAAGTGGCTGCTCTGGGTTCCAGTGCAAGACAGTGCCAAATATTGAGATGACATACACAGAATAAGGCTGTTTCCCGTGGAAGGAAAATTTTCCACATTTCCCGCTTTCTACCAGCATTGCTTTGATCTTGATTATTGGGTTGTTATTTGTTTTTTTCTTCTTTTCAGCAATTTTTTTTTTTTTTTTTTTTCTGTTTCTATTCATTATTTGTTGTAAGAGAAAATCCAGGCGCATGCATTAATCGTCATTTTGGCTCTTCCAGAGACTTTTTTACGGTTTGAATGAGGCAGGTTATTCTTGTGAATTGCTGTAGTTTCAAGTGCTGAAAATCAGAGGTGGGCATACTTTATCAAAGAGAAAGTAGTCACAAGTAATCCACTGATACTTTTTGCTCTCCGCCGTTCCATTTGTGGAAAGTAATTTTACTATAAGGCGTAATTTAAATTATCCCCCGCCATTTCAAACACTATGTACCATTGCAAAATACCACTTTAACTATAAAAAGAAAGATTACCTTACAGTTATGTTTTTAGAGCAGGCTCTCTTTTGGGAATTACTTGAGTGAGTGCTTTATTTTTCTTTCCAAATCATTGAGGAGTTTTAGTTTTTCCTATATAAAGACTTGTGGTTAATAACGAATGATTAAAAACGTCAGTCCAAAATAGGAATGAGAAGCCATCTTCTGCTGAGGAATTAACACGAGTGATGTGAATTACCTAACAGCCAAATAACTGACACCCCATAGACTTCATTCTAATACTGGTTTTATTGTTTCAGGATATTTCACTCTAAGTAATCCCGATTATATTCATTATTACTATATCAATCTAAGCTGTGATGCTTTGTACAAATTGAAAAAGCTATTTCCATTAAGGTTGCATCTGAAGCTTGTATGAGAATCTGTTTTCCCTTACCCAGAAAGAAAACAGCAGTGGAGCACTCCCAAGGAAGCAGGGTTGTGAAAATGTATTTTCAAAATTCATAATTAGCAGCAAAAGTTATTTTATTTTCTTTTTTCTCTCTCTCTCTTTTCTTTTTTTTATTTTTTTATTTTGAGCACAAGATTTTTCACTAGAGGAGTATTGCTGTGAAAAAAAAAAAGCCAACAGCATGTTTTCATTTATGTTTTCTAGGGATTTTGCTTTGTTTCTTTGTACTAATGGTTCTGGGTTTCTGTTGGGCTTTCTTTTACTTTTCTTAAAAAAAATATAAGGAGATGAGGAAAAGTATACTGAGGGGCATGGGAACTTCTGTGTTGCAAAGACAAATATGAACAACTGAGGAAAGTTTTGTTTACTAAATGCTTCTCCCTCTACAGTTGTTTTTCATTATTTTTATACTGCCAGACAAAACGAATGACTTTCTTCTGAAAATTTGTGTATGCTTTGGTATTCTGTTGTGTGTAGAGTTTTCCAAAGATTCTTTTAAGCCTGCAGAAACTATATTACATAAAAGTAAATCCAGTTTTTCTCTTTAGGGATTACTACAGTATTGACCATGACAACTTTGAGCACCATTGCAAGAAAGTCATTACCCCGTGTCTCCTATGTCACCGCTATGGATTTGTTTGTGACTGTATGCTTTCTATTTGTATTTGCTGCTCTGATGGAGTACGCAACGCTCAACTACTACTCCAGTTGCAGGAAACCAAACTGTACTAAGAAGAAAAAGTCGGTAAGACAGGAGTGTTTTCTTTTCAATACTGTTGCTCAGAGGTTTGAGAATCATTTAGTAACATCCTGTAATCTCATTACACTCCACTCCTCCTAGCCTTTTCCCACTTCAAGGTATTATTTACCCTGAAAGCTGATGGAAAGTAATTACCAAGAGTTCTGTTCTTAACAGAAGGAACCTGCTGACCATGAAGCAGCAACTCTGCCCATGTGTCCTTTTCCCCCTCATTACTCTTCTAGTAGTCACAAAGGGCTTCACTGAAACAGGTATCACAGCTCATTATGAAATCGTATGTACATCAGTGTATAATCAAATGCATCTGCTATCTTGTGTCTTAACAGGTCTAGGAATATTTATGAATTTTAAAAATGGGATTTTGTTTTTCATATTGGGCACCAGCACTTATTTTTAGCCCTGTGTTCAAATGTTCCTACATACAAGAACAAAGGAGGGCACTTGCAAAGTCTTTGAAAAAAGATGCATTTTTAGACAAAAAGACCGTTGCAATAACAATACACCAGCTCTTTACATACAATTATTTAAAACAGCAATACAAAGTCAAATAGGAAAACTATGAAGGAGGAACTAAAGAAAGAAAGGTGAATACTGGGAATAATTGGTCAGGAAGTAGAAGTGGATTGAAACAAGCTATAGAAAGTGATTCAATGAAGAAATAACAGAGGAAAAGATTAAAATAATACGGAATTAGAGAAAACGTGAAAACCAATAAACTTGGTTAATGAAAACTCCATTAAACCTCTAATAGCTATTTGTAAAAATGCATTACATGGGAAAGGCAGAAGAGTATTACCAAAAGAAATTTATGGGACAATCAAAGTGAACTTCCTAATGATCAAACTAAAATAGCTATCCTATAGAGAAATTGGATGAAAGAGTCTTTAGTATCCTTGTGGGCAAGATGTATTTCCAGACATAAAAGAAGATGAAGGAAGACATGCAACATTGATAGTATATAAGTTAACTTGTGAGGAAATCCTTAGCTATTGTTTACTAAATTAAAAATAAAAATAAAAAAGGTTGAATAAATTCTTAAAGTGGATGGAAACAGGGTGCACATTCTCCAGATTCCATGAAGTTTCAAAGTGTGCAGAATATTACATAAAATAATTTGAAGGTTCAGTATGAAGAGTTTTAGGGAGAAATGCATTTAAAGATGTGTTTTAAGAAATGGTATTTAGTATTAGGTACATATGAAGCAATACTTATATTTTCCTCTGAATAGTTCTTTTCTTATCTTTATTTAAGCTACCTGATGTCAGTTTTGGTCATGTGATGGTAAGTATCCTGTTTAGTCCTGTGACAGCAATGGCGGCTCGAATGTATGGTTGACATTTATTTGCAATAATTCCTGAGAAAGCTATAATGCTGTGTTATACTTCACCCTGACTTCACTATAAATACTGTTTTTGCTTTGTTGTTAAAAGGTCAGTTTGTTTTTGACTGTGGTAGAGGAACATACCTGCCTCTTTCTGTAAAGACTTATCAAATGATTTGGGAGAGAGAAGGGTCAAGTGTAAATATTTTGTGCTATTCTTAGCCAAGAATTCTGTTCTTCTGCTGTACGTAATGCTGCACTTCTACATTACATTTTAGTAAAAATTATTAAGAACAAGTCCAACAAAAATGTATGTGGAGTTTTAGTTAATGAATTTTGTAAAAAATAACTTATGTACATCTGTAAAATCTTTCACAAACTTTCAGATGGATTTTCAAATATTTTGGGTTTAAGAGTTTAGCATAATTAGGAGTGTATTAGAAACATATCTAAAAATAGAATTAATTATATTCCTCAAATTTCCAGATAACTGTTTGGTTAAGTTCAGCTGCAATAAAGTTTAAGTTGAGCACCCAGTTGAAATCTAAAACTGTAATACATACTGTAATATGCAGATATATATAAAGGATACAGAAGATCAGTGTAGCAGCTGGATGAATGGTCCACTTCCGGATATCCAATGCAAACACAAAGAGGGATTGAACTTAACTACCTCTTTCATATTTCTTGATTTTTATATGCTGAAGTGTATTGTTTATAATTCCTAGCTTCACGTTGCTAGTTTACCTTTCACAAATTATAAACTTAATTTAAAATAAGTTTTTTAAAAGGTTTTCTGTTCCATTTAAAGAGCTCATAGCACTGAAAGTCTGCATATTGACAATGAATAACCTAATGAATGGATTTGCATTTATACATTTACTACTGCTGTCATTCCTTGGAAAGAATTTTGAAAAAAAAGAAAGCTTTGGTCAGTAAGGCACAATGAATGGTTAGTGGCAATTTCCTTTTTTGCAATTGAAGAAGAAAAAATAAATACAATTAAAATATTAAGGTTGGTAGTCAGTCTTATCTGCTTGGAAGTTTACCTGCAGATTTTTAAAGTTTTTTACCCACCCTTCCTAATGTTAAGACATGAGAACATTTCCTAATATTGAAGTGGAGCTTACTTTTAAAGTGTCACAAATTTGCATGCAAAATGCTGCAGAAGCTGAACAACGTAAGTCAATTACTCCCAGGATAGCTTGAGTTTTTGTCAACCTTGAAGTGATGCAACTTAAAAGGTTAAATTTCAGTAATCTTAGTCAATCTATGTTCAGGTAATCCCACCCCTCATTTTTTTCCTCATGGAGAACATGCATATGCTATATCTGAAATAATTTTATGAAGCTTGTTTCATCACTGCATCTGAAATGTTTTGCATGAGGCACCTGAGAAGTGCCTTACCTTGGCATATTTCTCAGGTGGTACTGAGATGGTGTCTGTTGTATGAGTACTGCTCTCCTCCCAGCCCCATCTCAGCAAGCTGGAGAAAAAGGCTTGTGAAATTCAACAAGGAGAAGCACAAACTCCCAGGGAAGAACAACTCCAGGCATTAGTACACTGTGGGGTCCACTCAGTTAGAAAGTAACTTTGCAGAAAAGGACCTTGGAGTCCTGGTGGACACCAAGAAGAGCATAGAATCATAGAATCATTTAGGTTGGAAAAAATCCTTAAGATCATCAGATCCAACCATCAATCTAACACCATCAAATCCAACACTGAACCATATCCCTAACTGCCCCATGCACACATCTCTTAGAACATAATTGACAGAGGTACCACCACTTCCCTTGGCAGCCAATTCCAATGTCTGACCCACCCTTCCTGTGAATAAATTCTTTTTCCTGATATCCAACTGAAAGCTCATCTGTATAACTTGAGGCCATTTCTTTATGTTTTGTCACCTGAGAAAAGAGACTAACACCACCTCACTACAACCTCAGTTGAGGTACATGTTGAGACTGATGCAGTTCCCCTTCAGCCTTCTCTTTGCCAGACTTAACAACCTTAGTTCCCTCAGCCACTGCTCATGTGTTTGTTTTTTTTATTCAGTTTCTTTAGCAGCTTTGCTGCTTTTCTCTGTATGTGTTTGAGCAGCTTAATATCTTTCTGGTAATGAGGAATTCAAAGCTAAATACAATATCAGGATCCAGTCTCACCAGGGCTGAGTACAGAGGAACATCCTGCTGACCAGACTATTTGTGCTGCAGTCCGGAATGCTGTTGGCCTTGTTGGCAACCTGGGCACACTGCTGGCTCGTGTTCAGACAGCTGTCAAACAGTGTTTTAAAATCCTGTACTTAAGTCATGGCTATTTGGTGCAAAATTGTATCTGTTTGAATGGTAAGTTTAAGAGGTAGTGAATGCAGCTTATTTAACTTAGCACTCCACCACCTTTCTGGAAATTCATCTGATAAGGCATCCTTTGATGGAAAGAAAGCTGGTCCCTGAATCTAGAATTCCTGTGGTATTGACCTCTTACTCCCAGCTCAGATTTCATGTCTCATGTGACTTCTCATATGATTATTAATTGTGCATCATCCGTAAGAGTTCATCACATTGTTTGTTTCTTTTTCTCTCCTCAGAATTATTCTGTACTTGATATGAGACCACCAACTACAGTCATCACATTGAACAATGCCATGTATTGGCAAGAATTTGAAGAGGCATGTGTCTATGAATGTCTGGATGGGAAAGACTGCCAGAGTTTTTTCTGTTGTTATGAAGAATGTAAATCAGGCTCATGGAGGAGAGGACGGATTCACATAGACATCTTAGAATTGGACTCTTACTCTAGGGTCTTTTTTCCTACGTCCTTCCTGCTCTTTAACCTGGTCTACTGGGTTGGATACCTCTATCTTTAAAAGTTGCCTGTAGTGGTGAAGACTGCTATGTTTTCACACTGAGGAGAGATGGTGAAAGTGCAGCAAAAGTGAAGGACATGGTCAGTTTCATCTCAAATTATAAAGGCCACATTAACCTTCACCGTCACAGAGTGTGATGAAGAATTTTAATTGCCTAAAAAGAAAAACATGGAAGAATTATCTCCTTACTGCTATTCATTTTAAGGGAAAGATTCCTAAAAATTCAGCTGAATTTGTAGTGTAAGCGATGTTTATGAATAATTATTGTATATTAGAATTCTTACTATTCTCCCTTGACATAGAAGCTATACACAGTTCAGTGAAAGGTTAAGTATGTCATTTTGTTCTTCATTCCCATAGTTTCTTCAAAATGCTGCCATATCCCTGAGGCTCAGAGCAAGACACAACACACTTGCATTAGCAAATAAGCTAAAGCCCATGAAACTACTCATTTGTATTTAAACTTACTTGAGCTATGTCCCATAGGTTCTGGGAAATATTTTCTTGATGATCTCCTTGCTATAGAGAAACCATCAAAAGACGGTAATCTATGTCTCTGGTGAGATCAAAATACAGAAGTTACTTTCTGCACAGGTCTGGGAATCATGGAATTTGATGCTTACCTACATGTATCTGTTTTAATTTGGGGTAGAAATAACACTAATATTTTGATAAAAATAAATGACTTGCCTATCTCTGCACACAGGCAGCTGTAGGCATAACTTCTACAGTTTTTCAAGATTTTAACTATCTTTTTTATGAGTGGTTAAACACAGGATGGTCGTTGATTTCTAAAGTACTTCTACTTGAAGCAAAACAAGATGCTTGTGTCATTGTAGCAGATCACAGGCCATTAGTAAAAATCACTATAGCACTCGTAATATGTGACTTTCTTCAGATTGAAGTGTACTAAAAAGTGCCCTCATTTTTATGCATTCTTATTTTTTTCTCTCAATGTTATTTTACCAAATTAAAAAAAAAAAAAAAAAATGCTGCCAAAGGACATTTTTATTTCTTCCATAAAGTTAAATGTTGCAGACCTTATCTACGTTCCCCAGATCTGACCTGAAGATTGAATACATTTTTGAAAATTAAACTGTTACCCTTGGATTAAAGGTGGAGTAGTTGCCACATGTAGCAAAGGTTGAAAGGATTTTTCCTGAACTACCAACTATATTTTAGTCTAGAAACTTATTTTGTATTTTTCAAACTTTTAACCATTAAATTCTTAAAATACACATTTTTTACAAACAATTTGGTTTTTGTTGTCAAACTGAATTGCTTCTTTTACAGACTGTCTCAATAATTGTATTTAAGCAAAGAAAATATTCAAAAATCAGTAAAAAGGACTTTGAATAGCGAATAGTTACAAATCGTTAATGATAAACCCTACCTAAAAACTACATTGTATTTTTTTCTCTTCTGAAAGACTTTATTATTTTTTTTTCTCACCTCAAAATAAAAGAAGGAAAAGAAGGAGATTCGATTGAAAAGCAGTTCCTTTCATACTTGAAAGGAAAACAGAAATGCTGTCATGTTCTTTGGAACATCACTGCATGTCAATGCTGTTTCCCTATGTTTCCAGTGAATTTTAGTGGAGAAAAATCACTAATAAGAAATATAAATGCAGTTTATCTTCTGTTTTTCACTTGTCCAAAATATAAGAAACTAGGGATACATTTAGATGGGGGAAGGAAACCACTTGTCCAAAGACTGAAAGTAAAAGAAGCAAAGAGAAGAAATGTTTGTGGGCAATATCAAAACCTTACTCTTTACAAAACCTCTGATGACCTGATTTCAAAATACATCTTGAAGCTTTTGATAACTGTCAGTAGCAAATTACTCTGTGAACCTATTATCCTGCAAACCTCTGTGTCCTGCATTGTAAGTGTGGCTTTCATTGAAGCAGAGTTCCATTTTCAGTAGTGCTAGGAGGAAATTAAATTGAATTTGAATATCCTGGTCTTTAATTACAATGTAATCAATGACAGCCACCTTTAGCTATATTTTGCAAGAATACCAGGAGTACCTCAAGCCTAAATAAGAGTTTGGAAACAGTTATGCTTTGGGGGCCAGATCCTGCAAAACCTCTCCACAGTCATTTCATTTTGGTGGGAGTGTTTAGATGAATGAGTTGCATGAAGGTAGGTTCTACCATTAAGTCTTGGATAGGTAAAGTGAGGTTTATTTAGCAGTTGTATATCTGAGTGACTGTCCCAGGAGTAAGTGTTAAAGTGGTTTTTGTACTTGTGCTTTTTTTGTACTTCATTTTTGTTTGTACTTCTGCTCATAGCTGCCTACACCAGCTAAAAGCACACAGTCCTGTCAAAGCCTTACTTGAAGGAGTAAGACTTAGTCCATTTATACGGCCTGCACTCTCTGACCGCTTTCATAACTTGGAACTTGGAAGCTTATCACTCCACTCCTTTCCATACGCCAACCCAAGAAAGAATCTGCAGCCACTTTTGATTTCTACTGCTACACTGACAGCAAAGGACATCTTCCACTTTGCAATATATTTTCCTCTGTGTTTAGGTACCAAAAAAAAAAAAAAAAAAAAAAAAAAAGATTGGTGGACATAAGCTGACAGGTTCCAGAATACATATGTCTGCTTACTTCTTCTTGCTTGATTTACTCTCTCTGCTTCACTGCTTTGTGCTTTGGCAGCCACTGAGAAAAGATAAGTTTTCTAGGTTCTGCATCATTCAAAAGACAATTATTCTAGACATCTAGATAATGTAATCTGCATACATCTGTGTGCCATGCCCTTCTGTAATAGTAAGGAATACCCTCATTAACCTCCACATATTCTTTTGCTTCCTTTGCAGATTGAAAAAGATTAATGCTTCTGTGCACTGTCCCATGGGAAATATACAAAATACCTTTTAGCCTTTTAGAATGTTTTCTTATCAGATGATTTCATATTCAAGACTTGCATTTATTCAGATGCTTCTTTTTTGTTATTTAGTTCTTTTTACACTTCCACAGTGGCAAAGGAAACTTGTTTGGATAGTACATAAAACCACCCTACATTCTTTCCAAGTTACAGAAAAGATTGTGAGGGTTTTTTAATCTTGTCTCACTGGGTGAAAACCCACTTTTCCCAGGAAGGTGAGTAGAAGTAAAATCAAGCTTCTTATTTCTCTTCCTTCAATCAAAAGTTGATGGACATTCATTTCCTGCATTAAAAGCTGCATTTTCAAGGTAATTGAGAGTGTATAAAATTAGTGTTCTGCTTAACTCAGTTTTATCATTTCTTCTGGCCAGGATGTCTATCATGCTGAAATCACTTTCTTTTACAGACATTCTGACAAGAATAAGCATCTAACAACTTGCAGCCAGTTTATGCTATCTCTGTCCAGTATACAAGTACTACAGTACACAAGTACTACTGGAACTGAAGTACTGTATACAATTTTAGCATAACTTTCTAATCAAGAACTACACTGTAGATTAAACACATTAAGCACTTTATCAACCTTTTGTTCTCTTTCAGATGCTTCTTCCCTCCATCATCAACACTCACTTGTGTGTTGGGTCAATAAAAATGATTAAAACTACAGCTGCAGGAATCCAAAAGTCCAGGAATGTCCACAGAGACAGTGACAAATAGCAAAGCAAAAACAGGAGGAAGAGATTGTTTTTCATTGCTGTGCAGTTATCTATCCCTCTCCTCTTATTCAGTCCTTTACACCATCTGCCATGAACTAACTCTACATCATCCACCTGATGGATTGCATATTCATCAATTAGAACAGTAGTGACACATTGAGCCTTTAGCTGATTATATTTATGGTAGTGGAGCATGTTACCACACATCTAAGATAACTATCTCGAACACTTCTACAGCTCTAATTCTAATGTGACTCAAAGCCTAAAGCCTCGTCTTGCTGCAAGAATTTATTGCATCTCGCCTTTCCCAATCCCTTCATGACCTAGGGAGGGATGTTCACTGCCTTTTTGTACACTCAATTCCACCCATTCTTCAAATGCAAGATGGCACTGGAAAGACTGTAGTTGCTGTACTGCTTACTGGGAGAAATTAAGATTGTAAATGTTTTAATATAATTTTTTTTTGGCTTCATGGTATAGACAGTTGCTTTTACCTTCTAACCTGTAAAATAAAGCACTCACTGCAATTCATAGAGGCTGTCCATAATTCACAGTGCTTTTCCCACTGGCTGCTCTTTCTGGATCTCCCTACAGAAAAGGCAATCTGTGTCTGATGATCATAGCTGCTTACTCAAGTGCTTTTTTCAAGGTATATTGTTCTCTTTGCTTACAGTGTAATCTTTGTGCCTCTCACATCAGTGCCTTTAGCATTTCTCAGTTTTGAAGTATATACTATCCCTGGCCTGTGAAACAGAAAGAGAGCCAGTGACCTTAGTGAAGTTCTACCTGACCACCATGAAGTGGTATGACCATTGTTCTAGATGCCATCAACTTACACACTAAGCATTTGGCTGATATTTTTTTTATATTTCTTAAGTAATCTGTAGGTTTCTTAATTCCTATGTAGCAAGAAAACTGCACTGGGATTCAGCAGTTTAACAGAATCCTTCATTCTTCACTTAACAGCTTCAATCCACCTGAGAGGTGCTGAGCATAAGTTCAGGGTTCATGTTCAACTCATCTTGATCACTTTCTAGATGACTATCTAAAACAGGCAAAAACCAAAGCATCTACTGGAGAGGTATTCCCTGGCTAAAGGTGAGGATGTTGGTGGGTTTTTTTTTTTTTCTCTCTTTTTTTTTCTCTTTTATTCTTTCTTTGTTCCTTTTCTTTATTGGTTCATTTTCAATTCTTCCTTCCTTCCTCTCTCCCTCTCCTTCTCTCCCCTTCTTCACCATCAACAAGATCAAAATTGGCTAAATTCCTTTGCTATTGAGTCCAGAAGCTGCAAGCTATTGTTTCAGGCATCTCCATACTTTGCTTTTGTGTATCCTTGTGTACCAATAACAGAGGGCATGGAAGATGTGAGGAGAGAACCAGCTGCCTAAGACACAAACCTTCCTCCAGCTACTGCTATGCAAATGTAGTGATATTTGTCAATAGCTATGAGACTCAGCACGATTCTAGTGCTAACCTTCTCTTTGTAAACTTCAGTACTTTTCTACCAATTAATGAAATAATTATTATGCATTTCTAGATTTAATGCTGCTGAAGAAAAACAATCATCAAACTGAAGTGTTTTTAAGAAGCTATAGCCATGGTCTACTACACTGGTTGGATGGTCACTCTTCTTTATTAGGACAGAACATATAACTGTACTTGGTGATACTATCCTACTCCAGCTCTCCAATTAACATCTAATTGCTAATTCAATTACCACTTCCCAGAAGACCGATATTGTACTAATTTAGAATTTTATTCTGATAAATTTAGTAAATTTCAAGGACAACACTGTAAAAATATGACTAATGCCAACACTTTCTCATCCTCTTTTATTTTCTTTTAATGTCTAACTCTTATTTTTCTTCACTGCTAGTAGTAGTGCCGCTAACAGCATTCTCATCTAATTACTCAGAGCAGGGCACAAAGAACAGAGTGTTCTCGCAAAGCATTGATTATCAACTTCTATAAAATATTTACTGTGGATTTCTAGAAGGTATTTGAGGAGGAGCCAGCAGAGTGAAACATTGATTCATGCACAGTGGTCGTCCCTATGATGCTCCTTCATTAATGACTTAACACATTGCTGTGGTGGCTCACCACAAGAGAAAACACAAAGGAACACAAAAGAAAACAATCTGAGTAGAGCCTTTGTCATTTGTTTTCATACACGGTCTGCTGAAAGCAATGGGAAATAGAGACACTGATTCTCCAACAGAATCTATCATCACTGCAGAAGCATTCTGATTTCTATCTTATTCTGGGGGGAGAGGGGGGGTTGAAACTTTTACTTTCAAATAAAAAAGCATAGTGCCATCAGTTTTATGGCATATTTCTATATCTATAAGATTTTTAGCCTATTAGTCTTCTTCAGGGGTTCTAGTACATAAGACAAAAATAAAGGCCTTCCTTCAAAACTCAGTGACCTTAATACTTTTGCCTTTTCTCTTGGGATTCATGTTTGTTTGTCTGTTTTTCTAGAGAGCAAACTAGAGATAAGTAGAGATTCTACTTACTGGCAACTGTTTTAGATGCTAAAAACAAAGCAATGTTTTTATGTTTGTTTTTTTTTTTAATTATCTAAAACAAAATGATGCTTTAGCAGAAAAAAATAGTCTCCACTTGACTTTGACAAATTTAATAGTGAATTTTTGTACTCTATACCTGTGTTGGTGTACTGAAAGAAACATGCTTCTCTTTAATACATTCTAAGACTAAGACCTAAATAAGGGATAAACATTGTTCTAATCAATCCAATTTACCTAGCAGCTGTCCCTTTAAATGGCTTTGGATTGTGACTGACTTGCAGCGCTTGGCTAGTGTTTGTTCACACTCCTCAAGATAGATATTCAAGTTCTGTGATCATACATTCCTTTCAACAAACTTTACTTTCTTTAGTTTTTTTCTTTTTTGTTGTTGTTGTGAGTCCTTAAGTCGGTGTCTGAATGCATCTGGAGTCCTCAAGGGTTTTCCCAGAATATATGTGAAATTAGACAGTAACATTCATGCAACTCTGTGCTTCAGAGTTGGACACATGAGAATACTCTACTTTCTGTCAAGGCAAGTATTCTGATCTTCTAATCATTTGCTGCTTGAAGGACAAAGTAAGACAGCAGAAGAGCTGTGCTTATGTTTATCCATACATCTGGAACAGTTTTTCTCAATGACTGTGACAGGCAAACCAGGCAGTGACACAGTCAGCTATTTCCCAGATATTCTTTTATCCAAGTAACGAAAGCACTAGCCAGATGAGCCACAACAGCTTCCTTGGTGACATCAAAACACTTAACTTTACTTGGAGGCCTAAGCCAGCCTGTAGGTCTTCTTATAGGGGAACTCATGTACTCCCCTAATGGCACTTATTATTCTATTAATGTTGCTTTACCTCCTTGCAGCTTATGGTACTGCTTGGGAGGGATGAAGCTGTACTGACACAATACAAAAGGATAAAATACCCACAGTAAGTCTGGTCACTACTTGTTATTGATAATATAAAAGAGAGTGCTTCTAGGCCTAAGTTAAAAAATTCCTCATCAATCAAGCTACTTGACCAGAAGAAGGCTTTAAGTTAAAATATTCTTTGAAGCAAACAAGAAAAGCTTTGAATCATGTTCTGGATGTATTGACAACCCATTGATTGGTATAAAAGCTTAGGGAGAGCAGATTTTTAACATATGTACTTAAAATGAGAGGCCAAAATTTCTAAATTTTAAATGGATAAAAAGGCTCATATTGACAACATATGTGAAAAGTATTGCTGACAAAGGAATGTGAAAGAGCATGCTAGAGTGATCCTTCCATTCCATATGGACAGACCATATGGAATCTTTAGAATGTGAGCTCCTGTGAAATTCGTGGAAAACTGATAAAATAGTTGCATGCAGTAGAGTTACATAGGCAGACTAGGGAAGTAGGACACTGTCAGAGTGCTTCAAAGGGAACAATAACTCTTCACAAAGCAACATTCCTCTGAACAAGAGTGCAAATTTTGTGCAGAGGGATTGCAGTATCAGTCCCCCATACTCTTTTCTGCAGTTTTTAAAGAGTCCTGTGATTCTATTGTTATCCATGCTTATGTGCAGCCAACGTGGTTGTCTAAGTAGAAACACAAGACTGGAAGGAATGAGTCCAGTCTGCTGCTATCGCAGGTAATCACCAACCACTTCATTCAGTCCAACTTTGAACTCTCAATTATTCTTCAAAACATTTTTCCCAACTTGACTACATATGGATATTTTTCATTTTCAGATGAGTTCAATTTTACGAATCACATAAACTCTACCAACTATGTGCCAAATTGAACTTTCTTACAGAACAAAAATAAAATTTTAGATTTCTAATCTTCCTACCTAAGTTTTCCTTAGGGGTGTGTGATTTCTTTGCTAGCAGTGCAGCTTGTGATGCCATAGTGAAATGAAAGTACGATTCTGTGCCCAATGTGCCTTGAATAATACAGGTAGCACTAGTACCAGTTTGTCATTATAAGTTAGACAGCCATCCTAGTTGATCCCTCAGACTGACTCAACCAGAAAACTCAAACACCTGTGTGCTTCATATCAAGTTCTCAATGACTTTGCCCTATCACATCCATTCCACTTTTCTTTGTGTTAAGGAGTAGGGCTGTGCGTCTAGAATACTATTTATATTCGTATTTTGATCCCAATATTTGTATTTCTGGATACAAATAAATACACATTGTCAGAAAATGCAAGTATTGTGTGCATATATTGGTGACTGTATTTTCTTATGAGAGTTGAGAACACAAAACAATAGAAACAGACATCTGAAAATCTTTGTAAGAGTAGACACACACAGTAACTGTAGACTTCTTCTTATGGGTTTTTACTTGAAATGAATATCAGAAGATTGTTTACAAATATTTTCTACAATCACTATGAGCAGCCAGTAAACTAAAAGGTTTGAAACCAAGGTCTACTCAGGGGGCTCATGTAAAGTGGGAAGAATATCCTATAAAATTTAAAGAGAAAATCAGAAATAAGCTGTGTCTGTAACACAGACTGCTTAAATATAATTATAATTATATAATTATATTATTAAAAATAATTTCATTATTTAAAAGTTGTGAGTAAACTTGTTTTCAAAACTTTCCCATCCAACTTTTTCATTAAGTTGAAAGCTAGTTCTATGGATTTGCTTACACAATTAAATTTACTGACAAAATTATACTATGTGTTTTTACAAATATAATTTCTTTGCCAGTCACTTATTGCACTTATTAAACATGAATGTGCTTGTGGCTTATCCTCTTGGAATGCAGCTTAATTTCTGTCTCTGAAAACCCACTGCAACAGAAGTGCCAGTTCTCAACCAACTCAGTATGTGAAATCCTTATCACTTTTCAGGACTCGAGTCCACGGTAAAACTGAAGTTGAACAGCTGAGCCACAGATAAAGCAGAAACTGCCTGGATTTCTGTGGAAGTGCACCAGGGATTTCCCTGTCAGAGCTTCTTGTATTTTATTTATGGTCCTAAAACAAAGACAGTTTATTCCACAAGACATTTTATTTCACAAAGAAAGTGTGTACTTAATTCTTCCATCGTCTTTCACTGAACTTTCAGTAAGATATCTCTCTTTTCCCTTTAGTAACTCCACTGTTTTCAGATATTAGTTTGCTATGCAAATCACGTTTTGTGTTTCATTATGACTAGTTACTAGAACTGATCTACCTACTCAGAAACAAACACAGATTCTGTGCTTCTCTAATGAAGACCAGCACTTATTCTAACAGTGTTTGACATGCAGTAACCAAGTACATATGGTTATGGCCAAACTCCCTGAATAACAGGTAGGTATAATTGTTATCATGATTACATGCCTCCTGCACATTAGCCCTTAAAGCATACTGTGGTAGGAGTGTGAGCGTAATACCAGCTGTTACCCTTAGCAGAACATTACCTGAACCATAACCTGCATTCTTGCAGTCAGACAGGAAGGCTGACAAAACATAAGTTGAACACATCAGCCCTTCTGAAGATTTAAGGTGCTCATCATGCCAAATTCAGAAGAATCTGATACATCTTCCAATTTAATAACATTTCCTGCCCAGTAGGCTTGAGTGTGCAATAAACTAGTATGATGAATCATGCCAATAAGTTCTGCCTTTTTATATTACCCTCTGTCTCACCACCACAAATCTAGTTAAGAACTGAATTACTGCTTGGCACTTTCAGTTAAAGTAAACCCAGTCTGTTAAATGGAAAATGATCAAAGCTGAATATCAGAGAGTTATCTAGAAAGTCAGAAACAAACAGAATAGACATTTTCCTCTTGACTGACATTTAGGAGACCATTGTCAGTTAATAGTTATAGTCACATAACTTAGATTTTTAAAGTTGGATTATAAATGGAAGGCATTAGCAATGCAAAATAAGAGGCGTGTGCTAAAGTTTCACGTAGTAGCAACTTGTGCCAGTGAAGTCTTTTATTTATTAATTTGGATGTTTGCTTATTCTTACTACAATTTATTGTATGTTCCTCCAAACTGCAGTTCATGTAGGTGAAATATGGGCCAGTAGGCCATTCTCTGGCATTGTATAACCAATGCTCATCATAGATACACATTTTCACATACTCATGGAGAGATTCTAAGTCAGCTTTAGTTTCTACATTATGTGAAATCGGATTATTTTTATAGATCAAGTCTAAGTGTAACAGCATTAAAAATCATAGTAGAGGTGGAAAGGTACCCTTTACTAAGGTGCAGTCTTGGGTCTTATAATTGTCAGCCAAAGGTCCTCCAATGCCACAAAAATAAGAACTCCAATCAAGAAAAAAGCAAACTTTCCTTCCTAGAAAAATGCTGAAATCCTTGCTATCCTGTGCAATTTTCTGCCTCTACAATCAATTTTATTTCCCTCCACAGCTCAGTATCCCTGCTGAGTCTTATAGGACAAAGCACTGCTGATGAGTGTCTCCACAGCAGTGAGGGTAACGCAGCCTGTGCCAGCCCAGACATCACAGTCAGAGTGATATAATGGCCGGGGAAAACAATGCTGGATCCTACAGTGCTATGGTTACCTGAAATTCAGGAAGTAATAAATCTTACAGAAAAATAGAAGCTGTTACATCACATCCATAACGCATCTTCAACTCCAGCCACCATTAATATATTAATAAAAGGTTGCATTTTATCAGAAAAGGTTAGATCTTGTACATCTTAATGTTGATCAGAGCAGTACAGAACCATTTCTACTTTAAGTAAAAACTAAATTGGCAAAGATCATATTCAGAATTCTTCAAAGCTCTGAGATGCTCTGTTTTCGTATATTTTTGACTATGAAATACTACTGATTTAAAGTTACTCATGCATTTTCATGACACTTGACAGGTGTCACTTGTCAGGTCCAGTGTTTTGACCAATAGAATTCTCTACAATGACAGCTATAGAAATTAAAAGCAAAGCTCCCATTGGCTCACCCACTTCCTAGTATTTGTGCTAGTTGAAATATTAATGAAAGATGTAATACTTCTTGAATGACTTTTCACAGCATTTGATTCGGAATTTTCCCAAACTTCATAGCATGCATAACACATGTGCTGTCCCCATTATAAATTGACATTTCAGTTAACAACATATCTCTGTAACTTCATCTTTGAAAACCACTGGATCGTTCAATGGCCCATTCCTGGGCTTTAATCTGATGTTCATGGAGTTCAGTAAGGGCAGGGGTAATATTCTGTGTCAGGGATGATAAAGTCTAAGCATCAATACCGGTTTGTAACCAGCAAGCTGAGCAGTATGAAAAACTGGTGCAGATTACTTCAGTTGGAAGGTTGAGTATACTATGACTGTGTCCGGCAGATCAAATGAATCTGTCATTGCCTTGTATGCAGCAGTGCTGAGGCCATGTATGAAATAATGTACTGAGTTCTGACATGTCCTTCTCCATCACATACTGAGGGATACTGAGAAAATAGAGGGACCTGTTAGGTAACTGCTAGAATGGTCAGAGACTCAAGACGGGTGAATGGTAAGAAGTTGAGGAAATGTGTTCATTTGGGCTGATAAAAAACAGGCTAAGGGATGTGGCATTCACAAGCTAAAACTACTTGAATGGCAGTTTAAAAAAAAAAAAAAAAAAAGAAAAAAGAAAAAACAAAAAAAGAAAACAACATTGGAGCCATAAATATTTCACCAGATATATAGTGAAAAAAAATGATGCAACTAAAACCAACAAACAAGCTGCTGTTCATTCTCTGAGCAATTTCTGTTTTTATGTAGCACATAAGCCATGTCAAGAATCACATTATGCTTTCCTGGTGAGACCTCTCAATGCCATCTGGAGAAATGTATTTTTTTTAAGATTATGCAAAGTCCCAATCTGAACATGCCATTTATGTCAGCAACTTTTTTTTTTTAATGTGTATTGCTGCCCCAGTCCTTTTAAATTAATTTGTTTATTATACAACTTCTTAAAATAACCATTTGATACCTTCCCAATCTTATTTTCCCGTTGCAAATTGGTAAATTATAACATCTACATACTATAGTAAATGAAGGAAAATCCCTAGCTGCTTTAGTGGACACCGTATATTCTGTATTTCTACATAAATGCAGGCTGCAATAAGCAGAAGTATTAATTTTGAATAATGAAGTGTGTGATTGAGTAATAGGTTTGCTATTAGAGAGCAGTTATGTTGTGTTTCAGCTGTGTGTGTAAATATAGGAAGACAATTCGGTGTAAGAAAAAAAAAATAAGCAAACACAAGAAAACCTTTTAACAAATTTCCATTTCTAGCTCTTACTGTAACTTAATGTGTACTAGATGTTCCAAATGCCTAACCACAATCATTTCAATAACTAGTGGATACCAGTTTTTTATATTTTTTTTACTCTTCTTATCTGTTACATGTACAAATAAAATAAATTCTATCTGTTTGTGTTTTGTATCTACTGTGCAGTGGACAGTTATCTCCAAAAGAGTGAAAAAAATGGGTTCTCTTCAAGATTCTTCTTATAAGTTGTTCCTTTTTGGCCTTGTACAGTGCAGGTTCACAAATGGAGACTGTATGGATAGGAAGGCTAAACAACTAAGATAGTTAAGCATCTAGCAGTTTTGGCCCAAGGGTAGCTACTGTATTTGTATTATGTCCCTACATCCATTTGCTTAATGGAAGCACGGAATTCATTAGTTCTGCATGTGTGAAACAAAACTAAGCTAAAACTGACTATAACATTAAGATCTTTCCAGTACTGGAGTTAACTTTACACATCAATGGAGAAAATTACCATAACAGAGAATTTAAGCTTTGTGTAAATCAAATCAAGTAGCATTTGGTAAGCAGCTATTTCTAGGAAGTGGGTGATTTTGAGTTCATTCAAGGGAAGAGAAAACCTGGTATTCCAAGAAGTATCAGAGTGGAGGGCTTTTGTCAATGCCCTCATCACATGGCACTAAGTCTCAGATGACGCAGTGACAAGTGGCATCTACCAAAATTAGCTGGTGTAAGATATATCCTAAGGTGAGCTGAGTTCACCGCTTAAGCTCATTTACACAGCATCTCTGAACACTACTGAAATGTAGTGAACGGTCACAGAGAGGATTACAGCACTTACATAGAGACAACTACCCCAAAAATTGTAAAAGCCAGGAAGACCTTAAACTCTTTGGCTCTCAGGTAATTTATGAAGCTACCAGCCTACTCATGTCAGCATGCAGCATAGCAGGGAGCTGCCTATGACAGGTCCGTGTAAGAAACACGGAGTGCAATTCTCCCATGACCCAGGATGCTGGGCGATAGAAAGAAATAGACCTGAGACAGAAAATGGAGCCTTCAGGTTTTAAGAGTGTTGAATGTCTGTGGCATTAATAATCCTAGAAGTAATCTGCATGTTCAGAAGCTATAGGATCACAGGTATTGCCACTACTTCTGCCTTCCCCCATCTCCCAGAACTGACATCCCACAGCTATGTCCATGGTGTGAGAGTAACATATCCATGAGATCCATGAAAATAGGGCCCTTCCAAGGAATCTATTGCTTGAGGGGGCTACAAGCATAAATCTCTATACTGCAAAAGTCCAGTCAGATCAAATTTCAAAGAAGCAAAGAAAAAAGAAAAGCAGTAATAGACACAAAGCAAAGTTCATCTGAGTAAATATAGATATCAATCTTGTAGACACTTGTAGATGTTCTCACTGGAGATAACCATCCAAATTCCCTTTACAGCTGACAGAGAGGCACAGACACTTCTGAAATACAGATCTTAAAGCAGACATCTGAAATTGGAGTCAAACCGAATGTACTCTAAAAGAATTATTTTATTTTTCAGCAACTATAAAAGAATCTTAAAGGAAGTCTAGTTCTACCATAAACATTTACAGTTATGGAAGATGATTCCCACCCACATTATCTATAATGAGCTGAATCAGAGATGCTATACTAAGGAATGCAGCACAATAACACTCTAAGATCTAAAAGCAATAATGCAGTCACGAGGAAAAGGGGTGGATGTAAGATTTTCTCTGTTCTTTGTAGGACTAAAGGAAGTTACTAACATGAATATGCCTACAATACCCACAATATTATCCTGTGTACATTGGGTGCCTGCAGTATCAGGCTGCTCTCATTAGAAAGATACGAGGAGTCTGTTATAACTTGGAGCTGTGTGAGATCAGTCACTCTGCTGCACCAGGAGCTCTGGGCTAAAGGAACTGGACATCTCCATGTCAAGTCATCTGAACAAAATCAGCTCAGACATTTCTGTATTTCACCGCAATATGCAGCAATTTCTCATGCAAATGTGCCTATATTAAGAAGTAGATGGGACAGTAATCTCAGCAAGTCATGGTCAGCTCTCGGCAGCGCAGCAACCAAGTGTCCCAACTAACTTTCTGGTTAGGTTCTGAATGAGCTTTTCTAATCAGTGTGAGAATGAAAAGACAGTAAGAACTAGGAAAACATGATGAAATAGGATATTATTTTCTTCTGGAGAAAATGCAGAGTCCCATGTTTTTAATGTTAGAGCTATCAGACGTACAATGAACTCTTCTGTATAAGGAAGACTCAAGTGGGGTGAGGGACTGCCTGTTGCATAGCTCCCGAGTTGTGTGTCAGATCTCAGGTGAATGACTTCATAGTGCCTGTCACTTTTCTGTGTTCATTTTGGAGGCCCATCATGAATCATTTCACAATGTGTGTGCTACATACTGCCGTAGCTGTTCTTTCTTCCAACAAAACTGCCCTGAGCAATCCAGTCATATGAAACTGGACCTGCAAAACACCTGCTTGTGTTAAAGTTACTGCTGAGAGTACAGATACAGCAGTCTGCAATGGGGTATTTAAAATATTTACTATTTGTGTTATCTGATGAACACTGGCAGAAATGCGCTGAGAACTTGGTATGCAGCTATGCAGAAACATATCCCTTGACTTTGTTCTTTACTCTTGCCACAGATATTTTGCAGTTTTCAGTATTCCCTGTCAATTTCTCCAATCCATGTACACAGGTTCCACCTCACATTACATTTTGCAGGAACATTGCCCCAGTGGATAGCAGGGTATGTCTTTCTGCTTTAAGTATACCACTGTATACAACAAAATTCTTGCCAGTGAAGTATGGCAGCAAAATGATCAGCATGCACAACTACAGAGCATGCAGATTCTCACATCCGTATGATTTGGTGCAAGAGGTAAGCAGTCCTCTCTTTTTTGACTTGCATTTCATCCTGTACTTGGCACAATGTGAAGAATAGCTCAGAGCTGGCAGAACCTCATGAATGTGAATCCTGGCTGCAGTAATATTTCATACTTTTCTTATATATCATCCAACAGTCTTTTGACAGAGATTGGTCTCTGTTCACAAACAGGGATGTGGCCATTGTTATCGGCGTAACAGGAGTAGGGCCGCACTTCTGTCTGGCCATAATTGCTGCAGATATTGTATGAGATAGGCAATGGCCATTGCTGACTAAATGCTGTTTCAGTCTGACTCACCACAGGCTGTTTCAATTTATCCCATGAAAGCCTGCCTGACAAAAGAGTGGCCCTGCTGAGCCTGCTCTCCAGCTCCAATGCAACTACTTCCCTTCATTCTATTGCCATCCAGCTGCAGCAGGGCTGTGCTTTGCTTCTGTTCTCCTCCTTTTCTTAATGTGTGGAGACCACAGCAGTTAGCCTGAGAGTCCCCTGCTGTTCATAGCATAGGAATCTGTGGGAATTTACATAGTATATGCATAGTATGTCCCTCTCTTCTGGAAAACAGTGGCACTGTTTGTTTAAGTAGAATTCCTCCCAGAAAAATGGAAAACAGCTTACATAACTTCCCTGTAAACCCTTTTCCTCATCAGTTTTTTTCCCACTCTTCTCATAAAATTACCTGATGGAAAAAGGTGACAGGTAAGCACCTGTTTCTGCAAGGTGACAGATAGCAGCACTGTGTCTTAACTGAGTCAACAGAGATAACCAGGGATCCTACCCATCAGCTTAAGTGCTTCGAGAAACACTTGAAGCACATACTTAGAGCCACATGGAGCATTTGCATTGTTGCTCTGCAGCTCAGATCCTATGAATGGTCAAGTAAGCAGTCCAACACTTCTGGTAATTGATTTTGAAAGAATATAGTCAAAAACACAGTAGATACTTTCCACACAAACCTTAGAAAAATTCCAAGTGCTTAGAAACATTTTCCAAAGCAACACACACATGTTTCAAGGAGAATGTTCATGGATGTTTTGTAAACATGTTGAAACTGCTTCTCCACTCTCTTTGGTAATTTCATATTTGTCAGACAATAGTGTAATTTCATCATTCTGTAAAGTATGGGACCAATTTTTGCATGAATTGCTGTATTAAAAATTGTTTCTTATTCCCACTGTAACAGCCTTGTCCTAAGACTAGGCTATTTTTAATTGATGCATTGCAACCAGAAACATTTATTCTAGCCTTGACATTAATCCCCTATAACATTATATTATGTATGCATTTTGCATATTAGCAAGTACTACAGGTTTCTGGTACTATAAACGTTATTACAGATTTAGTCATATACTTCATAACCATGTTACTTTAATATGTAAACAAAGAAATAAAAGAATGTTTAACAAAGATGTGTATTACCTCCAATAGTACATCACAGCTAATGACAGCAACAATGCATGTAAAGCTTATTGGCAAACTTCTACGGGTTTCTGTTCTTTTTAAGCATTTCTTTTTTCCTAGTACTAAATACTGATCCTGACTTGTGAAGTAAATTTTCTCTTTGGTATTCTTGGCACAGGAAACATTTTCAAAAGTTGTTATCTAGAGTCTTCTGGGTTCTGGTAGATATGACAAAGCTTCAATGTGAGATCTGTACTCATTCCTCTCTACTCTGCTCTTGTGAGGCCCCATCTGGAGTACTGTGTTCAGGTCTGGAGCCTCCAGTGCAAGAAAGACTGCTTGAAAGAGAGCTGTTGGAGCAGGTCCAGAGGAGTGCCACAAAGGTGATCAGGGGACTGGAGCACCTCCCCTACAACGACAGCATTAGGGAGCTGGGCTTGTTCAGCTTAGAGAAAAGAAGGCTGTGGGGTGACCTCATTGCAGCCTTTCAGTACCTAAAGGGAGCCTACAAACAGGAGGGGAATCAACTCTTTGAAAGGGTAGATAACAGCAGGACAAGGGGAAATGGTTTTAAGTTGAGGGAGAGAAGATTTAGGTTGGATGTCGGGGGGGAAGTTCTTCACTATGAGAGTGCTGAGCTGCTGGAACAGGCTGCCCAGAGAGGTTGTGGATGCCCCGTGCCTGGAGGTGTTCAAGGCCAGATTGGATGGGGACCTGGGCAGTCTTGTCTAGTATTAAATGGGGAGGTTGGTGGCCCTGCTTGAGGCAGGGGGTTGGAGATTGATGATCCTTGATATCCCTTCCAACCCAGGCCATTCTGTGATTCTGTGAAAGATTTGTTTAGGCCACTTGACTGAGACCAGCAAGAGAAAACAGTGAGTTGGGCACTTGGATACAGGGAAGACTTTTCTTTAACATTTCTTATAGACCAACCCATACCATCACAAAGAACAGTTCAGGTGCAAAATCCTTTCCTATTTATTAGATAAGGACTTCTGTCACCCAAGTCACTGTGTGAATAATACTTCCAGAATCAAGCTTTTAAATCTGTCATTCAATTGTTTGCTCAACTGCATCTATGGTTTGTAAATCTATGTATTTAACCAACTGCCTTAGCTCTTTCTTTGCAAAAAGAAAATAGTAACATTCCCTTAACTCAGGAGCACTGTAAGAAACTGCAGTAAAAGGGGCAAAGAAATATGGTAGCAAGGCCCTTTTAAGTAGCACAGATGAAATCGTCTTTTGTTCCTTCTGGGTCCAAAAGATGTCGATGCCACCGTACAAGCATTCTCACAAGAATAATTACAAAGTATTTTGATGACTACTCTTAACAATCAAAGGAAAAAAAAAAAAGGAAAAAACAAAAAGAAGGGAGTAAAGAGTTAAATGTAGCATTATTTCTTCAGACCTGAAGAATCTGTGAGCACAAAATTGTTATTTGCAAAAAGCAATTTATATATGGGAACTGGCAGACAGCAATTTAAACATAAATGAATTTCAGACTGGAGTTGTGTGGGTTTTGCACCGTCATTCATTTAAACAGAAAATGTCCTATACTGTATGGGGAATGAATAAATGCACCCTGAGTATCCTGAGACACACTTCAAACAATCTCTCAGCACTTATTCCTTTGAAGAGTTTGGGTACCATGGAGATTAATACCAGAGAAATGCCTATAAGAATATCAATCCAGCTTCTTAGACAAGATGAACTGTGAGCATTTATTGTGATGTAAATTTGAGTAATGGTGTCAGTAGTTGTTCTTAGAAATGTCATCCTTAGTGTACAATATCTGTTTACTAATGAACATTCATCTATTTATGCATTTCATTTTTCATACTCTTTTAATTTTCCATAATTGCCCATAATTGCTGCATAATTGTGCAACCTTTTTACTCAGTGGCTCAGGGATCAAAACTACTTACTTATCTACTGAAATGTGGTCAGAAGGCTAATGAAATCTTGGGATGTCTCAGTAGGGGAGCAATGGGTGGAGAAGATACAGCAGTGTTACGTGTGTCAGAGGAAAGATGTTATTGAAATAAAACTCAAGAGAGAGAGTGATCTTCTTGATCATGATTGAATTTATTACACGCGGTCATGTCATTCTCATCCATCTCAGAAGCCAGCCATGATCCCTCTTGAAAAATAGATATGCATTTTTTCCTCTGTAGTGTTGGAAGATGTTTCCAGGATATCTCTAACTGGATATTTTCTTGCAGTATCCTCTCCACTTAAGACCACTTCACAGCTTGTTCAAAATTCTATTACTCACAGTTCAAGAGAAAACATAAAAATTGCAGGGCAAGAAAAAAAGTGGTTAGCCAAAGAACTGAAATATTCTTTGGAGTGCCAGGGTGGAACTGACTGTAAAAGATGCTGTTTGTCCAGATTGCCTGTGGACAACAATTTCAAAGAGACTCAAGTTTCACTAGATGAATAATAAGAGTCTATTTAAGGGGCCAATGAGAAATGAAGAGAGGACGGTTTAGGAATGGAAGTTTGTATATTCTACCCTGCTCATCCTGCCTTTCACCCAGCAAGACAGAGATATAGCAAGCCCGTGGGAGGGATGCTTTCCCAAAGAGATGCTGAGTAGTTGTGACATTTGCTCCTCTGTCCCAGCCAGCCAGACTCAAACACAGGTGTTTGTGGGCCAAAATGGTAAAAAATTTCTAAGTTTTTCTACTGGCTCCAGACAACATTTCCTCTGAGGCTCCAGAGATGCTCCGGCATAAGCAGGATCCTCAACCACAGAGGTGGATCTGTAACACCTGGGCCAGAAATGCCCTGGTACCTGTATCCTTTCTGAAGATGTGGAGTAATCTTGGGTATGTTGATCACGTCTCTGAAAGTGGGGGGCTACTGTGCTTTTTCCAGTGTTCTCCTCCTTCCAGTACTGTTAAAGAGGATGAGGAACGTGTGTGCTCTTCGCTGCAGTGACTTTTAAGTGACCTTCTAGAACCAGGACATGGAAGGCTCATTTATGCCATCTTTTCCCTTTCATGGGTACCGGAAAATAACCAGGTGCTAAATGAACAATAAAACCTTCAGAATCCCATGTACTTGGCCTTTGAGGAGCTTATGATGCATTCCTGACTCAGGTCAGGAAACACCTGCATTTGTCAGGCCTTCCCCCTGCAGTAATGGTCCCAAGATGGGCATGAGTGTTGCTTCCCTGGGACCTTGGAGATAAAAACACACTATCAGAAAACAATGTGCCCTATGTGGTGGCATGTCTGCATCAAGCTAAGAGGTCTTTCCCAGACCCATTCAGCATACTTAGTAACAGGCAGCAGTATCCAGTTCACCTGATTCATGGACCCATTAGCCTGTCCATCTGGTAGTCTTCTCTGGGAAACTCTCTGGGGCCTTTCTTTACTGTCCCACACACAATTTTTTTCTGAAGCTAGCATTTTTTTTCCAGTTTTCCATTCTCACAGACAGTGTTGCCTGTGCCCCCTGGACACGTTGTTACTTATTGGTGCCAACTTGCCACAACCACCCTTTTAGCATCCCCACTATGCAGCTTCTCATTAGACACCATGTCTGCATCTGTGCTGTTTTTTGTTTTTTTTTTTTTTTCAATGTTTTCCAGGATTTTATAAAATACTGATGTCAAGTAACACATATACTTCCTTGAATAGTGTACTTCATTCCTACAGTTTTACTTCTACTTGCTACTGTTGTCCAAGTATCAAAATAGTTCTGAAATTACAGATTGAGAGGAAAAAAACTCATGTTGCTGGCATTGCTGTTTCCTGTGCCCACTCTCTTCAGAGTCTAAAACTGTCTAGTACTGTGTTTTGTAATGTTAACTGAAGTGTTACTGTTA
Organism: Centrocercus urophasianus; assembly: GCF_019232065.1. Lineage (NCBI taxonomy): Eukaryota > Metazoa > Chordata > Aves > Galliformes > Phasianidae > Centrocercus > Centrocercus urophasianus. The sequence goes on along the minus strand of NW_024884364.1, from coordinate 54,599,417 downwards.
ACCTCAGATGTGGCCATTTGAACTATTGTCCTATTCTTTTTTTTCCCCACAATTTTGAAGGGTTTTAAAAGAGAACACCCTTTCTTTTACTTTCTAAGAAGATTTCACAGGATTATTTTTGTGAAACTTGGAAAATTAAATTCTTACTCATGAGTTTAAATTCTATAATTATATTCATCCTCTTTTCATACATGTAGCTTCTGCATCTGTGTCTTTATCTGGCTCAATCTTTCCTTTTTTTCTGCCTCCCTTGCAGACTCAGTCTATTTTCTCTCCAAACTTCTGGGCATATGTTAACAATACTTTTTAAGTGGTCACAATCTGAGAGGAACTATTCTGAAATGCAATTCAGTTGATTGTTAATAGTAGTCATCAAAATACTTTGTAATTATTCCTGTGAGAACGCTTGTATAGATTACATGAAAGGATGATTGCAGAGGAAAATAATGGCTGTCTTGAGTGCCTGTTATTTATCTGGAAAGCATTTTTTAATAAAGGATAAGTTTCTGGCATACATTACGTAAATGTTGCATTGTTTCAAGTCCTTGCTCTAAGCTCCTATCCAATTTTCTCAAACACTTGTCTCTGTACAAGGCATGCTTCTAGACATGGAGAACTCTAGAAACTGGTGACAATTAGTGCTGCTGAAAAAGGTAAGAAGGTGTAGCCATTTAGCCATGTAGCAAGTGTATTACCATGTTGTCATTCAAATCAAATGTGTCTGTAAATTTTGTTATCAGGAACGATGTGAAGCATCCTATGACAGTACAATATCCTCCCCAAGCTGACACACTGAAGTTACTTAAATGCAAACTTTTGCCAAGAGAGTGCTTTGTGTAACTGGGACTGGAATGAGGGAAGGCAGCAGAAACTGGTCACAGAGGTCTGTAATTGACAGAATCCCTCCCTGTAAAGCCAAATGTAGAACACACCTTTCTCTCTCCTTAAACAAGTATTTAATTTCCACCAAGAAGGAAAGCACTTATTTAAAATGAGAGAAAAATGTCCACACTGTTTTGTGGTGTTTTTTTAATTGTGGGAAAAAAAAAACCAAACCATACTTAAATTCCTCAAAATGCATGACTAACCTGGTTTGTGAGATTTCCAGGGAGGTCCATACTTGGGTGACAGAATTTACTGCGGTGACTAATACTTACAGGGTAGTAAAGTCAAAGTCTGATGGTAAGAAGTTGCTGGAAGACCTGGAGACCAAATGCACAGTGGGGGGCATGAGGAAGGAAGGCAAATAAAACTGAATCTATGCAAATTAACATTACTGCAAAAGGAACAAGTGAATCTTGGCTTCACATTTACAGTGATGGATTCCCAGCACACCATTACTATCTAGTAGATTAACACAAGATGTTTGTTTAGAAATGTCATGAATTATGCAGTTCAACAGAATGACTATCAGCTGTGGTTAATGATCCTGTGGTTAATTATTCTCAGAATTTTTACACTTGCTTTCTGCACAGGTGGAGAAAGCATACCTGTTTCAGATCCTAAGCAGTGGCAGAGATGAGACACAGAAGGAGACACAACCGGAGAGAGGAGGAACACAAGATGTATTTTTTCCCTCTAACTCTTCTGTACTCACTGCACTCATTTTGCCTTCCTTCAAGCCTGGTTGGGTATGGGAAGAGATTTTGGCACCCTTTCTGTCTTCTCCATCCTTAGTCAAACAGAGATTTTTGAAAATTTCCAGAAGACCATCATTGTCTCAAGCATAAGGGCACATAAGATACATGGGCCCATCAACCAATTATTCTGGTTCATGTGGTGTTTTCTGGTGTTTTCTCTGCATGGGGGTTTTTCTTACTGTTGATGTGTACACTTTTTTTCTGAAGATGGCATTATGTTCCAGTTTCTGTTTGTTTACTGTGCAGCTTTCTGCTATGTGCTGGAGCTGTTGCTTGTGGAGGGAAAAGTGGCATAGACCAGCATAAGCCTTGCACATGGAATGATGAGGCAACTGCAGAGCAGAAGGAAATGAATCATGCACTGAATGTCTAGAACATTTCTGTGACGACTGTTTAATGATTTGACAGATCTGATATTCACGTGCTAGAGAATAGTAAGAACAACTGTAGGATCGAGTCAGTCCAAACTGACAATATGTTGTATACTTCATGAAGGGTGCAATCATCTTTCAGTTTGTACACAACCTGTGATATGAGGCATGCACATTTCTTCCCTGTCAGTACCACATCTTGAATATCAGCCAAGAAAAGATTTAAATTGACTGAATCTAAATGTGCTTTTTTTTTCTTTTGGGTCAAAACAGTTTGTCTAACAGTTTCCCGATTGAGATCTCAAAATAACAAGACGTAGGAAAGTGAAAAATAATAAAGGAAAAAACTATTTTCCCTTGCAATTCAAAGATTCTTTATGAAAGGAAGGTTACCTTTTTGCTTGCTTTTTATTTTATTTTGATTCATACGTTTAAACTGTCAAAAGAAGTGGATGCTGCAATCAAGCATTAGTTCTGATCAGCGTTAGACTTTGAGGAGGTTGAGATCCAAATCCAGATTGGCATCCCATGTCTATTTCAGGGCTGTTATCAGTGGCATTCAGATGCATTACAATGTTGGCCTTTGTCAGCCTTGGCAGTGAAACGGGCCAGTGCCATGTAGTCAGTAATCACCAAATGGATATGAGGATTTATAGTCCAAGTAAATCATGCAACAGGAATAAAGAGGTGAAAAGAAGATAAAAAGACAAAAGGCATAAGGAGTTTGCCTAATCATATTGGCTGTGAATTGCTGATGTCTGTCCTAAAGAACACATAGCAGTGCTGCAAAGTTGTTGGCAAGACAGCAGAGGCGGATAAAAATAAATGAAATTTAAAATAGATAAATGTGAAGTAGTATATTTAAGAAGAAAAAAAAATAATTGGCAGAGATAGAAAACTGGAATTTGCTTTTTAGAGAAGAAGTAATACAGAAAAAAACCCAAGAGCTATAATAAATGTATTAAAAAGGAACTCAAAGTGAATTTCCATCTCAGTGTAAATAAATGCCAATCTGTGCTGCAAATAAGTGAAAAGGATTCCTCCTAAGACAAAAGAGCTAATCAAAATTCTGCTGTCTGTCTCTGACTGGAAGCTACTTATAATATAGATTTACTTTATGTATTTATCAAGCCCTGGAGTGTAGCATATAAACAAATGATACTATCATGTTTTTTTAAAGAGTGATTACTGTCATATATATACTTACATTTTTATACATGTATATAACCTTAATATGACAGGAAAATAAAGACACTGTTAGAATGGCAACTACTTCTTAAGTGACATTTACATTGTCTAAAGTGACATTCAATTTTGCGCAACAAACTAATTTTGAGGGACAGGGATATTTCTTTTCTGCATACATTCAACCATAACCAGTAGACTATATTCTTATTTAACACAAAAACCTGTAACACAGACAAGAAACTAGTAATGTTAGGCTTTATCTAACAGTCCTGTTTCAGTGTCCAGACAAACTGAATGGAATAAGTCAATCAAAGACATGGTTCAAAAAACATATTGCTCTTTACAACTACCCAGTTATGATACAGAAAACAGATAGATAATGACAGTGAGCTGCTGAGATTTCATGCCTTCAGTGTGGGATGTAAGATAGGACTGACAATCTTCTCTATAATCATGATGCATAGTCCTGCCAAAAAATATTTTTCGGATGGATATCAAAAAACTACGACTGTCACAAATTGTTAGACCTTGGAAGGGGATCAGTGAAAGTGCAGACTTCTGTGCATGGGGGCTCATACTCTCATCTCTCTGTATTTTCCTCCCTAGCCAGTCTGATCTTCCGAAGTGTTTGGGATCTATTCTTGGGGGATTTGTTTTCAAGGAAGACACTCTTCGCCCTGAAGAGTACTGCTATCCCCAATATTAGCCTTTTCCTTGGTTCTTTACACACAGCTGCTCATCACTGATGTTTTACGTGAAAGGGAGAAGAACAATATCACCATGGGAAGGAGAAAAGTGAAAACTCTATTTTTCCTCCCTTTTTTAAGGGAAGATCTCACGTTGGAAGCACCAATTTAAGAAATGAGAATGGGGAGAAGAGAGGAAAGAGGGAGGTATGCAGTTCACAGTGGAGCTCTGTCAGGTTGTGTATCATAAATACGGGAATGGTAGTACTGCCAGTACATGAATCAGCATGACTGTTTCACACATTTATAAACACTAGTGGAGAGGGCCATTCAAAAGACAATGTCAGAAAAACACAAATTCATTAAAAAAAAAAACGAAACTATGCATTGGCATAGACAACTAGATCCACCATATCCAACTAAACATAGGTGTTTAGTTTAGGTGCCAGGTTTAATTCACCAGGTTTTGAATGCTTTTATTCTCTAGTCTCAAGTGCTCACATAATGATTCAAGTCATTCTACTCCCAACTTTCTCCTCTCAAAATAGGCCAGATGCCATCTTTGACTATTACAACCTGTGTGAGAGACTTTCTACTCTCTGAAAGCAGTGACAGTGGAATCCTCTCCAAAGGGCTTTCCAAAAGCTATATTAACTATATCAAACACTCTAAAACCTGAGCGTTTTGGAGAAAGACATCTTTAAGAAGAAAGAAGCATATGGTATAAGTGGCCCTAGATAACTTCATGCCTTCACCCCATCCCACTGATTTTACCTCTGAAAACATAATTTCTAAGCTGTAGTTGACTCAGTCAGTATCTGGAGGTGGAGACACTTTACATGTAGAGCAGATGAATCGTGAAGCTTAACAGACAGGGCATGAAATATATTGAACAGTATTTGTCCCATTATTGTTGAAATATACATATTTCTGAATGATTTATGTACAACATATCGTATCAGTTCTCCAAAAAAAAAAATAAATCTATTCAATAAAGTAAAACAGACATAGAATAATTGATTTTCTAAACGTAATTTGATTATATAGCGCACCTTCATAAAGGGATGAAGTATTAATGCAGAGTTAATGCAACTATGATAGCCATCGCAAATCCATCACCTCCAAGGTCACTTAATTTTCCAACCAGTGTTAATCATTTTCTACTATTATTTAATACATGAAATCACAAATTTACTCCTCTATGATATCTTAAGTTTGAGCTTCTATTTTTTTCCAGTGTCTGAGCTCTGTTCTCATTAATTTTTTTTAACACAATAGGATTGCAGTGACATTAGGAAAAAGCAAGGGAGTACCATGAACTCTTTGTCCAGTGAGGGTTCTTATACTACAAGTTCAGATATTCTCTCATCTCTTGTGCATCTTCTATTCTCTGCTGCACATTGCATTCATCTGAACACAGATTGTTTCTCACCTTCCTTGCAAACACCTGTAGCGGTTTTGTTTTGTTTTAGGATACACATAAGTAAGCAAAAGCACAATACTCTTGATAACAAGATACCAAAGAGGTTGATCTCAGCTCAGTGGCTTCAGAAGAAGTGCAGGCAATGTTTTAAGCAAGGTGCGGAGGTCTGACTACAAGTAGATATAACAAAGCACTTTTGTACAAGGTCTCAACCATCAAGTGCATTTGAACTCCAGAAAGTTCAAATGTGTCTCAGTTATTCATTGTGAGGGCATTTCAGTCTTTTCAAAGATACATCGTCAATGTATCTTTGCTACTTTTTTTCTTTTAGAGGTGCTGCTTCCAAAACATCATTTTAAACTACTTTCTTTTCTTATCTGTGCTCATGCTTTCTGCAGTTGTAATGTCAGGAATGAGCTGCTTACAGATACCCAATCTGCAGTGATACCCACATCTGAGGTGGTTGCTCTCATGTCCCTTTATAGTCAGTGCATGATTTATAGTCAGTGCATGATTTACCTACCTTGTTCTACGTGGCTACTTTGAAAGGAATAGAATGGTGGTCCAGAAACACCTGATTCTCCCTTTACCATGGTCCCACAGAATCACAGAATCACAAGGTTGGAAACGACCTGCAAGATCATCTAGTCCAACCACCCTCCCATTCCTATTAGTACCACAAACACTAAACCATCTCTCGTAGCTCCTCATCCAGGCGCCTCTTGAACACTGCCAGGGATGGCGACTCCACCACCGCCCTGGGCAGCCATTCCAGTGCCTGACCACCCTTTGAGAGAAAAAGTTTCTCCTAAAGTCCAACCTAAACCTCCTCTTGTATCCCCTTTACCATGAGCCTAGATGCCTAGCTTCCCTGGAGGCATATATATTAGATGGATCATATTTCACTGCACAGTGCTGGATACTTTGTACAGATACAAATACAAATGCATGACTGATGATTTATAAATTGAGGCTCAGACGAAAAACAATATTTTGTTTTTCCTGAGAGAATATGCACTTAGGGTTTACTCACATGGCTCCAAAGAACTGAGTTATGCCATTCAATGTAGGGGAAGTCATTTTCAGTGGCAGCAGAACACCCATATCAGATGAAAAACGATAAGCTGCTAATCTGCAATGACTCAAGACTTGTGATTGTGTGAATTTACTCTTTGTTAAAAAGAACTTGCAGAACTACTTTAACAATGCCGTATGTCAACTACTAAAATTAGAACGTATGTTTTATTTCTTCTGCTTTCCTCTTCTATTTTATATCCTCTCTGGAACAGTATATTCAGTGTTCATTCCCTTTTAGAATGTAGTGGATATATTATCTGATCAGAGATTGATTTTTAAATTTCCCATTTTCTCAGATAGCAGTATTTTTGCAGACCACAGCAGAACTGCCATGAGCAAATCCTTTCCTGTATCTATAGGTTCCAGAAGGTAAAACATTATACATCAACTAAATAATTTTATGAGTTTCTCTTTCCTTTATGTCAGAGAATTCTCGCTGAAGGAATATGATCATGCTCAAAAGGAAGAAGTGCAGAGAAGGAGGCCTTATAAACTGCACAGGGAAATCGTCAATTTTATTTTTGATCTTATACTCAACTACTGGTTAAAGTTTCATCATTAAGCATTTCACGTCTGTAAGATTGTTTTTTGCAAAGTGTAATTCTCTTCTTGCTAATTTGAGTATCTACCAGTTATTTCTTTTATGGATGAGTCAAAGTTCCACTTTGAAAGTAACACATAAAACAGCAAAATGGTATTTCAATCTGATCACTTAGATTTTGATACTTCAGAAACTCTGGCTGTTTTATCAAAAACCAACAAAACTGTGCTGTATCCATTGGTATTTCCTTTTTGCAATATAGAATAATGAAAGCAATATTTTAATGACATGGTAACTGACTTCCCATTGTAGCTGGTTATGTAGGAGTTAGCTGAATTCCTCAGGAGTTACTGGCTTAAATCTAAATTGGTCAGATTTTCATATTGTCAATCTATGTCCCATTTTGCTACACAGAAAAATCTGCTGAAAAATATGACAAAATAATAAAGAAATAACTATTTCTTTCTAGATACACCATTAATTCTTTCTGAACATCTGTAGTGCAATGGCTAACCTTCTTAGCTGGTTTGTAAAACATACCCGCCTGTGGTATTCCAGTAATACGACAGGGATGTATGAGAAAAAGTGCTGATGGGGTGAGTTGTTTTGGTTTGGTTGAGGCTTTTTGTGCTTGGATGTTTTATTTTATTTATTTATTTATTTATTTATTATTATTTTGCAGAAATTGCAAAGCCAGGAGATGTCATTAAATGTGGTTACCTTCAGCCTTTGTAGTTATGGAACAGTTGGCTTCTATAAGTGTGTGATACCAGACACCTGGTGACTAGAATACATTTGATTTAAATGTCAGATAGAATAAGTATATGCATCGGTTAAGAAAATATACCTTCAACATATTACTTATAATGAAGATAATATGTAATCTTAAAAAGATCTTAAATAGATCAGGACCTTTGTAATCGCAAATTTTTCTAGTATTTTCCCAGGAACATTTGTTTTAATCATTCACGTCTTTAAAGCTGCAAACTTTTGCTAGCAGATCCTGTCATTTTCTATGCTTTCATGTGATATGAAAAACTGATCTTGCCTCTTGTCTCCACAGAGAATATTCACTTCACCTAACATTAATCATCCAAGGGCTGGTTGTCCACTTGTACCATTTCCTCAGAGTCTTTTTGTGATCAATGGGGAGAACTGGTTCCCTCAGGACTGAGTGTCCCCAGGATATCCTAAACATCTGTTTCAGTCTGTGAAGCATACCTCCTGAAGGTGTCTCCAATGACTGGAAAGCAGTGCATTAGAGCCCACATTGGAGATCACTGCCAATTTAAAGCAAGATAGAGTGGTGCATGAGAGCAAAATCAAGCATATGGAATATTTTTTGATCCACTAATATCTCTTTTTCAATTCCCTACTGGGCATATCTATTCTGAAAGATGTGGACACAAGAGCAGGCTTCCAGGACTCCAAGATGACCCATGTCAATGATTATCACCCATTTGCATTGCATCCAATTTTCTGTAGTAAAAATATATGTATATATATTAAGCTACTCCACTGATGTGGAGTTTCATTAATTTACAATGAAGTAGTTCAGGATAGTTCTAACCACATTTTTGGACGCTATTTTTCACAGTAATCTGTTCTCAACTAGAATATTTGTTATTCCACATCTGCAAGAGCAGTACTGTCCACAGCAATCATTAATCCGAAGTAGTAATCCTTGTTAACTTTTTGCTTTACTTCACTAGGAAAAGCAGAAAGAAAAACAGAGTTGGTGCTGTACCCATCAGTGTGCTCTCTCTTTCCCATTTGCCTATGGTGTTCCCTGCAGTCACAGTGTTTCCTAGGAGCCTTCTCACTACCTGGAGCCCAGAGCAGTTGCACTTGCTGTTGACTCCAGTCAACAAGTGCACTGCAGAGAGCTCGGGTTGCCCTATTAGTAAACTTTGATTTCTGTTCCCATTTGAGGATGGTTTTGTAATTGTCTAACAGTAGTTGGCGTAAGGAACAGTTACCATACTTAAGCATGAGTGGACTCAGAAAGCAATGTTTGCCAGCCCAAGACTGAAAATGCATAGAACTGAAGAGAAAAACCTGAAGATGGATGAGGATGAAGCAACTGCTGAGGTCAAAAGATGCATTATCAGACTTGGAGAAAGAATAGGGAAATTTCTGAGAGTGGTCAAGAGCAAAATGCACATGGCCACACTGGACTTTTGCACTCTTCGAACTTGAGAAGCAGAATCTGCTGGAGCCTTTATGTACATCAGGTGGGAGCCCTAGGCTATCTGGTGAGATCTTGTCTGTGAGGGCTACAAATCACTCCTCTGTTCCACACAGACATATACATATACAGTGGAGCTTTCCTATTAGAGGGCAGACTGTCTTTGTCTCAGCTGCTGACTGCTCAACTGCTCGCTGCTTAGATTTATCACTTTGGCAACAGTGTGTGTGCTGAAGAGCGATCAAGCATTGGTTATATGCTCATGGTTCCTATTTTGCTTTCCCCCATTTCATTTACAAGAACCACTTGAAATAACAGCTCAGCTGGATCATGGTGATTTTTGTCTGTCCTTTGGTGTGATGCATGGCCTTGGTCTACTCTTGAACATTTTCACAACAAGCACTGGCAGTGCCCCAAATGCTATCTTGTATTCAGCTATTTCGTATTTAGGTCCTGGGATTTAGTTTGTTTCTCCCCAAACTTTCACATCAGCAAGACAAAGTGCATGAGTTATGATTCAGCTATCTGTAGTTTGACTCTCTCCCAAGCAGGATGAGCAGCACAGAGGGAGAGTGGTATGCATAAAGAATTTATGGGCCCTCATGACCTGCATAAATTTAGAGCATCGTACAGATCTATTCACTTCGCTAAAGCGGTTTGCAGTGTTTGATTAAAGAAGTATTGTAAGCAGGCAAATCACAAAGGGAAGACAATTTTAATATATTGTGGAGGTGGTTTCTGATAAGGTTGAAATAATTTCAGATTCTCGAAAAAGCTTCAAGCCAATTAGAGTGTACATGCTCTGAAAATCATGGTTTTTTTTCTAATAATTCTTTGAACTTGTTCGTATATCTGAATTAATTTCACATGCACATTTTTCCTGTTGCATACTTGAAGCATACTCCAACTTTAAGCTTATAAGGAGCTTCCTTCAATTTTAATAAACTGACAATTTTTCCTGACAAAAGAATCCAGGAAATAAACTAGAAATAATGTAAACAAGTTGCAACTAATACTTGAATATATTCTGCACGCTAGATTTTGGTGACTTAGTGTGTTAGCTATAATCTGATGAGAATTTAAAAAAGAAACATTAATTTATATTAAGAAAAAATACACTTACTGTCTTATCATATAGATCAGTATGGAGGAAGATGGAATTTTTATTTATTTTCATTTAGACCACTTTATATTTTTTGTTATATGCTTTAATTTTATCTTGGTGGGGTTTGGTTTGGGTTTTTTTTTGTTTGTTTGTTTGGAATGAAAGAGAAATTTTACAGCTCAACCAGAGATGACATGCTAGTTTTTTTCTGCACTTTCCTGAATCTATTTAAATTTTGATTGAAAATATATTATTATTGACTTTCTGGATTTCTTCTGTTTAGGAAAAAGGGAATTACAAGTCAGTGTCATCATGATTTAAGAACATCTTATTTCCCAGAACCTCACCCCATACTGTGAGCTTGCAAACAATCTGCAACTAAATTTAGGGCCCTTTTCATTTGACCTCACATTCACAGCTGCATTTCCAGAAGCAGCGTGACCCTTGCCTGTCTGGTAGCTGATTCCTCAGCAGACCTGCAGCTATGATGAATGAACGTTACATAGGTGGCAAATAGTCTCAATCCAGCCACACATCTGTTTTGCTGTTTTAAGTTTTTAATTCATGGGCTCGCAATCTGCTAAAATATTCACCTGAACAATTTCTTATGTCTTACAGGTTCACAGACCTGGTTTTGTACCTGTGCATCTGTTTCTGAGCTGAGGGGACTTTACTTTGTGCTCCTTGCCTGGTATCTACCTCGTGAAGGTATTTCACAAAACCATAGGATGTATGATTTGGAAGGGAACCTTGGTGATGATCTAGTCCCACAGTTGCCCACACAGAAGGGATTAGTGGATCCCTAGTCCTATCGCAAAAGGGAGAGCCTTTGTTTGATGCATTGGTGAATCCCAGGTGGTAAGGACAGAAATAAGTTAAAACAGAAAGAAAAATCTGTAAACATGTATAACTTCAAGATACAGCATAAACTTTTGAAAGCTCATAGAATTAGCAGCTGGGAGAAAAAAACAGAGATAGCAATCTTTTGAAGTCTTCACATTGAGGCTGGTGATATTTCCAGTTAGCTAAATGCAAGCTATTAGCCTGAGAACAGAGGCAAATAGATGAAGCATAATGCTGGTGTTTTTCAGAAGTCAGACTAGGTGATCTAATTATATTGTGTATCTTTAAATATCTGTAACTGACACTGAGAGCCCTTGTCAGTTTGGAGCCATAAGTATTGTCAGTGCCCCAGAATCCAGGTTTAGGTTAGATATTAGGAGGAAATTTTTCACTCAGAGGGTGATGACACACTGGAACAGGTTGCCCAAGGAGGCTGTGGATGCCCCATCCCTGGAGGCATTCAAGGCCAGGCTGGATGTGGCTCTGGGCAGCCTGGTCTGGTGGTTAGTGATCCTGCACATAGCAGGGGAGTTAAAACTGGATGATCATTGTGGTCCTTTTCAACCCAGGACATTCTGTGATTCTATGATTCTATGAATTCTCCTCAGTGACAAAGTGCATTACCTACTCTAGCTCTTCTTCCTCCTCACCTTTGAGGAGGGGGGGAAAATAAACAGTATTTTATGGGGCAAAAGAAATCATGAGTATGAACACCTGAGCACAATGAAGTACTCCCTTAATTCAAAAGAAAAACAAGTGATTCTATATCAGCTAGAATTTCATAATAAAGAGACTTTCATTTTAACAGTGTATATATAATATGATAGTACTACAGAAGGAAAAAGCAGTAATGACATGATGAGGTAGTAAATGAGAAAAAAATATATCCCTTTTTTTTTTTCCCAAGATTTGTTCTAAATTCTACACTTAATTATACTATGCAAATACTGATAATTCCAACCAGTTGTCTTGCTTCTGATTTAAGATACTGAAATGAAAGCAAATACTGATTTTATGTATTCCATATGCAGCACATATACCTATAAAAATCTGGTCCACACTGAGTTCTTAATGCTTGCATTATATTTCCTAATACGCCTCTGGAGATTTGTAATTCTTATCTTCTGTTGTTTCTGAGAATTACGATCTGTCCTATCCTGGCATTCCATCAACTATGTAACAAATTCACTAATGCAAATTATCTTTTGCCAACAGCAATATGATTAGCAGCCTGCTGCTTTCACATCCACAAAATAAATAAATAATAATAATAAAAAACCCCAAGTTTTTATTTAGTAAGGAAAGCAATTACAATAGTGGAAGTTATTTGTTTCTTTTTTACTCTTGTGGAGCTATGTCTGTAATACTTACTAGAGTTTATTAACTGCAGCTCTTGAATGCAAAATGTTTATACTTGTTGCTTGAATGAATGAGCACTTTTTGTGCCAGATTTCTCACTAAATGATGCAGTGCATACGTACACCTCTAGTCAAGCCCTTAATTGCAAGAAACGTAAGTGCTAATAACAGTGTCTGAAAATCAAGAATAGAGAGATGGAAGTTCTCTTTTTATAGATAACTGACAGCATGTAACATGATTCTCTATTCCAAGTTTGTTTTTAGTGTAAATTATGCTTACCTGGTGTGTATATGGGAATTATTTGCTGAAATTCACCACTTAACTGCTTAATACTGAAGTGGTGCAAAATGTTAATAGCCAGCAGATGGTCAGATGGTGAAATTTGCATAGTATAATCCACTTTAGTGATAAGAGTCTAAGCTTACAGCAGTCTAATCTTTTGCCAGAGGCTGGAGGAACACAATCAAGCTTCCAAGAAAGCATTTATTGAAATTTGTTTAAGACTAAATAATAGGTATGCTACAAAGCACAATTTGAATTCAATGGGCAATTCATTTATTCCAAGAAGGGTGTGAACAGCGAGTTCCTAAAAATGCAAGGACAATGGCAGAAATTCTCTGAGGTATAGAAGAATTAATTAATTATCCATTCAAATAATGTATGCAAGTTATGACTGGGTATGACTGAACAAAAAATCAAGGGCTTGATAAAATCAAAGTTAACAACAAACTAGTTGCATTTTTTCCCCATTTCTTATTATTATTGCTGTTGCCGTTATTGTTATTGATTCCAATTGATTTTCCAAAGGCATGTGTTGGGCAGAAAAAGAGAAAAAGCCAAATGTGAAAAGCTATTCCCAGAATGGATTTTCTGGTCCAAGGGCATAGAGCCCCTGCTGCTCTCTACATGTGCTGGGGCTGGGAACCAAGCTGGGACAAAACAAGACATACCAGCATCAAGTACAATTCATGCAGTTCTTCTCAGTTTCATTACTACTCAGCACTGACCCAACAAAATGCAAATGTAATTTATTCTGTGGTTTTAGGTTGTAGTTGTCCCCAGCTCATAACATTTGTGCTTAAGAGAAGAACAAGGCAAAATGTCTTCAAAGCATCAGAACACTTAAAGAAAAAGAAGACGAATCCTTTTGTTTTCCCTCCAAAATTTCTCACATCACTTTGTTTTTGATCAAGCCACTGAAGCTGCCATTCAAAGAAAACTTGAGGCAGTACAGCTTTCTAGCTCAATAATAATGGAAATGAGTGTCTTCTCGGGAAAAGCCTGCAGTCTGAAATATTGATATCAATGTTTACCTCTTTGCCAACGAAATAGGTGCTCTAGGCAACATATAAGTTTTCCTCTGTCATTTAATATAAGTCATACAAGGGCTTATAAATGAAGTGTCTGGTTTTTAATTTCTAATAGGCATAGAAGATGTTAATGTTCATTTAAATGCCCATATCTACAACTTTAGTGATCTAATCTTACATGGGTAATGAAATCTGTGGTTCCCAAAGACGAACTTTATGGGAAGCCTATGTTGTCTTTCACAGATGGAAAAAAACATAGATTTGCTGGAGATCTGATGTAGCTCAGTCTGTAAGATCTTTTTCCTAACCCGTTTAATGCATCATACACAATTGCAAATAGTATTTTAACAACTTGTGGGTCTGAGGTATAAGAGAGGAAAGCTATTTTCTGTTACACAATAATCCAACACCTTCCTAATGAGGAAACAGGGAAAAAAAAGACTCTACCCAGAAGTAATATTTTTTCTTTCTAACAAAATGATCTACTTAAATCAAATCTCTCTCCATCTTAAAATTTTGACTTTTTCTACCAAAAGTTATGTTACAGATTAAAGAATCGGTACATGAGATGTTTGGGGGAAAAAAAAAAAAAAAAAAAAACAGCAAAAAACACCTTTATTTGACAAAAAAAAACACAAATTCAAAGAGGTAATTTCCTCAGCACACATAAAGAAAGACAAAACAGGAGGTCTGCCTCATTTTCTTGCCCCATGAAATTGCCAGGGCTATACAGCTCCCACTAGTGACTTACTTCCACTGCGTTGATTGTGCAGGTGTGGTATGTACAGGACCGTACATTTCATCAACACTGGTGTTATCTGCAAACAGATTCAAAGTGTGAGGCCCTGTTAACTAGTTAAAAAGAAACTCTTAAAAAAAAAACAGTGCAGAATGAACAGACTATTACCACGAATAACAAAATTTTTAGGATGTGCGGTGGTCAAATGGACTTGGGATAGAATAATATCGTTTTGCTGTTTTGACTCTGTTGCTTGAAGCTGCTAGGAATATTTGGGTGATGCCATTCCTGTTTTAGACCTCCCTGCCATCCCTTTTTTTGCCAACAGCAGAAATCTTAGATTTTTTTTTTTTGTTTCCTCTTAGCAAGAGATAATTTAAATCCTTCTAAAATTACGTAATATTGTACAATATCCTTTGCATGTAAAGGAAGTCTGCACAAAGTGCCACAGATGCTCTTACGATGGCCCAGATTATCTTAAACTGCCCACTGACATTTTTATTCTCTTCAAATACATATTATGCCTTCTCTTTTGATGTTTCTAGGCTAAATGATTAAGAGCAGTCACCTCTCAGGCCCAAAGGCTCAAAGCAATATTTTGGTTATTGTGCAGTTAATGTTTTCTTTCTCAAATCATTGACTCTGTTTTTGAGACTTGTATTGTTATCAACTCCTCCTGCCACAACAGACCAAGCATGTTGAGTAAGTCTGTGAACAAATTATATTTCTTTTATCTAGAAGAAAATGAAACAATGCAGACATCCTTTCTGTTGGTTCCCATCCAGAACAAATTTCTCTTAGCAGGGATTGATTGCCAGAATTCTTAACCCAGACTGAGAAATCTCAGGGAAGTTCTGTTTTTTGAAAGGTGATGCTTGGCACTTTTTCAGGCTCAGAAAGATTGTCAGATCGTTGTTTTAAAAAATCTTGTGTTTTGAAACTGAAATTAAGAAATACCTTGGGAGAAAAAAATGACTTCCTTGTTAACACTGGGACAATTTCATATTCCTCAAGCCTTCTGAAAAGATATATCCGCAAAAACCAAACTTCAGTGTATACTTGCTGTGATACCCAATTCCTTTCTCAGTTCTGGTTAGCATTGACTGCAAGCGCTATAGGAAAGAGAAAGACCATGCACTACTCAGTTGGGCTTTTGGGGTGACTTAGTTACTACAGATTTAATTTTCAACGAGCAATCTCCTCAATGATTCCTTAAAAGACATGAGAAGTCCAAGCAGTGAAACATTCAGTAGAAAACAGACATAGGTAAACTAGAGGAGCGTACGCTGTTTTAACCATGTAACTTTTAGTTAAATTACAATAACAATATGGTTATATTTGAAAATGGATATTTTTTTCCAAAGAGTATTTCTCTTCCAGAAAAATCTACTTTACAAGGACATGAAACATTAAAAAAGAGGAATATCATGGCAAGAATCAAAATCAGGGTCAACTTCTCTGTCATCAGTACTCAGCATGTCAGCCTTCAGCATATCAGTCACACTTCAAGCATATTTCTTAGCATAAAGCAGCTTACAGGGAGAAAAAAAGGCTTTTACTAAATTTCACTTGCTGTTCTGCAGGGCTGAGGTTTAGATAGATTTTTTGGTGCCTGTCGATCTGTCATTTCAGTGCATGAAAGAAATTGCCTTGCAACTGGTCCATATTTCATTAGCATTTTAAGTGCTACAAGAAAATAATTAGCTTCTAATACACTGCATAACTAAATCACTAGAGCAGAAATGATCAATAAAGAAGTCAACAGCAAATCATTCAGTCTCATTTTATCAGTGCTGTTTGAATTCAAGTACCTTCCAAATGGGAGTTTATCTGTACATCTTGAGAAGTATTTCATGTCCTGATACAAATTTGATCACAATTACGCAGATCACAGATCTATGCAATGTAGCTGAAAAAGCTAACAGCTGCCTTAATCAGTAGGAATCTGGGAAATCAGAAATTTTGATAGATGTAGAATTTAATCACTACTTGTTATGAGAATCTTCACTAACAGATTTGATCAGATGGAAGTCAGATGGGGGAAGGGAGACAAGTCAAAACCAGGTCCCAGAGGTCATATCAGATAGGATAGAATAAATGGCATATCTCAGGATTACTATGAGGCATGAAGGTTCTGCAATCAGCAGTCCTGAGGCATCCAGAATTACTGCATCCACATTTCATTTGCTGGCACTGTGGAGGTCAGATTTGCTGGTGACCCTTTTTTCTGTAAGATTAATGGCCCAGTGTTCATGATTTTCATCCAACAGAATCACTCTGATTGGAACTGCAGCAAATAATATTGCATGTGGAAGTTTACACATAGCCTCTGACTGCACACATTTGCATTTACATCTTTTTTTATTTTATTTTATTATTGTTTTTTTTCATGATGCAGCTGTAATATTTTCAAGGCCTGGGTGCAGCGATTGAACATCTGTCAGTACCAGACTGTTTTAGATTTTTCAAAATCCTAAGGAACTGATTAATACATTAACTAATTAAATACTGTCATGTTTATTTGTAATTCTAGCACTTCCTCTTCTTCTTGTTGAGCCATCATTTCACATCAGGATTGAAGTCCTAATGTTGTATTTACATGCAATACATTGGCTTATGCTATTAGGATATCATAATTTACCTATTCTTCGGTGATTAAGAGAAAGAATTAGTGTAATTCAGATGAAAAAATACTGGGTGCTAACACCAAGAAAAACTGTATGCTGAAGCAAGCAGGAGACATGTTTGAAACAGCTACTGAGTTGGTTCTACCAAGCTTAATGAAAGAACGTATAAAAGTGTGTCTGTGAAAAGAATTGCTTTCATTTCAAGCTGCAGTGTCAGAAGTTTCGGTCTTACTCTGAAAGTATTACCCTTAAAATCTCTTACTATTTAGTCTGGTTTTACACACACACACAATCAAACAAAAATTAAAAAAAAAATAAGGAAAAAGTAATTCTTTAATTCTTGCCATAACTGGAAACTAAATCAGAAAAAAATAGTAGAAGATAAACTACTAAGGACCAAAGATTTTAATAGATAATCGAAATAACTTCTCCACTCTCTTCCAGATTGGAATAATTGAAAAAGGTTCTCTAGTATATACTTTCCAGATTGATGTTTATTTAAAAAGAGGTACAACCAACACATGACACAGCTTGTCTGTGCTTGAAGACTAAAATTATCTAGAACAATAATACAATTTTTAAACTATTCCATAGTAAACACTTTTAAGCTTCGCCATACCGTTACCAAGGGCTTTCTGAAAGTGGTTGCTATCTAGAAATCTTGATTTCTATTCATTTCAAATGAAAATATCCCTCTTCATTTCAGTTCATGCCAGCAATTAGACACAAAAAAGCATCATATTTTTAATTGCAAAACAGTCTGAGAAACAAAAGGAGATTTAATATATTGGACTTACTGGTGACAAATTCAGAGCTCAACAAAATGTTAATATGCCAAATGTTGTCTCAACAGAATAATAGCTTGCAATTCTGAAATTATTTAACATATTAATATATCGTTGTCATTACTTATCTGCATCTTGATTTATCAGTATTATGTACAGCTTCAAATCATTAATTACTGCTTCACGCTGCAAAGTTTGCTGCAGCCTGCTCATCACTGTCCTAAGCAACAGACCTCTGGGAGGTACTACACCTCTGTGCTTCCCATTGCCTTGCCCAGAAGGAGGTCATTGCCAGACTAGGGGAATAGCACAGCCCCAGCTCCAGACCTCCTTATTGACACTTCGCCCTTTTCTCCCAGTATTGATTTTTCACACTAAAGAAAAAAAGTGGATGACATAGGGACACTTTGGCCAAGCATAGGACAATTCATCTCAAGTCAAGAGACTTGCATGATGAATCTTTTTGTTCAGCAGCAGTCTTTGACCTAAGAAGGATCCAAAGAAGAGCTGTCCCCTTTACATTTCAAACCTCATTGTGCAATCTTTTCCCATAGCTTCGTTGAAGATGTCTTTGAAAACCTATAAACTATTATCCACAATACTTTTCTGTAATCTTTAGTTTAGCCACGTAATGACTGAAGAGTTCTATCTTTTTCACCATTTTGAATGCTTTTCCTATGAGCTAATAACACCTAGAGGCCATCTAATTCTCTCGTTGTCCACAGCGATGTCTTTAATGTAATGGAACACTGTGAGATGTCTCTCTCTTCCCTTTACAATATCTGTGTTGAGTCTTCCTCAATAATAAGTATTTATCAGTGTATTTCTGCTTTTTCATATAGGCCTATTGCATAGTATTTAATTGAACCTACCCTGAAATCCTTTCAAAAAAAAATTGTGCCACAGTAGGCTCGTACTGTATTATAAAATCAATTGTAATCTAAAGCCAAAAGCCATCCAATAAGGCATTGGATGAATTGCAAGAAAAAGCTGTGAAATTTATAAAAATTATTTTTTTTTGCTTGTTCCTTTATCTCTTCTACCGAGGCTTTATTCAGAGCCTTCATTTTGTTTCCCAAATAGTTCTGGTTTACGAGCCTTCCCAAATTAATTCAATTCAATGCAAGCATAAAAAAATAATTCTTTTTTTTTTTTTTTTTTTTTTTTTGCTTCTGATTGTCACAGCTATTAGTTTACAAGTGTATGAGGAGAGCACAACAACTGTCACAAGAATGACATACAAGAACGCCATGAAGCCAGGTCTGCAGCCCAGACGTGTATGTAGTCTACATGTGCCTCCTGGCCAACAGATATTTTTTAATATGAATCTCCATACAGTACAAAAAAAATATAAATACTTTGGTTTCCACAGTAGCTAAAACCTACTTCCTCAATTATATCAAAACCTATTCTTGTCTTTGACAGATGTAAAGGTACATATGTTAACTCAGAATATGTTCTTAAATTTTAAAAATTTCCCACTTCAGTACAAAGGTTAAGGGCTAATCTAGCTCAGTCATTAATTTCTGTATCAATATTTTA
Organism: Centrocercus urophasianus; assembly: GCF_019232065.1. Classification (NCBI taxonomy): domain Eukaryota; kingdom Metazoa; phylum Chordata; class Aves; order Galliformes; family Phasianidae; genus Centrocercus; species Centrocercus urophasianus. The sequence continues at coordinate 54,579,993 of NW_024884364.1, read as the reverse complement.
TAATACTTATATCTCTAAATAGCAATTGGATAGTAACTGTCAAAATGATAACCAACATCATGGTGGCTGCAAAATTCATTGGGGAGCTACTAATCCAGCAATCCATTATCAAGATTGGATTTTATAGCTACTTTTCTGTTTTATCTCCACAGGAAACTCACTTAAAGACAATTTAAAGGCTAGAGGCTTCCTTATACTTCCGTAGCTGAGAGCTATATACTGTTGAAAGAGAACTGTGTCTTAAAATGACTGAGCAATACTAACTGAACATTTTCTACCTTTCTGCAGAAAACTATGTCCAAGTGTTTCTTTAACGCTGATTGAAATATCAGTGGCAGCTTATAGAAGCTATTCATTCCTCCATATTATAATATCTTGTCCTGTAGGAGTAATACTTTCAAAATGAACTTAACTGGTAGTCCTTACTTATTGCTGTCATTGATGCAGTAACTGTGTTTTCTTTCTAACCTAGGAAAAAGATAGCACTATTTAGTTTTATTTGCATACCCAAATCCTGTGACTGAGTACAGCACGGAACATGACTCTCAGCAATGACTCCATTTAGGGGCAATGGTTATAATAACAAGAAGAAAATTGCTTACCAGTAATTGTAGTTTTTAATTAATAAAATTTTAAATCCTAGGACAATCAGTTCATTAAACATGGAAGTAAAACTGATCAGAATGCATGCCTTCTATTCAGACCATATCTGTAATCACTGTGCTAAGTTTTCCTAGTCTCTCTATTAAATCTGACAAATGTAAATTGCTTTGCCATAGTTAGCAAAAAATAAATGTTTATTTTCAAGATTGTGGTAATCTTTTGAGAACTTTTGAATTACCTTCTTGGTTCAGCTGGTAAATGCAAAGGCCATTAGCCTTTGGGAGACTTGCCTCATAAGCATCAAATGTCACTCACAGGGATATATTGCACTTTGTCATTCAGAGCTATCCAAACGGCAGGAATACCTTGATGTGGCCCAATTTGGCTGAAGAATAAAGAATAGTACCTTGGCAAGTGTCTGCCAGTGAACACTGCAGCTCTTCTGGTGACTCATAAATGTCCCAAGCTGGGGCTTCACCTTGACAGCAGACCAAGGATTTGTGTGTACAGAGGAAAGGTAACTTGCAGCAGCACAGGTGTGGGGTTGTGTCAGGTCCTGGCACACCGCCCTGTGAGCCAAAAACTAGAAGCTGTTAAACAACACCTATAGCTGAAGAGCATTTACTTGGAAAGCCAAAAGCAATGCAGTTGCCTCTGCCCATCTGTGCAAGCATTCTTAAGCTCATGCGATGGGGAAGCGTCTTATCTGCATCAGAGCATTTCCATTTTTTTCTGTCAGTGCAGCAGAGATATCTGTCTTTTCTTTCTTCTGCTTCAAATCACTGTAATTTGAGAGTAGCACTCTGTCATTGAGGACCGATAGTTGTGATTGGATAAGTAGAAGAAGTCAGGCCTCTAATGAAGATCCAGATAAACAGAGAAGTCTTTATGGTCCAAAAGATCTGCCTATCACTACCAGAACCATTTATTTTTCTTGTCAGTTTCCACTAGAAATCTTTTCTAGGTAAGTACTCACTGTTCATGGTTAAGACAAATCTTAACCTTTAAAGTAAATGATAGGTGTTTTTCTTTACCTTACGACTACTGGTGATTTTTAAAAAGTCAGGAACAAACAATCATGTTTAATTGAACATCTGATCAGTGCAACTGTCCCATTATGCATGCAGGCCGATATGACAGAGCTACATTTTTTCCTTTGTCTGTGTTATTCACAGGGATGGGAGACATTGAATTTATAGCACTCTATTTTCTTTACTGCACTGCAGTATAAATTTTGCACCTGAACCCATTCATTCTGTTCTCAGTTCAAGTAATTTCTGTCAAGGACTGAGACTCTTGGCAGTTTCAGCTGAAACTTGGTGAGGGAAAGCTTGACTGAAATGTTACAGAGAGAAAATTCCACTATAATTTTGACTTAGTTCCTTTAAAATGTAAAATATATTCTCATGCAAATGTCTGAATACAACTGAGTTTCCTATATTGTGTGAGTGGTCTTTTCAGTAGGGATACTTTGGTAAAATTTTATTCCAGTTGATACCTTGGACCCAGATCCAGTAGAAAATTTTGGTGCTTTTGCATTATGGCATTTATGTTTTCACATGTCTGAGTCTGAGCTGTAGCACAAAGTCTCTAGAGCTCCTAGTAAGTGCTTGAAGAGTACAGTAGGGTAGATGTGATCCAAAGATTTTTGTGGCAATCAGGAAAATACCTAGTGTTAAATTCTGGTATAGAAGAAAAGTAAGTAAGTAAGTAGAGCAAGATTTCTAACCTCATCTCTGGAGCTTAGATATGAGAATTGGGTTTGCTAGGCACTCTCTTTGTGTCTTTCAAAGCCCAGAACTGAGAACGCACTCCTGAATGTTATTGGGCAGGATGAGCAGGTGTTTTTTCCCCCTTGTCCATAGTAGTTCACCTCTTAAAGTCTAAAATTTCCACACCTTTCATCTGCAAAGGGACCCACATCCACTCACCTCCACTATCAAAATGGAAAGAAGTTAAAGAAGGTTTGATGAAGAAACCACGCTGACCTCATTTGATGTTAGATGGCCTTCATACAATTAAAAATATTAAGATTCCCTACTTATAGTGGGATTCCCTAACAATGATAGAACTTAGAGGATAGTAAACACAAAGGAGCTGTGGATAGGGCACACAGCCATGGAAAGAGAACAGAAAATGCTGAACTCTAACTGCAGAGCTTGCTTGTATTCCTGTATTATTCATTCCTTAATTAGAAATTATGTACTGTAAAGTCAGGGTAGCTAAACCCAATCTAGACCAGCTGTGCTTTCAGAAATTATGCAATATCAGTGAAAAGTATGAATCTGGACATGAATTCCTGCTTCTGGCACATCATTTCAATTCTGTTAGCAACACTTATTTATAGCACTGCAATTTCTTTGCAGGCCACAGTAGCACAGCTTCAAAGCTGTGGAATTTCACAAAGCAAGCACTAAGCATATAGATTTTAAATATAAAAACCAAATGAATTTTGAATATCCAAGATTCCCTTCAGGACATGATGAAACATATTGTATAAAAAAATAAGAGAGACAAAAGAAGAAAGAGAAAGGAATACAACTCAGGCCGTTTCATGATTCTGTGATTCCATGATAGCATGTAACAAACTGTTTAGGATAAATGAAAATAATGGTCCTTAGACAAATGTAGACATAATTTTCAATGACTTCAGTTTAATTATCATTTTAAAATTGTTCTGATTCTAGAGGGCAGAAAAGGTTGTGCCCTTTAAAGTAAGAGATGTTTTCTTAACATCTAGTCAGTCTGCTCTAGTTTTTTCTTATGAAGGAAGATATTTTTGACAGCTGTCAATAGGTGTATTCAGATTTATTCTGATGTGTATGCAGATGTTTGACAGAGGTGAAGTTAGTGAATGGGTTTATTGGACTGCTCTCTGGAGGGCTCCTTGAGTGCTATGCTGGACAACCACGTGAAGAGTCTGCTGAAGTGAAACTTGATTTCTTTCTCCAAAATGTACCTGACATTTTTATTTTGTTTGTGAAAGAAAGTCAGGAGATGTGAAAGAGATGGGATGGTTTCAAAGGACAGTTTTGCAAATAGCAACAGAGTGCAATGCAGTCACTATATTGACATCAGATCCCGCTATCTAATATACGTGACATCCCTATTGCAAAGAAGACCAAGAAAGTTATTACAAGATGGTGAAAGGATGATCCACCCATCCACCACCAATGAAGTTCATCTGTAGTGGCAGTTCCCTGTGCCAAAGACTAAACAAAGATGAGCTGAAATGTTTGAATATCTATCTATAATATCTATTCAACTTTTTTTTTTTTTTTTTTTTTTTTAATGGGGGGGAAGGGAGGAAGGGAGCAGGAGGGAAATCAGGATGATCTTTGAAATCATTATAGCATTGTCTAAAATAGAATTATAATTATATATGAAGTCACCAGAGAATATTTCTTCAATAAATGCAAATGTGTTTCTTTACAGTCAAATACTGTCATTTTCCTAGATTTTTGTAAGTGGTGAATCAGTGAGAGAACTGCTAATATATTTGCTCATCAAAATACCTTGCAATATTCCCTGAGAGGGAAGGGAGAAAAAACAGGCTAATCAGCATCTGTACTTGATGGTGAACTTCCAAGAAGAAAATATTAATTAGCTTCTGAATTTGTAGTAGAGTCATGCTCCTTTGCTTTTTATGCTGAAATATTTACCTAGAAAAAGATTTAAGCCATGGCTGTTGTCGACTGTGCTTTGGAACTAAATGAGTGTTTGCCTCCTTGAACTTTAGGACTTAGGAGTGATTATTTGCAGCATTCATTTGATGGTTTTGACTAATCTGAGGATTTACTGCTAGTGATGCTGATAAATTGTTACATGATTTTATTTCAACTGTAATTTGATATTTGCATGGATTAAATCCTAACTGATGTGGAAGTAGGATTGTAGTAGGATTAGTTAACTGTTGTATCCTTTTTGAGTTGATTCCTGTTTATTTACTACTTCTAATGAAATAAATGTGAAGCATATTCAGTCACTCTTCCTTCGATATGTGGCTTTACATGAGATACTAAGACTGAACCAATTATTTTCATATACCTTAGACTGGCTTTGGGTGATTTAATAAGATGAACAGGAGGGTTTTACCGACAAGTGAATGCATACTGCTCCTAAGTGCTTGATGACTGCAGATACAGCTTAGTAAAAGCAGAGAGATTATTAATTTCAATTACAATCAGACCTCCTTTTTCCAGCATGATTTTCTATCTCAGAGTGGCTAATAAAACTAAAGTTCCAGTGAACAAAGAAGTTTTTGACACATGATCTTAATTCAAATCAGATTAAGCCCAACTTTTATAAAAATATCCAATGAAGCAGAGACTCAACAGAACCAGTAATGGCTCTATGACATTCTTGTCAGTTTGACTAAAAATAGCAGTTACACTGATTTATGAAAGGAGTTTCAGGGGGTTTCAATATTCTCCTGCCCACATCTGATCAGATCGTGGGATGCCAAGGCTTCTAAGATCTATAGCTCTGAGATAGGCACAAATCCTCCCGAGGAACTATGCTAAATCTGAAGTGATTGAATGAAGTGTTTCAGGCTCACTGATTTAGATTTTACAAGCAGAAGTTTTTTTTTTTTCACAAAATTTCTGAAACTCCTGAAAACAGTTTTGTGTTGCTAAAATGTCCTGATCTGTCTTGCAGTGAACTGAAGCAGCACCGTTTTTAATAACTCTCAGTTGCATGTCTCACCCCTGGGATCACCTGATTGCATTGCAGCCTATCCTTCATTCGGAAAAAGTTTTTAAATGTTCCCTAAATTCCTTCAAAGATCTTTTACTTTTCTCCATTCAAGCTTGTGAAGACACTGGAATTACAACTTTTGGAACTGAAGTTACCCTTCTAGTCTTTTTAACAGGGTTGACTGGAAGAGAATGATGTTCACCAAGCCAAGTGTTCAATGTACCCCTTCATAATTTCAGTAGAGAACTTCCTGCAAGAATAGAAAAAAAAAAAAAAAAAAAAAAAAAAAAGCAGCAGGACCAACTTGACCCTTTGGTTGTAGCTGTCTTGGTACCTTGGGAAAAAAGCACACTTCCAGATACTACTTCCTCAGTAGTGGCTCAGTATATGCTGCAATCTACCCACCCAAATCCAAAGCAATGAAAACTACCTCTTGCTTCTTGCTGCACTCTGCAGTTAACCCTCTGTGTCTGTGGAGGACAGAGAACAGAGAAATAGAGAAAACAGCGCTTGACTTCCATACCAATAACCCACACAGGGAGGATCACCCTCCCTGAGAAATTATCAACACCAGTGCTCTCATCATTGGATAAAAATATGGGATGAAGTTAAAATTCAGACCACTACATTTAAGTTTCAGTCATATTAGCCTACAGCATATGAACAAGTATCACAGTTCAGCTGCTAAAACATAGGCACCTAGAGCTATATGGCATGCCTTGGAGCACTGGAAATATCTGTATGCAGGTGGTAAGTGTGACAAAGGGCTCAAGCCTTTGTGGCAGATTGGAGGCTCAGTGAGATTTCTTTGTTTGTAAAAAGAAGTTCCATGAACTTTCCAGTATTAGACAACTGATTTACACCCCGATTGTTTAAGCTTCTGTGATGGTCAATGGAGAATTTGAGTCATTTGCCCACATTTGGTGCCATCCGAGGTGCTCTGGAGTAAAAAATGTGGAGACTTGAGACTCTTGCAAGGCAAGGAGCTGGTATCACACAGGACCCCTGCAAGGACTTCTGAATACCAGGCCAGATGCCTCAGAGTAGTCCAAATGGCTCTGGACACCTAGAACCAAGCACCCAGTTTGAACTGGGAAGTAAATCTGAATTCACTGAAGTGTAGAGATCTGTCCAACCTATTCTAAAGTTAAAGTCACATCTGCTGAAGCTAATATCTCTTTCTCCTATAATCTCAAATAGGGCTGTTTTGTCCAGGGACACTCGGTCCTCCTATCTTGCACGGTCCTGGATACTCCAGAAGGATGTGGCTGGTTCTAGGATAACCGGCATCTGAAAAGGGCTCTACGATGATGCTCCAGTGCCTATGGTGGTTTTGAATGTCTTTATGCTTTTAGGGCTCTAAGTAGCTTTGTAATTCCTTCCCTGATGTATTTAAAAGAATAGACAAAAGATGAGACTGAGTTTCACTTTTCCCAAATTGTGTAAGCCACAGATGCTTTGCATTTAATAAAAGGTACCACTTGATGTTGGCTTCCTGTGGTCCTTTTTATTAAGTGTTACTTTTCAATGCACCCTATGAGAGAATAATAATAAGCTCTGCCACACTTGCTGCACAGAACCCATTAAAAACATAATCTATCCTTGCCCTGTGAAAATGTGCCCCCTGAGAGGTGATATGAACATTGATTTTCAGAAAACAAAGAAAATCACTGGCCAAAGAAACTTCGTATTTTGTCCTAGGTTTTTTTTTTTGTTTTTTTTTTTTTTTTAAATAAAATAAAATAAAATAAAAAGAGGAAGGGTAAATTTCAGAGGTCACATGCACTGTTGAACCACAGTGGTGCTTCAGCTATCGTATTTCAAAGTTTGGTGATAACTGAAGTAAGCCGGCTGACAACTGTTCATATGTCTAAATAAGCGCTCTCTGATTTCATAAAATTGGACCCAAAGTTGTCCTCTCTTATGTTTTGACCAGAAACAATACAGAATAATCTCAACAGCGTCTGGACCAGAGTCAAAACTTTGCAAAACATAGAAATAGGGACAATAATACTATAAATATGCTAAATACATATATTACATTTACATCCGTTTAAAAATTTCTGTGAATGTCTGCAAGCAATTCATAAGTAGGCATCATGATCCAGAATTAAGATTCTGAACTGGCACTGGGGAAATGTGGAAGTCTGTCCTTGTTTCTGTGATGGATATGTTGAGTAACACTGGGAAAATCCACCATGTGCTTATGATGCTCTGCCCCTGGCTTCAGCAAGCTTTGTTGTGTGCGACTGCGGAGCACTTTGACAGCTGCAGGCAAAGGCTCAGCTCCGGCAATTGGAATTGTTTGTGTTATAGTATTTTACTTTCAGCAGAACCTATTGGAACCAGCATCATAATAAAGTTTACAAGATAACTAGACATAGCAGCAGCAGGTAAAAATGGTTCAGGGTTTTGAACTGTGGTTTTGGTCTTAGTTCCACAGTAACTACTGCCATTAAAAATTCTTGAGAAGTTGTATAAGCAGGGAAGGAAGAAAATGAAAACCGTAAAGGACATGTTGATATAAGGTATTAAGGAAGGCTTTTACTTTAATGATGTCTTCAACCTTTTTCTTTTTCACTAAAAAGTTTTATAAGAAAAACTCCCATATGATTATATTTTAGACTATACTGAAAAGACTAATTCCATTCTTCCAGGGGAAAAAGTATCTGAGACAGAGCAGGGCTCCAGTTGCTGCTGCTAATCCTATCTTCTTTGGAGACAAGCAAGATCAATACAGGGCATAAGAGAGAACAGCAGAGCTGTAGAACTTGCCTTTGGTGAGGGCACCAGTTCCATCCGCATTGAAGCCTGCTGTATAAAAGCTGTTGCTGGAGACAGCCCATCCTCTGAGCAGCTCCCCAGTCCCTGCTCCCATAGTAGTGCTGCCCCTACACCAACACCAGCTCAGCACAGGGCCGTGCTCCCTGACTTTTCTTGATACACTGATGACTTCCATACACCGCTGCCCATGACCTTGCTGCTCTGTAGGACCATGCTGACTGAGTCCTCATTGATCTGGTGGCACTGAAGAAGGTCAGAGAAAGGCATTAGGTTACTATCTTTTGAAGGATATAATGGTGCTTGATGCAGATAACCCCCGAACAGTCTCTGAATAAGTTTCTACCAGGACCGGAGGCACCACCTGTCTAGCATCCAGTTTATAGTTTTGTTAGTTAACTCACATGAGGTTAATCAGAACAGCACGACACTGCTATGGCCATGCCATTGCAGTGCCTGTAAGTTTTGTTTTTTTTCAGCCTCAAACCCCATGGTACTCTCACACTAGAGCTCCACAGTGAAGCTTGAAGTTCTTTCCCTGCTTGGCAGAGGCCACTGAGACCCTTTCCTGTATCCACTTCAGACACATCCAATGTATGTTACATCCAGCTTGCCTCTTGCAACCATGAAATTGTAGAATTCTCTATACTTGGTTATGTCAGAAGGGTGACTAGCAAAACTGCTATCTTGAACTTCCAGAGGGTGGACTTTGACCTGTTCAGGATACTTGTTGCAGGGGTCCCTTGGGAGTTGCTTCTGAAGGGTAAAGGGGTACAGGAAAAGGCTGTTCGTGTGTGCTGTAAGGTGAGCTGAAGGGGAATAAGACCAATGTGGATGAACTGGGAATTTTTGTTGAGACTCTGGAAGAAAAGGAGAGTCTTTGCCCTCTGGAAGAAGGGACAGGCTACTTGGGGAATCTACAAGGAATTTGCTAAGGTATGCAGGGAGGAAGCTAGGAAGGTAAAAGCCCAACTTGAACTCAGATTGGCCACTGCAGTAAAAGTGAACAAGTAATCCTTTTACAAATATATCAACAGTAAGAGAAGAATCAAGAATTTCCATCCTTTACTTGATGCAGTGGGGAATGTGACCACTGAGGAGGATAAGGAGAAGGCTGATGTCCTCAATGCCTTTTTTACATCTGCTTTTAATAAGCAAATCCTCAGGGCATTTTACACGCTGATCCAGAAGTCTGGGATGCTACACAGAACACACCCCCAGTGATTCAGGTGGAGATGGTTAGAGAACTCCTCCTCCATCTGGACTATCACAAGTCCATGGGACCAGACAGGCTTCATCCTAGGGTGCTGAGGGAGTTGGAGGGAGTGGTTGCCAAGCTGCTCTCCACCATCTACCAGTGCTCCTGGTTATCTGGAGAGATTGGAGGCTTGCCAATGTGACTCCCATCTACAAGAAGGGCCATAAGGAGGATCCGGGGAACTACAGGCCTGTCAGCCTGACCTTGCTACCAAGGAAAGTTATGGAGCAAATCATCTTGGGTGAGATCACATGGCATGTGCGTGGCACCCAAGGGATCAGGCCCAGCCAGCACAGGTTCATGAAAGACAGGTCGTGCTTGACCAACCTCATCTCCTTCTATGATTGGGTGACCAGCCTAGTAGATGAGGGAAAGCTGTCGATGTAGTCTACCTAGACTTCAGCAAAGACTTTGATACGGGGTCCCATAATATTTTCCTGGGCTGCCCGTGGCCTGGACAGATGTACCCTTCTTTGGGTAAGGAACTGGCTAGAGGGCTGTGCCCAATAGGTACCACTGTTAATGCAGTTAAGTCCAGCTGGCGACCCATTACAAGTGTTGTCCCCCAGGGATTGGTACTGGGGCCCATCTTGCTTAGTATCTTTGTTGATGACCTAGATGAGGGGCTGAGTGTACCCCCAGTAAGTTTGCAGATGACACAAAGTTGGGAGGTGGTGCTGATTTGCCTGAGGGTAGGGAGATCCTTCAGAGGGATGTAGATAAGCTGGATCACAGGGCTGAGGTGAACGGGATGAGGTTCAACAAGGCCAAGTACTGGGTCCTGCACTTTGGCCACAATAACCCCATGCAGTGCTGTAGGCTTGGGAATGAGAGGCTGGATGACTTTGAAGAGGAAAGGGACCTGGGGGTGTTGGTTGATGCTCAGCTGAACATGAGCCGACAGTGTGCCCAGGTAGCCAAGAGGGACAACGGCATCCTGGCCTGCATTAGAAATAGCGTGGCCAGCAGGAGCAGAGAGGTGATCATCCCCCTGTATTCAGCATTGGTGAGGCCACACCTCAAGTACTGTATTCAGTTTTGGACCCCTCACTGCAAAAAAGGCATTGAGATCCTGGAATGTGTCCAGAGAAGAGCAATGAAACTGGGGTGGGTCTGGAGCACAGATCATATGAGGAGCAGCTGACAGTGTGTCATTCCTGTATTAGTCACGATTTACTTATACATTCCTGTATAATTTTAATGTATGTCAAAAATGATTCATCTTGGATGCCACTTCTATTACACAGCACTTAACCAACTGATATTTTAGAATACTGCAGATCTTGGGAGATCCCTAGAATAGGAAATATGTGAAAGCATGAGAAGAAAAAAAAAGGTGGAAAATAGTGACCTGTGAAGGTGAAGGGTATTATCTAAAAAAAGACAAAAAAGGTGTAAATGAACAGGTGGTGTATGTGCAGCACTTTAGCCAACAAAGGCAGTCACTGGGGGTCTCACTATATTAATCTTTACGGAGAGAATTATTGCAACCTCATGACAGGAGTCCAGAATAAGTAAGAAAAAGATGCCCTCTTGAGATACCCCTTTTGTCTCTTTCTGCAATTAAGTGAGTCTCAGCAACTAGTTACATTTTCAGGAGTCAAAAGTACAGCACATGAAACCCCACTCAAACTAACTCAAAATGGAAAGAGCAAAGATGTAGGTCATGTCCAATTTCTAGCAAAGGCTTTCTTGAATGTTCAGAAACCATGCACGAATAATACACCTGCTCTGTTGCCCTTTTCTTCTCCCATAGAGCCCAAATGGGAGGACCAGGACAGTCACAGCTGGAACCACTACCAGTAACATCATAAATGAACAACCCAAGCCCAAGTCCTCCAAGGGCTGCCAAGCTCCCAGTCCCCTGCTTTGGTGATGCACAGCCAATTTCAGAGAGACACCAGGAATGCCTAAGGACTCAAATTCCCTGCTTCACCAGCGGAACAAGCCATAACTAATCATCTCAAACCATTGCTATGCATCTAAGAACAATGTTTGACAGTTATCTTACACAGCAAATTCTTCAGTTACTGCCATGTGGCGTGTACAGAGCTGCCAGAAGGCGAACACTGGCCAAGACTTAAATACACAAAGTTTTTGGAAACAAAGCACAGTCACAGCTCCTAAATTCTTTGGAAATGTTATTAAACCTTCCTCAGCCTGTATTGCAGAGAATGCTCAGAGCATGCCTCAGTCAGGAATATTCTATCCACAGTGAGAAAGACAGCTCTGTGTCCATGCAAAGAGCAGAAAAGCAAAATAAATGCCTAACTGATAAGTTAGCAGATAGATAAAATAAATACATATCTTCTCTACATCGTGAGAGGCTTCAAAATTAGTTCAATCCATTCAAAACTTTGCTTTTTTGACTCAGTGGAAAGGCTTCGTGTTCCTGCACAGGTACCCCTCTCTCTTCATGACCAAGCAAATATTGCATTCCTGATGCGGAGAGTTGCATTCCTAAAATAGCAGCTCCTGAAAAAGCCCCACTCCAAATATTCAATACCCAAACATAGAAGCACTGTGAATTTGTGTTCCCACTTTGACTAAAAAAATAGAGAAATTTTGCACCCTCAAGCTGGGACACTGTGTAGTGGTGAGAATCTAGACAAAAGCCCTCAAAATGGATGATAATACAGATATGTGTCAGTGGGAAGATTTGGGAGGGAAATACATGTGGAAATGTTAAGAGTTACTACTAATTTCTTTCTTGGTGGGTCAGCGCTGCCCATTTGTTCTCAGAAATAAAGCCCAAAGGGCCTCTTTAAAAATGGACTGACTGTGACAGTTCTACTGAAAAACCGTACCATTATTAGAGCCATTAATCACAGTGTGACTGTAACGCCTTAAAATGAAATCAATCCAAAATAATTGAAGCTTTTCTAAAGATCTGAGTCAGGTTCTTACATTGATTCTGGTCATGTCCTGCTGAGATCAGACATGGAAATGATGACTTATTCAATTTATATAGTTATTCTCTAAGTTAGCTCTAAAAAGGCATGCATGCTGCAGATTATTTATGCTGGAAAATCTTGCTTTTAAACAAAACAATTTAAAAATTGCACCATCAATAGTAAATTAATATCTCATTATTACTTAATATACATGCAGGGATTGAGTTTGTGAACGATGGGACTAGAAAGCGCTAAGATTACCCAGCCCTTGCCCCTTCCAAGGCAGGCTCAGCCACAATGTCAGTCTTGGCATATGTTTACTAAAGACTTTCAATTTCATTTTTCATTTTCACATAAAAAGTGAAATTATATTCCTTTTGTCTTTATACTTAACTTTTTGAAACGCCACGTCATCTTTGTTTTAAGATATTTCTGTTCTAAAACAAAGGACACCAAGCCTTTTTTTACCTTTTCCTCATTCATAATATGTTCTAAATTATACTTGCAATTCACTTCTCTAAATGTGTGCTTTTTTTTAAACTATGTAATAAACAGTCCTCCAAGATCCACTCACATATTACCAGGAACAAACAGGAAGAGTTACTTCAAGTTTCTTGCATATAACAGCCTTGTTTACACATGCAAGGGCATACCTTCATTCAGTGTTGATGCCTGGCCAATTGTTCTCCACTCTGCCTTTGTGCAAACCACAGCTTTTGCCTTCAGGTTGCACTTGGTCCTTGTTCTTGTGGAAATGCTATGCGAGGTGCACTATTTCTTTAACTGGCCAACTGGCCTGGAATATCTGGAGGTCTGATCTTACTTTCGTAGGTCCACTCATCTATTTGTTGTATAACATTCTGCTATCTTGCCTTCAAAAAATATTTCCTGATAGTTTTCTTATCTTCTAGGTGTTTACATAAGATTTCCTTTATTATATTTACCACATGATCAGTAGAGGTTAGGGGTCAACCTGCTGGTGAGGAGCTCTTTGTAGAAGATCCTGGATGTCCTGGTGGGCAACAGGTTGGCCATGAACCAGCAGTGTGCCTTTGTAGCCAAGAAGGCCAACAGCCAAGCAAGGTAATCCTTCCCTTCTACTCTGCTCTCGTTAGGTCACAGCTGGAGTACTGTGTCCACACAGCTGTCTTCAAAAAAGACAGGGATGTCCTAGAAAGAGTCCAGCAGAAGGCCACAAAGGTAATCAGGGCCTCGAATATCTCCAATTTGAGGAAAGGCTCGAGGCCTGAAACTGTTCAGCCCGGAGAAGAGAAAGTTGAGAAGTGACCTCATCACTATTCATAAATATCTAATGCATAGAAGTCAAGTTAATGGGGTGTCTTGTTCCACTTCATAGGAAGGAGAGGACATTCTTTTAATATATGTATACCCAACAGCAAGATTAAGACACAAAGTGTCAAATGTTAGCTCTACCAGTTTATTACCAATCCTAGTTGCTTAAGGAGATGGGGAGAGAAAAGAGATAGGAAATGAAAGCAAGGAGTCTCTGTGGGAAGCAAGAAGGAGATAGTCACCACCATGGGTCCAGCGTGGTTCGTAATTCAGGCAATGATCTTCAGTAGTGATGAGTTGTCAGGGGTTGTTGTGCTGTTGAAAACCTTACAAACTTATTTACAATAAGTGCAAAATGGTTGAGGCACCTCTCTTTGGAGTGGCAGCTTCTGGTTTGGGATCTCAGCAGAAATTCCTTTGTTCCAATCTTCTGGGTCTTGCCAGATAAGAGGGAGCAAAGAGGTGCCCACCTGCATCCTGTTTTTCGCAGGATATGATGGTATCATTCCCCAGTCTCCCCAAACTCTCCAAGCTGGAGTTTTTGTCACAGGACAGGTCTTCTGCCAGTAAACACTTCTCAGCACTCTCTTTCGAAGGCAAACAGCTCCAATGAAATGCTTTCAAATGGAAAACTGTTCATGAAGTGATGTCGACTGCCACACGACAACACCCACCTTTCCTCTCCAGGATAAGTCAGAGTCTTATCACATGAAACTCCTCAGAAAGCGAGTTTTGAGCCAGAAACAAGGGCTCAGACTTGGAGGCAAACTCTTTTTGATGGTGTGCAACAATAGAACAGTGAACAATGGGCAGAAACTGGAATACAGGAAGTTCCATATAAAAAATAAGGAAGATCTTCCTTACTATGAGGGTGACATAACACTGGAACAGGTTGCCTGGAGAGGTTGTGGAGATATTCACTGGAGAGCTTGGAGTTATTCAAAACCCATCCGGATGTTTTCCTGTGCAGCCTGCTGTAGGAAACTGCTTTTGCAGAGGGGTTGGACTTGATGATATTCAGAGATCCCTTCCAACACCTATTATTCTGTGTTTCTGTGATATTTCAATACATTTTCTGTAAATTGAAAGTATCTAATCCTGTAATTCCTTTTTTTTTTCATTCTTTTTTCTTTTTCTCTTGGCTTTCCATTTGAAAAAGACAGGCATTTTTATTGTCTTTTTCCAGTATCATTTATGTTTAATTCAACTCCATCTCCTTCACACTTTTAAAAGTAACTACAAGAACTACATGGCAGTTTTTAAAGTTCTTCAGTCACTCAGATGATGTGGGATAACTTTTCACATTCTCTAACTTGTACTTTTTAAGCTTGCCACCTGATTACTATTGACCTTTTTAGAGAACACTGGTGCCAAAATAGACAGTGAAGACTCTGACCTTCTTTCTAACCACCCTACTAGCCATCTGGTAATAGCTTTCCATTTCTATTGAGCAATAGTCTGGTGCTTTTCTTGCATTTTTTCTCCTCAGGTAACTGACCTTCAGAAATTATCTGATGCTATTCTTTGCTAACATTTTGCATTTTCCCCTTTATCTCGTGCTCATCTATTCAGACTTCATTAAGTTTCATTTGTTTGGCAGGTGATGGGAGAGCGAGGGAGAAAAGGTACACCCTGCTGCATAACATTTTCCCTTTATTGCTAGACTAAAGAACAATTCTCCAACACAGTGTGTGTGCAACCAAAACCTGCACCGAGATTATCTATGGGATAAAACGACACAGAGGAATAAAAAACAGCAAGTACAAGGAAGGGATGCTATTACAAACAGCACAAGTGAAATGGATGACTAGCCTGAGATATCCAAGCAAGTGCCAAGTTGACTACAATCTTCTAAAACGTTGTTTGAATTCCAGACCCTATCCCCCTTTTTGACTTCTCTCTCCTCACCCTGCCTGGCTGAATATTGGCACATAGAAACTGTAGAAGATGTTATTAAAGCCTTAAAAGTTGTAAAGCTAAAAACTGTGCTTGAACAAGAAGTGCTCTGTAACTATGACAAAATTCATCCAGAAATACTTCCTTTGCAGATAAAACAAGAGCTAGGTTCCCACAAGGCTTGAATTCTTGAGTATGCTCGTGGGGATAGCAGACCATTCATGGAGTATCTATGAAACAAAAACATAAAGAGCTGTTTCTCTCTGCAAGTACTGCAGATTTGCATTTAAGTCTAGAAAGCAAGCAGATTTTCAGTATTAGTCTATACCTGATAGTGTTTTTATTTTGTCATTTTATGGACACCTTCTGTATAAGTTTGACAAGGTCCAAAACTATCTCCAAAACTATCTGCAAGCCAACTTTGCTAAGCAAAGTTGTCTGGGAAGATAAAAGGTTTACAAGTGATATTGAGCAGTGCACCCCAGCATGTCCAAACTCCTTAGCTGTCAGACACATTGCAAAGGCATTAATGAGAACAGCTAAGAAGAATCTGTCCCAAGGGAGACTCCATCAGAGTGAATCTACTCAGTACATCTTTCCTGATTAACTGTGACTATTGGGAGTGCATTTTACCTTAAATGGTCTATGCCTCCGCATGTTTTTTTTTGTTTGTTTGTTTGTTTTGTATTTACAGAAAGATGACAGTATGTACATGTGGATGGAGTAGACAAATGCTTCTCCACCTATGTTTGTTTTGAGACGGTCAGACGCAAATCAACTCTGACACAGAAGTAAGGGCTGCTGCGTATGGTGTCATGCAAGATCTGTGTCAGCAAGACACATCAACTTGGCCTAGAAACATCTCGATTGGAGCTGACTCATTCCTAGATAGCTCAGAAACTGGCAGGGATAGCTACCCTCAGGTTAGACTGAACTGTATGTCATCCTGTATTTGGACACCAAGGGGTGCAATTTCAATAGTGCGGGATTTCTTCATGTCGATGCCAGCCTTAGCTGTATGGGTAACCTGGCACAAGCAGCAAAGCCTCACACACTGGTATCCAGCAAATTCACAGCCTCCTGGAATCTCATTCTGCAAGAGTGGATTCCTAATATTCTTCACTTTGCACAAACAGTAAAGGTGCAGGTACTGCATAAATTAATAGAAGCAGTACTGTTTCTATTCATAATAATACATTTAGCTTTTGTTGGTGCCATGCCCCCATATTAACCTCTTCCAAACAGAGGCAAACAGATGGGAAGAGGGCTTCAATTTTGATTCTTGTTTCTAACATCTTTGTTTTTACATTCATCATTGCCACACAATAGTTGCCAAGCAAAGCAATTGTTGCTCCTATTTGTTTTTTTGAGCATGAAGACACAGTTCCATGGCCTCATACAGCTATTTAATTATTTTGAATAAACACAATAAGAATGAAAATTATTGAGAAAAAAAATGTTGGTCATGGTGTATAATTTTCACCCTTATCATAGCTGAATTAATAGCGGATCAGCCAGGATTCACTGGTTATATCAGATAAGTTTCATTGTTATTTTAATCTCAGAAATTTCTTCCTCATCACTGTTTGTTACGGTATTAATTATAAATAAAATTTACTTTAAGTCTAGAGTTCAATCATAGTGGATACAGGCAAATAGGCTATGAGAGGTCTGAGGTTTCTTACAGAGATTTGGTCATTTGCGAGTACATACCTAAGAAAATTTGTGCAACCTCTTCCAGCTTCTCAGTGGCTTGCTGTTCTCATCCCTCTTCCATCTGCACCTGTACTACCTACATAATATACACTTGCCTGCTTTACCATGCTAAGACAGACATGCTCTGACAGATGCAGGACAGAAAGAACACTTGCCCAATACATTCACTTATAATATCTGCGAATTACCTGCACTATTTAAAAAATGGTAACTGGAAGGCCAATCTGGAATTGAGGCTCCTCCCGTGATACACTGCAGGTCAGAAGAGGTGACCTGAGAATTCTTGTGGCTTTAAATTTAGGGAAAAAAATCAGTATCACATAGTACTTACACTCTGTTGTGTTCTGTACTGTCATGAATTTCAAATCATGATGCCTGTTTTATTTAACACAGGACAATTATTAAATAGTCATCTTTAAAAGCATAGAACACAAAATTATCTGACAGCAAAAAGCCATGAAAGTTATTTTCTTTTCAAAATGTACTCTATATGTTCTCATTACTCATTAAGTACATTATTTGTTAATAAAACATACCCAAATGACATAAATCTCAGTTAACAAAAGGTTGGAATTCTGAAGGAAATCACGGATACCTAAACTACGTCAACAATCTATAGGTTAAGAATATGCCCTTTTCTAACTACAGCTACTATTGAGGGAAGCCTATGCTTTCACTCAAAACTTAAGTCTTTCCATTGCCTGTCGCTGGTATGTAACCTAAACACTCAAGATTTGTGAAGCAAATATAATTTTTATTTCTGATACACCTAAGGAAAAAATTCTTCAGTGGAAAACAATAAATAGAAAGGGATTGCCTTCTGAAATATTTTCCTTTTACATTATTAATATTCTTATTCTACCATGACTGCTTGTAGTTCTACATCTTATCTGCTGTTGGAAACCTGGTTTAGCAGGGGGTTGGACTCGGTGGTCTCCAGAGGTTCCTTTCAACCTCAATAGTTCCATGATTCTATGATTCTGTGATGCTACATTTAAGGAGCTGGTTTCCCAGGAGCTGGTTTCCCACACTGCATTTTTTGCTTCAGTGTATATTAGAGAAATCACTGTGTGGAGATGTTGTCATAATTCATGTTTCTAGGCTGTAAGGTTTGAATTTTGAATGAATTGAGTTATCCTGTAAAGACTATAACTGCTTTTATTGCAATGCCTTCCGTATAGTAAGTTATTCTTTTTACACTGATAGTTTTGCAGATGAGTGTGTTTAGTATGTTATTTGCTAGATAGTGATTACTGATTCCCTAGAAGAAGCAAGTCTGTAAAGTGACAATTTTCTTTCTGAAAATGGGATTTTTAAATAGTCTACATGAGTTTTTAGTTCAGTTGGGGAAATTCTTTACCTCTGTAATCATTTTAATTCTAGTGAGGAAAAAAAATATATAGTAAAAAGCTAGTATATTTTGTTTTATTCTCTAAAATTGTATATGATTTTCCATTCTTTCTTTAATGCTGAACCAATTAAAGAACATGTCTATAAATTTTTTTTTAAGATTTAGAAGTCATATGGGGATCTATCCAGTGTGAAACATCTAAATTGAGCCTGGTTAATATTTTCAAAGTGGCATTCCTTGCACAACACATATAAAGCAATTTCTTTGAAATATCTCTAGCTGGCTCTTACAAAATGAGTTATTTAACATTTTAGAGATCTTGAACTATATACTCTTCTACCCACTAAGAAAAAGTAGTAGTTTTATGCTTTGAGGAAAGATGTGATTACTGATCTTGCGAATTCTTCTACACATAATTAACATTAATCCTTGCTACAGCATGTATACTATTGAGATTGGAGTTGCACCCGTGCACAAGATAGTTCAGATTTTTTTTTTCCTTGTCTCAACAGAGAACCAGTATTATTCTAGAATAAATGATGAGAATGATGAGTAATAGGGTAGCAAATAGTGACTCATCTGCACTTTCAGAGATCACATTTGTGCACTTGACCTATAGAGCTAAACAAGCCATACAATTCAACCTAATAATTTTAAGTTCAGCATAATTTTCCTGAGCATTTTCTCTGCAAAAATTATAGAATTAGTCATGCAAAGTGAGTAACAACTTCAAAAGTACAAACAATTAAATATGATGTACAGAAGTATGGTGCCTTAAGCAAAAATATACAAGCAATGAAGTCTCTCATGGGAGTAGGAAGGATAGTACAGATGTGGTGAGCTAGTATTTGAAAGGGGTTCACAGCATTTTAAGTGTTTAGACTTAAAAAGACTTATGCCCATAGCCATTAGCAAGCATGCCACTTAAGCCCGTGGAATTCAGTATGCACATTTATTCACATATAGTTAAGCCCCGACACTTTTTCTCCATATGTGTTTAGGGAGAAAACAGTTTTGTTACAAGGTTGATTGTCTGTATAAGATTTGGGGTTAAATTCCTATCCTGCCTTTGCCACCAATTTTCTTGTGACTTTCCTCTGTACATAAGATTGCTGTGGCAAAATAAAGACCATGAAATAGCTACTTACAGCAGTAAAAACTGAAATGCATTTTAAAAGCAACTAATATAGGAATCTATTAATTAGAAAGTGACTGAATTCTAGCCTTCTTAAATTTATCCTTCAATGATAATAGTCTTCAAAACTTGATTTAATTTTACTGCACAACATAATTTAAGAGAAGAGCCTTAACATTTGTAATATACTTCTGTGAAATAACTCTTGTCTCAATTATAGTCATAGAGAGTTATGGGAATACAAGAAAAACTGTTCAGAGCAGAAGCTGTGGAACAAGATAAACAGCATGAGAACCAAGGACACCTCTAGAAGAAGAAGGAACGTCTCATGGCTCTGACTGGATAAGCACCTGCATGAATGGTTGAAGAGTGTTTTGTAGAATGCTCTGTTGACATGTATAGGTGGATGGGAAAGTTATAGGGGTAGATGGGAAAGCTAGAAAAAGAAAACTTGTGAAGGTATATAAGTGACATGACAACTTGTAATAAACGACTTGGATCATTCACATCTGAGTCCATCCATCAGACGCTGCAACCGTGAGACATTCTTTCTTCTTCTAGAGGTGTCCTTGGTTCTCATGCTGTTTGTCTATCTTTTGCTCTGAACAGTTTTTCTTGTATTTCCAGAGTTTTAAATACATTTTTTTTTTTTTTTTTTTAACGTGCCCTGTTCCTGCAGAACTTGTAAGGATATTAATAATTTTGTGGGAATAATTCTATTGACTTTATTTTCATTGTCCTTATAGAAATTCACATTTAATGAACTATACAGAGACTATGACAATGTTTGGAATTGGTTGAAATAACACAGTACACGTGTAACTGTTACACATGCCATGTACATATGTCGAGCTGGAACGTGAGAGAGGAATGCCATCATTTCTCTTCCTATAGGTAGTCTGGCTGCCATGTCATACTTTTTTTCCTTTGGGAGAACTTTCATGTAATATCCTAGTACTTCTAAAGTTCTCCTTCATTTGCTAATGAGACAATACTTAACTCCAGTGGGATTTTCTCCAATGAAGAAACAATCACACACATATTTCTTGCAAGGAAGAAAGCATATAATCTTCAAAACTAATGAATTTTCTTATCTCTTTACTTGTGCTTTTCCACTGTAACTATAGAAACCCAGAGAGGTTACCAGTGGTGGTAACCACTCTCAGATGCACATCTATTTTTCCTAGTTCAAAGTGAAAACACCAGCTAAGTAACCCACACTCTCTGTTAAGATTACAAAGATCAAAGATTTAATCTACAAAAACAGTTTGCATATCATTTTGCATACCAAACTGCTCCTTATTTATCTCTGAAATGTTTTGTTGTTTTTTGCTTTGTTTTGTTTTGTTTTGTTTTTTTCCTCAGTGACTCACAGGACACATTCACGTTGTCATTACTTGAATTTCCACTATACCGAAGGGCCATGCACCATTGGTTTCTTAGACACTCTTGCATGTGCAGCACTGAACATTTCCCAAAGCTCATTGATCTTTACTTGAAAGTAATTAATATCAAATAAATATTATGCTTTTCTAAGCATCTAATTATATAATTATACATGGGAGGAGTAAGGGAAAGAAAAAGAAGCTATCAAAGTAAATTAGTTTTACAGATGTCCAGAGGATTAAACAGCAACATTTTATAGTTTGCTCAAGAATATATGAAGTTTTATTCTCTCTCCCAAGAGGAAAGGAACACAGAAATTAATTAAAAGGTAGGAGGGTTTGACAGATTTCAAAGGAATCCAGTGGATTCCAAAGCAGTTTGTCAAGTAGCATAATGAAATAAAAGCTTCTTCAGTTCTGTAGGAATGTGGAAAGCAGAGGA
Source organism: Centrocercus urophasianus (assembly GCF_019232065.1). Classification (NCBI taxonomy): domain Eukaryota; kingdom Metazoa; phylum Chordata; class Aves; order Galliformes; family Phasianidae; genus Centrocercus; species Centrocercus urophasianus. The sequence continues at coordinate 54,558,541 of NW_024884364.1, read as the reverse complement.
CAATACAATGTTCTGCTACTTCTCACTGCTATCAATAGTAAATTTGAATTCTTAAATTGATAAATATGTTGTGTCAGAGTGTTTGACCTTGCTTTTTTCCTGGTCCAGTGAAATATAAGTGTTGGCTCTTGTGTTAAAATCAAAAAGTTCTTGGGAGGTCTTCCCACATGTATGGGAAAAAAAAAAATCAGCCCCAGTATGCCTTCCTTTTCACTGTTGATGCCTGCAAAAAATTTATGTGCAAAAAAAAAAGGCAAGATATTTACATACAATACATGCAAAATGTAAAGAGAGTAGACAATTTCTTATAAATCATTAATGTCCTCTTGTGGTAACTGGATGATATTTTAGAACTCACCAGATCCAACTTGGATTGGAGAAGGACATTAAGGAAAAAGCATCCGCATTTCACTAAATGCAGGCATTTAGGATTTCAATGATTTTGTAATTTTTTTTTTTTTAAATCTGAACGTAGCATCAAGCATCACTTGACTTTTAAACTAGAGTGCTCGGCTGGAGAAAGGGATGCTGATTATAAATAGAAACATTTACTTGCAGAGTCCTGGATGTCTTTCCTTGGCAGCTAAAAATAATTGTCCCAGAAGAAGTCATCCCTGGATGCATTGTGTCCTACTCTTATCTAGCCATCAGTCATCACACAGAAAGAGACCAGAAGGACACTGCAGAGAAAGAAAATACATTTGTACTGCAGGACTTGTATAGTTTTAGCTGATTAAAATGAACCTTCCATGAGAGAAGGGTATCTATACAGTGGGTTGATCTCTTTGAGCCTGAGCATGGGAAGGTGTTAACTATCCCCACAGCAGCCAATCGAGTGCTGCGCTCTGACCTTTTAGATAGAGCAACATTGATATCATAACAATTGCTGAGCAGTGCTGGTACAACATTTGAGGGTGCTCTCTCCAGCACCCTCAAAGCTAGTACGCTGGGGGCAAGAAGTGGGGAGGGGACATCTCCCGAGTAGATGACCTAAATTGGCCAAAGGGATATTGCATGCCATATGAAATCACACTCAGCAATAAGAGCTAGGAAATGGGAAGGAGAAGGGAGGGGCTCTCATTGTGAAAACATCCTTTGTCCTGAACAACCACTACATGTATTGAGGCCTGGATACCCAAGACGTGGACAACCATCACGCTCTAACAGGAGTAGAGAAAATTTGTTTTCTTCTTTCTCTTTGCTTCCATGTGACATTCACACGTTTATTTTTTTCTCTCTTTATCTTTTAATTTAACTATCCTTAATTCAACATGTAAGCCTTTTTTTCCATCACGTTTTCTGCCGCCCCCCCCCCCCCCAGTTTCTTTGAAGACAGAGAGTGGTTGTGACGGACTTCAGTTGTCCATTGAGGTGAAAATACCACTTCCAGTCTTTTTCTTTCAAGCAGGAATTTTTCAAAAATTTCTCCAAATTGTGCAAGAAGAGAGTTCCTCTTTCCTCAGTGTCACTTATGGTGTGAAAAAATAGGCAGGGGAAAAAACTCTCTAATTAGGAGCAGCGGAAGCTTTAGTACTTAGCATGTTTTAAGTAAGATATAAACCACAGTATATCTGAAATAATGAACAATGCTTCAGAAGTAAAAATCATAGGAGAAATTTTCCATCTCTAAAGGTAATGATTTTCTTCTCAGAATGCTAATAATTACTGACTTTAAGTTAAATTTAAAAAATCAACAAATTTGTTTGACAGAAGTAGAATTTCACATGGGAAATTTTTCCACTGCATTACTGACAAAACAAAAAGATCAAAAGTAACAGAAGTAGTTACAAAAATTGTAATTTCTTTTTAAAAAATAACTTGAGATTTTGAGGTTAGTCTAACTTCTCCTCATATAAAAGAAAAAATTAAATAAAAACAAAACAAAACAAAAAAGAAAAAAATGTAGAGAAAGCATTCCAGGACAGCAGTGCATTTACCTTGAAATTCCATCCCTTAAAACTTTTCTATGACACTGAGGTCATGATTTGATGTTAGCTTTGAAGGCTGATTATTTCATTCAGTATTGGAATTTCATCAAAACTGTCCAAGGGCTTCCCACTGTGAAAAGACAAATGTCCCACCTACCTGCAAAGAACAAAAACATATTCAAATACCTACTTGTATTGAAAGTTTTATACATTCCTAATGTACATGGAATAGAAGTATTAAAATAAGCTGGTAATAATGCTACATTCTGCTGGAGTAAGCTCGCATATGTACGGAAACAAAAGCTTGAGTCAGCTGATCCACACCCCCAAACATAGTCATAGATGTAAATGATATTAACATTTAATTTTCATTTCTTTGCTATATATGTTATTACACTGATGTGTAACTTCAATGATTTTGTGAATTATTGATGGTATTATATAAAATTACATTAAATAATATTAATAATTAAATAATAACAATAAATTATAAAGGCAAATTTATAAAATGTCTGAAAACACCTAGAGGAATCAATTTAGCATACAACAATAATAGTAATAGGTATAGGTAATAGGAAACAGGGATTGATGCTGGGAGGAGTGTTCTAATAAAAAACCTTTCCCTGTACAGATAATGCCATTTTTCCAAGCTGTATTTTGTGGAACAAAATGATAATTTTCCTAATGTAGGTAAACTATACCAATGTTCTCCAGGATAACACTGGTGATTCTGTAGATAACTGAACTATTTCCCTTCCCCGATAGGAGTATTGAACCAAACTTTAAATGTCAAAACTGGCCCAGTATACTGTGACCAACAAAGATCACAAAAATTAAACTAAAAGTCAAAAAACTACAGTATGAAATACAATAGGGTCAAGTCTAAAGTATTCCACAACGACTGAAGGATGACTGAGTAAGCAGCAGTTCTGCAAAAGAGGATCTGATGACGATAGGGATCACAGCGTAAGATTCAGTAGTAACTTACTGATAATTGATTTAGTCAAATTTTATGTTATCATGAACAAATCTGGTCATGTTTTCTCTTAGGAGCTGAGTTGTCCATACTGTAGTATATGTAATCCTTCACAATTTCAGTTGTACATGAACTCCTGGTTCAGATGCTGTCCAGTTTACATCGTATGCTCACAGTACATATAGCTTCCATAGAGTAAGGCTGTAGAGAAGTCAACCTCGCAGAACTCTGCATTTGTCTGATGAAGTTGCTAAAAGATGCATAGGTGTTACTACCAAAGGCATACTGGATTCTTCTCTGTTTCATGCAGTGCTGCAAGATACTTTGCATATTTTAAATTAACAGTCAACCCAGTCTGCATGGGTTTACGAATGGTAAATCCTGTCTGACAAACCTGTTTTCATTCTATGACAAGGTGACCCACTTAGTGGATGAGGGTAAGGCTGTCGATGTGGTCTACCTGGACTTCAGTAAAGCCTTTGACACTGTCCCCCACAACATTCTCATGGAGAACCTGGCTGTCCATGGTTTGGATGGGTGCACGCTCCACTGGGTGAAACACCTGGTGGATGGCAGGGCCCAAAGTGTTGTGGTCAATGGAGTTAAATCCAGTTGGCTGCTGGTCACGAGCGGAATTCCCCAGTGCTTGGTACTGGGGCCACTTCTACTTAACATCTTTATTAATGATCTTGATGAGGGGATTGAGTGGATGACACCAAGCTGGGAGGGAGTGTTGATCTGCCTGAGGGGAGAAGGGTGTTACAGAGGAACCTGGATAAACTGGATGGAGGGGCCAAGGCAAATTGCATGAGTTTCAATAGGGCCAAGAGTTGGGTCCTGCATTTTGTTCACAACCCCAGGCAATCCTACAGGCTTGGAGAGGAGTGGCTGGAAAGCTGCCTGATGGAAAGGGGCCTTGATGTACTGATAGACAGTCGGCTGAATATGAGCCAGCAGTGTGCCCAGGTGGCCAAGAAGGCCAATGGCATCCTGGCTTGGAATGGTGTGGTGAGCAGGACTAGGGAGTGTGGTGAGCAGGACTAGGGAAGTAGTCCTGCCCCTGTACTTGGCGTTGGTGAGTCCTCATCTCAAGCACCGTGTTCAGTTTTGGGCATCTAGGTACAGAAGGGACATTGAGGTACTGGAGCAGGTTCAAAGAAGGGCAACAAAGCTTCTGAAGGGCTTGGAGAATATACCCTATGAGGAGAGATTGAAGACTCTGGGGATGTTTACTCTAGGGAAAAGGAAGCTGAGGGGTTATTGCTCTCTTTCAGTATCTGAGAGGTACTTAAAGCGAGAGTGGGATTGGTCTCACTGTTAACAGGTGACAGGACGAGGGGAAATGGCCTCATGTTGTGCTAGGGTAAGTTTAGGTTGGATATCAGGAAACACTTCTGTACAGAAAGGGTTGTGAAGCACTGGAATTGGCTCCCCAGGGAGGTGGTTGATTCACCTTCCCTGGATGTGTTTAAAAACTGTTTGGATGGTCAGGGACATGATCTAGCAGAGGGTTGTTAGTTAGGGTAGTGTGGTTAGTATGGTATTATGGACTTGATGATTTTTAAGCTTTTCCAGCCTGAGTGATTCTATTTTATCTAACGAATGAAAATACATTATTACATTTTGCTGTTCCAAGAAGCATTCTCTTTGTGGATTCTAGTCCATCTTTGACAAAAGTACCATAAAAAAATAGTTTCAGTTGTTTTCTTACCTTTGATTCTCTCTGCCCATTTCTGTGGTGTTGCAAACATATTTTCTAACTTAGGAAATATGTTTTTTCTCCAATCTCATGTGAAATATAAAACTGACAATGAAAATTGACTTCAGGTCTATTTCTGCAAAGACAACGGTGAAATCTAAAGCACAAACAAGTTTATAAAGCAATCTTTTTACTGTACTCACATTTACAGTAAGGCTTTACATGTTTTTGCTTTTAACAAAAATAATTTCCACACACAAAAAAGATAAAAAAAAGTGTAAATATGAATTAACACAACCAAAACTGAATACATAAGAGCTTTAAAAAATTATAAAAGGTTTTAAAATTTAACCTTTCCCATGCAAAGTACTTCAGATTCAGATATTTGAGTATCTAAATGAGACACATTTTCTGCTATTTCCAAATAAGTTACATCATTCTTGATTTTTATCAGCTCACAGAAGAGCTGCAGCTATACAAATATAATTCTGCAGATAATTTCTGTGTGTGTGCATGTAGTATGGTCAAAACTGAGAGTAAATGTTGCTTGTATTAAATCACAATGGAGAGAGAGTAAAAAAACTATCTTCAGTAGGGCTGCGTGAATATACACTGCTGCTTCTAAGGAGTTCTTATCCCATTTTGTATACATATCAGGGATTACTCTGACCCAAGTGCAAAAATGTTGCACTTTGCTTTGTTGAACCTTGTTTGGTTCACCAAAATCCATTAATATGCAATTCCTCTGATTGTGGCATGCTATTACATAGTTTACAACCAGCAGACTTTTTTTTTCTTTTTTTCTTTTTTCCCCCCATTTCCCCTCCAAATCTAATTTAACAGCCTATCAATCAGACCTGCTGCCCCCTGCACAAAAATCCTTTTCCTCGTTTGAGAAAGGTGCATTCCATCAGATTCTGACATGTCCTATGCTATGTAGACTTTCCCATGGTCAAGAAATCCACAAATACATCAGTACCAGCCCTGGTACCTGCCCTGGAGCTATGTATTAATCTATTGGGTATGTCTGTGCCTTTCAATATTGGACCTTGGTACTGGAAAGATAGAGGAAAAAATCATCTGTGCATATGATCTGGGATAATAAGAAAAGGTCTATATCAGGTGAGTGACTTTTCTAGTGATATCTCATATCTAGGCCCCATGGAAGGATGTCTGGGTGGATATTCAGTGTTCCATTCCTCTCAGAAGAGCACTCCCTATGACAACAGACTTTTTCTTCATGGAGGTTTTTCTGATATGAGAAGTGGGATGACTTGTCCTAGGTGACCCTTCCAACTTCAATGGACCTTCATCCACACTGTCATTTGCCTGCTCGAGTTTCAGAGTCTCATACCTCTGATATAAGAAACACCTAGGAAAGTAAGACAGACAGAGAGAGGGCTTGTCTGCTGCCTCGAGAAGAAACTTGTCTCTATTCCTGCTGGATTCTCTGATCTTCACCTTTTCTCTTGTGACAGGGTAGAGGAACCCATATTTCTTGTGCTGTGGGTGGCTGACAAGTCTGTCTCCAGCATGGTAGACTGTGATTCCACTATCAATCTCCTTCTACAACTTCCTAATGCTTCTCATCCTGCTCACCTCCTTCTGAAGCTCCATTACCTGCCTGAGCAGGTCTTCAACCTGGGCTCAAGCTCCCACAGATGTATTCACTGCTGCCATTAGGATTTGACTAAAGGCTCAGGCACCAGTGAGACCTCAGTGGCTGCATGTTTCCTCAGAAGCCCCATCTGGGTGATTGCATCGCTTCCTTTGGCTGGAAAGGCCACATGGGACACAGAAGACATGACTTTCTGCTGTCTGGATTCTCCAGTGGAGCTCCTCATGATCTTACAACTACCACTGAAAACCACAGTGACAGTGATCTCCCTGCATATCCTGTCTGCAAACTGCTGCACCATGCCTTTACTGACGTGTTCACCATACTCCGTTTACTTTCTTTGACATTATAAGGAAACATGTATTTGCCAGTGGCTGTGCACAATTCAAGATTTCTCAACAGTCTGTGCTTCTCACTGATGGGGACAGGACTGTTGGAGTAGTTCTGTCTCTTCCAGTGTATTACTCTGATTCAAACTTCCAGGGCACTGCTTTGACACATCTAGGTGCCTCTGGCTGACCTGCTGTCAGAAAAGGTTGGCTGCATCCTGTATCCTGGCACGCTACAGTAAGCAAGTAGGATGTGTCAGTGCAGTTATGGTGGAGCACTCAGTCCACATGCAATTGATGTGAATGCATAAAGATCAAAGCTTCAGCTCCATCTCATCTTGCTCTCCTCAGCCTTTCAACTCTTTACCTGCACTTGGCAGAGACAACATCAGCAGTTAATTTTAGCATAGCAGTGGTCTGTTTTAAAGGGATGTTGAACCTGCTCTTTGCCATGCTGCCGGGAAGGATTAGTGATTAAAAAGATTGGACAAAACAGGATGCACCCTAAGACCTTTCATGGGGAGCTGCGGCATTCAGTGCCATGGTTGCTAGGGAGATCATGGTCAAAGAGTCTTTATTCCAGGTAGAACAATGGGTCCTTTAAGCACAGAACACTAATTAAGTTTATTCTTTGCAGTTTCCATGAATAGGTGTTTATCCAGAGGCAATTTTATTTCTTCTTTTCTATCAGCATGAGTAGTTGTCACTGCGCAGCAGGTTTTGGAAATATCCAACTGCTTCTAGAAGCCCTGCACAGCAAGCTCTGGTCTGGGGAGCGTGGGATGGGAGAAGGGAGCTTGGTACTGCTAGATCGTTATGTTTGATAGACAGTACATTTCTAAGGATGGATTTTGTGAACTCAAAGACATAGAAGTCACTTGCACCCCCAGTAGTCATTGATACTTTGGTTCTTACTCCAGGGAGTCCAGAGCACTATGGATTAAATTTATCGGGAGACTACAGGAAAGGACTTTTTAAAACTAACAAATTAATGGGCTTCCTATCCGTATTAATCTTTCTATTTCCCTTGAAAGGGAGACTTCTAACAATTACTGTAATTTTCTTTGTGTGTGTGTGTATGTACAGGACTGTCCTGATGTGATAACACCACAGCACTGTTATCTGAAAATTCACATTTTGTTTAAAAAATGAGTCATTATGGCTAGAGAAAAATTTAAAAAAAAAGAAAGAAAGAAAATACACAGAACTGTTAATTAAAAAGTATCATTTATCTCATTAGAAATGATAGGAAGTTCTGTACAAACACACAGAAAAACCTCTGTACGCTAAGGGTGATGGAACACTGAATCAGGATGCACAGAGATGTGGTGGAGTCTCTGTCTATGGGGATACTCAAGATTCACCTGGACATCTGTCTCTGCAACCTTCTGTAGGATACCTGTTCTAGTAAAGATTCTGGACTCTACAATCTCTGGACATCCCTTCCACAAATTCAAAACACTACAACACATTCAGTTCTGTGATTTTGTGATATAACTTCCACAGACATTAATATTATAACAAATTTGCACAGCTACTACTGCAGGTTTGTTAGATAAGAAGTCTGTTGGAATTATTATTGTCAACATTGCTAACATGTATGTCATGCTTATTAGTTTAAGGACTAGATTTTTCCTTTACTGCCACTGCTTAGAGATGGTAAAAAGATAATGCTTTTGGATATTTGCATTTGGCTGAAGAGTTATCTAACATAGTAGCCTAATCATGTCTTAGACATGCTTGTTCCAATTCATCAACTACAAGGAAAATGAACAATAGAATGAATAGTACAGAGGAAAATACGTGGTATCAAAGCACAATAATTTCTGTGATCTTTGATATTTACACCTGTCGATGATTAATCTATTTTTCTCTGTCTTAAAGAGAACAACATTATTTCTTGCACTATTAAGCGCAGAATAGTATGTTATGATGATATTGGTCTGCACAGAGGTATCTGATATGGGTAGAGCCAGAGATAGAAAAAATCTTTGAGGAATGTATCACTTTACGGGATAAAAACATCAAGAACTTTTTAAAAAAAAAAAAAAGAGAAGGGATGTAAACTGAGTACCAGGTCTTCTGCTTAAGAAAATTCTTGGTTTAACTTACTCTCAGATTTAAATGAAAATAATTTTTTAATTCAACTTTAAATTTACTTACAGAGGTCAGAAGTTTGTTTCAGGTAAAGTCAATTATTTCATTTTTTAGGAGTGGCTGTTTGAATGGGAGGACAAACTGAAATTCCTGTCCCCTCCACTGATCTCTTGAGTGCCAATTTACTACCCAAATCAACAACTCTTCTCTGAATGTACAGAACTGATAAGTTCTTAATAGTATGAAACACTAGCTTTGTTGTGGTTTAATCTGCAGCTCTGTACCACACAGCCACTAGATCACTCTCCCCAGCTGGGATGGGGGAGAGAACAGAAAAAGCTGAAGTGCAAGAATTTGTAGGCTGAGATTACTATGGCAAAAGCCATGCACAGAAGTAAAGCAAAAAGAGGAATTAATTCACTATTTCCCATCTGCAGGCAGGTGTTCATCCAGTTCTAAGAAAGAAGGTTTCTTGGAAATGCAAATACCATCATGTTGAATGCCTCACTTCCTCATTCTTTTCTCAGCTTTTATTGCTAAGCATGATGATGTATGGTATGGGATATCTCTTTGGTCTATTAGGTCAGCTGCCTGCCTGTGTCTCCTCCCACCTTCAGCTGTTTGCTGGCAAGGGTAGCACAAGAATCTGAAAAGTCCTTGACCCCACGCAGTGCTGCTCCACAACATTTAGAACTGGTTTGTTATTGCCACTGTGTTAATCACAAATTCAAAACACTACAACATAAGATCTTCTGCAAGGAAAATAACGCTATCCCAGACAAAACCAGGACAAACTTATGCATATATCAATAAAAAGTAAAGATCTTTCTATTCCTCTGTACCAAATCAGTAGTTTGCAACCATGTGTTTTTGAACTACTGTCATTATACACTCTATAAAACAATGCCATTCAGAGCCCCAGTCAACATTACTTCTGTAGAAATTCCTATGGAACTTGAGTAAATCCACTGAGAATTCCATGGAGGATACCATACTTCAGGTATACCTTGAATATCCACAGGGTACACCAGCTGATCTTTTGTCATCCAAAAGCAGAAAAAAGGATAATTACATGGGACACATGCAAATATACAATTGGAGGAGCTATGTGGAGTCAGACTGAAGTTCCATCTATCCCAGTACCAAGCACCTAGTGAAGAGTAAAAGGGAATAATAAACCTTTATAAGAACAAAGACATCTCCCCTGAACGGTCATATCATCACAAGTTATTTGTAGCTCAGGAATGTACTGAGGTAGAGTTAATCTCAATGCACCCTTCTACTCATTTCATCAGATCTACCGAGATTTTTGAATCCACCTACAATTCTGAACCCAGTTTTCCGAGGCAAGACATTCCTCAGTAGTTTATAAATGAGTATCATGAAAAGAATGACTTTTTGCCTGTTCTAACCTTGCATATTCTCTCTTAATTTTAGTTAAAATAATACTATATGGAAAGAAGAACCTTTATTTTGCCACAAATCCTCTTTTTTCTAACAACCTCTCCCCAGAATAAACCTTTTCCTTTCTTTTTCTTTCAAATATTCTTAAGCCAGAAAACCTGAGTCAACTATTTTCAATAGTTACAAGTCATATCTGAGGGCTTTTCAACATCCTTTGATGTAAACAGAAGCGTAAGAGTCTCTCTGAAACTCACCACTGCAATCATTGCAGGTGTCAGTTTCAGGTTTGCAGTCCATAGAACTGCACACATAAACCCACTTGTGTGCAGGTACAAAATTACTGCATTTTACACCTCTTGCTCTTCTGATTTAATTACCTTTCAGTTTCTAACATTCTTCTTTTTTTGTGTTGTTGTTGTTGTTACAAATTCATTAAAATCTGTCTCTTTCACTAGAATTATTGAATTCAGTTCTGTTTAGTAATCCACAACCTTAACTTTATAAACCACAATTTCAAATGTTCTTTCATAATGCACTTCTACATGCACAAAACTGTGCAGAAATCATTGACATTTGCAATACAGCACTTTTGCGCACACTGACAAAAAAGGAGTTCAAACTTATAGGACTCTCATGTGTGCTATGTCTGTATTTCCTTGGACTGGAAAGTTTTAAAGAACTCACGTGAAAATATTTCAGTGAGATCAATGACAAACATATTCCTAATCAAGAGAATCAGAACAAAAAATATATATACCTCCTATTTTTATTATATTTGTGTGCAGTTAGTTTGTGTAAATTTGATGCAGAAACATATCTCCTCCTTCTATTCTCTGTATGTACAATTAATTTGCATTGAATGCAATGAAAAACCACATTTCAATTATACCAGTATCAAGCCAGAAACCTTGATGTAAGATTATATTCCTTCATTTGCATGGAGAAAAAAAAAAAAGTTTTAAATCACAAAAATTCTTCCAGGTCCTCCTTATCATCTCTAAATTTCTACTTGTTTCAGGCATATGTCTTGCTTACACAGTGATATCTTCAGAGATCTTTTCTCTCAGGTGCACTTCATTCTGACTTTCACATCATCATCATATCAGAAAGTAGAAAGAATTCCAAACAGCTTTGGCCAGAATAAATCTACTTTCAAATTCAGTGGCTTCATTATCTGCCACAAACCATTCACAGAAAATCACACAGTGGGAAGAGTTAAGGTGGTGACATGGTGACAGGAAAATATTGCCAGGTAATACAAAGTAAATTTATGAGTCACAAATTACTTGCTGAAAAAACACAAAGAGCAAAACTGTTTTTAGCCATTGACTTAATGGGAACAGGACCAAAAGTATTAAATTTTTCGCTTTGACTCACAAAATCAAATCTATTTATGAAAAGCTCCTATGTAGAAAATGGAAGTTGTAAGTTTTTTAGCAAAGTCAAAAGTGAGGTTTCTTCTAAGCCCTTTCTCTTCCGATGAAGTAAATTAACACAGCACTATCATTACAAAGTTGAGACTTCTGCAACAATATGACTGTATATAACCGATGTCACTTGCCTAAATTAATCAGATTAATATGCTGGTGCTTTGAGATATGAAAGGTCTCTGCACATTAATCACTGTAACTGTCAGCTGGGGATAGCATGATTAATTTCCCACAACCCAGGTATCTTGCAGCCTTGTTTGTATATCTCCATATAAGAGATTTAAAATATCATTCAGATCTCAGTCTCAAAATCGCATTCCTCTTCTCCTCCTGAAAATTTTCAGCTACAGTCAGACTAACTGGCATACAGTTCCTTCATAAACCTAAAGGGCTCAGAGGTACAGCGCACAAACCTAATGAATAAAATCTAGAATCATGGAATGTGTTGGGTTGGAAGGCACCTTGAAGATCATAAAGTCACAGCCCCCTTGCCATAGGCAGGGGTGCCAGCCACTAGATCAAGTAAAGTACTGGATCAGATTGCACAGGACCCCATCCAACCTTAAACACCTCCAGGGATGGAGCAACCACATCTCTCCGGGCAACTTGTTCCAGCTACTCACCACTTTCTCAGTGAAAAAGTTCCGCCTGATATCTCATCTAGATCTCCCTTCCTTTAGTCTTTTCCAGGCTGAACTAGGCTTTTCCAAGCCTAGTTTCTTCAGCCTATCTTCATTGGAGAGGTGAAAGAGCTCCTGATACTTCTGTGAGCAGAAGGAGTAACTTCTCCCCAGTTATCTCAACATGTGCCTGTTTGTCACTTACTTAGTGAGAGAAGCCTACTTCCATCTCCACATACCCCATAGGCATTGGATAGAAGAACTGTTGCCATTCCTTCTCCAGTCTGAACAAGGCCTATCTCCCGTTCATGGTACAAGTTTCCATTCATGGTACAAGTACTGCAACCCTATCATCTTTTGAGCCCTTCACTAAGTTCTTTCTAGTTTGCCCATGTCTTTCCTGTATTATGGGCCCAAAATAGGACACAGAATCTAGATAGGATTTTTGTGGTCATGTTAAATTTTATGAGGTTTCTGTTGGCCCACTCCTCCAGCCTATCTGGGTTCATCAGGATGGCATTAAGCATATTGGCAGCTCTCCAATTTGGTGTCATCTGCAAACTTGACTAGAGTCCACTCTACCACCACTTTGAAGTCACTGATAAAATTGCAGTACTCGTGACAGGCACATGCATATTCCCACCCATCCAGATCATTAAGTCCTAACTGAATGCACATTTGCTCCTTCATGTTTTTAGCTACTGACACATTATCTGATCAGTTGGAAAAGAAATAGTCTCATTCCAGAGTGTCCCATTTGGGTGACCTGTCATCAGCTCTCTACCCTCACTAGATGTGAAGTTTGAATCGAACCTTCCTCTGAATCTGTGGTCCAAATACCATATAATTGATTGCTTTGTATGAAAGGGAAGGTGGCAGTAGCAGAGGAAATCAAAGGGAAGCATGCTTTTAGCAAACTTTCTGTGGATCTGTGCACTATTATTTCCAAAACTGCTCTTCCAACTTTAGTTGTCAGATCTTCACCTCTAGGTTTACAAAGAGGTTCCATACTCCCAGAATCAAGATACATCTCTGGGCAGGCCTGGAAAAAATCCTTTGCAGGCTTTCTGTCTCTATACATTTCCCCACATGGTGGAATACAGATAAGATGCATGTGTGGTATATATATGAATGTAACCCACTAACAAATGTCGCTGTTGTCTGCAGTCATCTTCAAGAAGACAAAGTCTTTCCAGTTTCTGATCTCATATGACCCAAACTTTAGGCCTTGAGAAAGCAGAGGGGATTTTGCTGAACTGAGGATTTAGAGCAGGTCATGTCTTGTCCCGTACTGATCACTATTTATATCCTCACTTTTCCTTGTCAAGGGAGGATGCTGAAACTTATGCCATACAGATGCCATACAGAAAAACTGGAAAGTGAGAGTTTGAGCAAAGGATCTGACCTTTACAGTTATTTCATATAATCTCCTCCAGTATCCTTCTAGTTTGCAGAGAGATATCCATTTTTTCCGGGAGTGATAGCTACTAACGTGACAATTGAGATTCCCATGGAGGACAGATTTGCTCAGCTGTACATCATGAATCAGTTGCTCTGGTTAATTTAGCACCTTCCCATTAATCAGCAAAGCAAGTGCAGCACCAATATGTGATTGTACTGTGGAAATAATCACTTCCAACTCAATGATCAGTTTCACCAGGGCTAATTTAAAGCCCATGGAATTGCAAACTAAACTTGTAGGTGAATTTTATCACAAACACTTTCAAGCCAGCCCCTGTCACAAAATTATGCGTTATCCTTGTGAAGGAAGAAAAAATACAAAAAGAAAAAAAGAGCAATTCACAATAAGCAGAATGAAAAGGAATATACGAAAAACGCGGTTTAGCAAAGCCGATGATTAAATGAGTAATAAAAGTAAATATTTTTCCTATTTTCCACTGATGTGAAAAAACACCACCACTTGAGATGTTCCTAATTATAAACAACTATTGGAAACCATCCCAGGCATCACAAGACATTCAGCCAATTTCACATGGAATAACAGAATGCTAGCACATACATCATAAAGAGAAGCTTCAGACACGAACTGGAAACCCAAGCTGACCCAAAAAAACAAAAAAACAAAAAACAAATACGGACTTGCAAACACTACACAAACAGCTTCACAGAGCTAAGAAGTCTTACTCCTGCTCTTGCTGGTATAAGGAAACAGTAAAATGTTGACATATACACCATTACCCAGACTCTCTACTCTCCAGGCTTCCTTGTCAAGGTTTTCATCTCATAGTAAATCTACCAGTATAACCACAATCTGAATCATGGAACATAATATGTGATAAGTTTTCTGGAGAACATAACTCCATCAAGAAGGATGGGAGGATTGGATACTTGATTTGATTTGTGGGTGATCATGGGAACACTTACATAAAAGGAGATGCATTTGTTTTCTTACAGGAAGAGGTTACAAAAGAGGAAGTTGTACATCACATAATAACTTTTCCCTAAATACAACATGTAACGTTTTTCCACTGAAATGTTCAAGTTTATACACTTTCAAATTTTGGAAGTGTGTGTATATTCCTTTTAATATGCTTGTGTACCCATAAGAAGCAAACGAATTAAAAAACCCTCAACAAATTAAATGATGAAGTCTTTACCTTAATGACTTGAATGACATTGATAGCATATCTAGTGTATTTTTCTGTCAAAAATGTAGGAAAATCAACATCACATACTTCTAGCTTTAGTATAGGTTAAAGGTGTTTCCTGTACCTATGAGAAATATTTAAATTTTATTTTAAATTCTTCCTGTACATCGCATCCAAAACATGAAATATGAGAAGCATTGCATTATTTAGGACTTCTGCACTATAAATATAATTTAATTAGCATGTCACATGTTCCTATTGCACTCACAGATGAGCACTTCTTCAAGAGTATCAGTTCCTTTTCCTCTTCAGTATTATAATCAATAGATACACATTTTGCAGATGCCTAATTTTACACTCTGGTTCAAGCAGTAATTGCTAGGAAAGAGCTAGACTAAAAAATCAAGCACCAGATAATCCCTGGCAAACAAGCTAGGAAGGCACTCTTTGGAGATTTTGGATATCCAAGCAAACTTCTAAAAATAGATTCATTTCAAACTGTTTCTAACAGTGCTTCAGCTATCTAAAAGAATATAAGCCTTGCAGAATCTTTTAATAGAACTCTATCCTTTATTGAAACCAGGAGGGAACAGGGTTTCTTGTTTCACTTTAAATTTCAAGGAATGAACAGCCTAGGCATTTTAAGGTAATATTTAACAAAAAGTCACCTTCTGTGAAAGTTTTTCTCCATTAAAAGTGCTCTTACTTCACAGCATGTTTCTATAGCAGAATTGCACACTGATGTATCTACTGTATTATAATGTTCAGCTAAATTAGAACAAAGCTTATTGTAAATTAAGTACAAAATATGGATTAATCTGTTTTAATATTGACATTGCATACCAGTGAATGTCTCTATTCCCCCTTTATAGTTTGTGGAATCATTCCTGTTTTTAACTTCACCTCATCCTAAATTTGGCTCTATCATTTACTCAAATTACATTTGCTCTAAAAGTAACCATTGCCTTTCAAGGAGTCTACAGCGTGTTAGCTGAGATGTGTACACTGAAAGCACCTAACATTCAGTGAAGATAATCTCAGTCAGATGAGCTGCAAAACATTCAGGTTGATTTGTCTGTCCCAAAAACTCATCATTTTGGTAAAAGCCTGCTACCAGGTTGTCTATATCTAATATCTATATTCCACCATAGAGAGTGAAAAGTCTTCCTTTTTTTCTTTTTCTTTTTCTTTTTCTTTTTCTTTTTCTTTTTCTTTTTCTTTTTCTTTTTCTTTCACTTTTC
>NW_024884364.1:54454679-54542490 GCF_019232065.1 Centrocercus urophasianus | reverse complement strand
GAGCATAAACTAAAAAGGTTAGGCATACGTCATTGCTGTCCTTCTGTACCTGGATTCTGGGTAAAGAGCACTGGTAACTTGGCTTTTGGCTGTTTTTTGAGCTCAGCTTCAGATAGAGTGTGTAGATAACCCACTTTAACACTTCAGAGTGCTGCAAAACTGATTCACCCTGAGTGACTCACACTGTAAATGATTTTCCTTAGTTGTAGGCTGACCAGAAGTACCACTGAAACTGAAATATTTATAAACAATGCAAATAACTGAAAACTGAACTGCTCAGAACTTAGAAACTTTTAATTTTGTCAAGAGACACAGCCCCTCATTTCTGCTGGCACATCTGCTCTTGGAGCATCCAGCTGCCACCAAAATGACTCAGAACAGCTCATGCACCTGAACAGTGCTCTAAGAGGAGCAGAGGAAGAACAGCAGGAGTGGAGCACTTTGACAGGACTGCATTAGAGGGGACTGCTTACGCAACAAACATGCAGGAAATCTTGATTTTATACTTTCTGTCCACTGGGAATGGTGAAGAAGAGTGGGGATGTGGAGCATGACAACCTTTTAATCTCGCTGATGTTCAGCCAGAACACAGGCACCTGCCTACAGCTTTGCCAAAGGAGGCACACAGATCACCTGCCTTGCTGAGTGATTCACTAATCTGTACATAGTACTAAGGGATTTTTTTTATCATACAATTATACCAACTGCTGGAAGGCTAGATGTTTTTTCTCCCCTCTTTCTTGAGATAGATTTTATAAGTTTTAAATTCCTCTATGAACTTTAATGAAACTAACAGGTTAGAGAGCTCTTCAACTTGATATTTCTGTAACTTAGTTGCTTTTTTTTTTTTTTTTTTTTTTTTTTTGCCTTGGAGAAATCACAGAAATCACTACAATTCAGAGAGATATAGAACAGACATTGTTAGCATTCAGATCATATACTTTGCAGAAAAAAAACATCACTGCAAATATTCCTTGGTAGGAAAAGATTTTTCAACAAATAAATGTGTGTGTGTGTTGTTTTTTTTTTTAATTTTGAATCCTCTATGTAACATGGACTGGACATTTTATGCTGGAATCTATTTCAATAATCCAGACAACGAAAAGAAGAGAAAAAATAGTAATCTGGCTACAAAACTGATTTTCCAAATCAAAATCTTAGATTTTAAGAAAAGTAGTTTAGAACTAATGCTGGATATTCATCACTTTTAAATTGGATTGAAAAGAAAAGAGGGAAAACTCAAAAGAGACAAAAAAAATAACACCTAACACAATCCAGTAATTTACTTATATATAAAAGTCTGAATGTGATTTCTTCTTTATAAAAACTACATTTGTTTTCTACTAGTAGCATATGTATTGTACAGTTTGTAGCACCAATAACATTAACAAAATCTTAAAAGTCATAAAACTTCTGTTCTGCCTGCTGTTGCTTGTCTATTGTTCTGTCAGAGAGAAGAATGTATTACCCACTTGCCTCTGAAGGAACAGCAGTTGTTTGCACATAGAAGATTAGTGTTGCATGGGAAGCTTCCCTGCTGGAGTGTAGAAGGTGTTAATAATCTGAAGAGTATGAACAGCTGTTATCTCTACAGTAATTAGCATAATATTTCCTGATTGACTACACTACGTATTCTCTTTCTCTCAGTTTAATTGAAAATGCAATCAGAGTAATCCATTTATTCATTTTCTGGGATTATTTCCAATTTATAGACTGAGAAACTTCATAAAATGAATATAAAGATCAGAAAACAGATGTAATGACTCATGAATTCTGTCTTCTAAGGATACTATATGGTCTTAATATGAATCGTATGAATAACCGCATTACAGTACAAAGGGCTACATTCACAGAAGGTCTTATATAAAAGTGAAAACTGAGCCAATGTTTGACCCTTACACTTGCGGAAACCTAAGTTCCAAGATTAGAAGCTCACACTCTCTAGACAGCACCAGAAGAGCCATCTCCTCAGATGTCCATGTCATCTTGTAAAAAAAAACCTAAAAAAAGAATAGATTCATCCAGGAAGTAGTTAAGTCTCATGTTCCAAGCCCAAGGGGCCCTTATTCTTACAAGGGATCCTGATTTTAAATCTCTCCAGAGCCTCAAATAATGAATGTTAAAATCAGTGACTTTGGAAAAAAAAAAAAAAATCTGCTTTCCTTTAATTCTCATAAAATGGTTCAAAAAACGAAGAATTCAATCAAACTGTAATCAAGTAGATAAGGTGCATCTACAATAAGTTTGAGTTAAGGGAGCAATTTTTAAGAAAGTCTGGCTTACTCGAAGAATTTCAGGTTGACTTTGACAAATGAGAAAGGGAAAAAGAAAATTATCATAGGTGTTGTGGGGAAAAAACAAAATTAGTACGGGTTATCTGAAGGAGATTTGGGAACTTGTAAAATTTATTATCTGATATGTAGGAGAAGAGCCAAAGATGGGGAAAAATGTAAGAAAATGGAGGGGAGGGGACAAAAAAAAAAAGAGGGAGTGAGAGAGAATAAATTAGAATTTACTCCTTGGATGGACATATTCGGAAAGTTGTCTGGATGGTAGTGGAGCTCCTGTGCAACAACCAGGCTCAAGTTTCCTTCTGGTAAGACTGGGTGAACCTCTGGCACACAAAGCTGAGGAAAGGCAGGGAAGAAGTTGATTTATATTACCATACTGCAAAACACAGATTACATTAGACTCTGTGATATGGCTGCAAAGTATCCAGAGTGTCCACCTGAATCTAAGGTCCAGAATGTGAGCCTGGTTGCTATTGCTTGAATGTACCTTTCTACAAAATATCTTTCAGACAAAATGGGTAATTTTTTAAAAGAAATCAGTGTGTATGTGTTTTGAGGAACACTTACAAGGAAGTAATTGAGCCCACTTTTTGAGTAAGCACGATGAGTTAGCCAACAATGAAATGATGAAATAATATGCACACAAAATTCTAGTGGATAAGTTGTAATTCCCAAGCCACATATACTTTTGCAATGAATTAAAATTCATTGCTGAATTAATATTGCATAATTGTGGTAGGATAGAAGGTTGTAATCACTGCTTCTCTCATGGTGATTCACATTGCTGTTCTTTATATATTTTAGATGATAATTTGCAATGTTCTCTCTTCCTTCTATGCAGTCTTTGAATCTTATTGTCCTGAAAACATTTTCTTTTTAGTACCTGATTCAACAAAGCACTAAGCATCAAGCTAGGTTTGCAAACCTGAGAATAAAGCCACTGATTCCATCTGGAACTCATTAGATGACAAACACACATTTTAAGTGTTGTATTGGAACTTGCAATCAGTAGGTACATTATTTAAAGATAAGCATATATTATCCATTTTTCTTTTTATTTCCCTAACCTCTAGCAATAATATATCTGTAATTCTTACTTTGATTTCAATGCATCTCCTTAATTTCAGGAAAAAAGAGAACTTACTTCTTAGCCTACACTCAGTTCTCTGTCTTCTCCCTTCAGTACTTGTGTTTTGAATTACACTAAGAAGAACCATAGATTTTGTTCCATCGAATTATTATTTTTTTTCCCTCTGGCATCTCACCATGGTACCTACTTCCGTTGAGAGGCTGAGCATGGAGGAATGAGTACAATTGCTTTGGTGAGACTTTGGATTGCACAGCATGGAAGATGACAGCAAAACTCAGCACTTATGAATCAGCCAGCTCTAAAGTAACAAGAGAGGAAGATTTATTCTATTTCAGAGGCTCACTTGTATTATAAACTGCAGCTTGACAACAGGAGCTTTCCTTTGATTCCAATATGAACTGGATCAGTACGGAGAGTGAAAGGAGAGAGATAATTCTTCACAGCAATAGCCTTCTTTCTCTTGCAAAGATAAATGGTCCAGCTTTCAGGCTCACTGTGGACCCTCAGCATTTTCACTAGCTTGAATAGCATCTGTTTCCATTAAATGTTGTGCATCTGGAAGGGCCATTTGATCTTTCATTACCATAGCAGCATCAATATAAAAATACAACCAGCCTTCAAGTTGGTGGCAGGCAGATACTTTAAAGAAAGTAATATATTGAATTCAAATTTACTTACATGGATATAATGTGAAGACAAAAGTCATAACTTGCTCTGAAAGCAATGCCTCCTATTTATTTCTGTGGAAACTACAACTGATGCAAGGAGTGCAGTAACACTATTAGATAGAACAAGTTTTCAGTTACAAAACACTAGTTTTCAATGCAGTCACCACCATAGGCATTTTCAACAGAGATGAAAGAGTCTTCATTTCACTTTTGAAAAAAATCTGCATGGACATCCAAAATGTGGCTATCAGCACTGCTGAAATACACCACCCACCAACACCATTGTGCTCGCACCCACTTTTTGGTCTCCATAAATGTTCAGCAAGCATAAATGAATGTCATGGGGTGCCAGTTTATCCATATGGAGAAATACAGTGACACACTTTTGCTTCATGCGTACTGCCATGTCAGGCTCTGTTTTGTCAGACTGCCCCTCTGCTGCCATGTGTTACATTACAACAGGATGTAACAGAGTATTGGTTGGAAGGTTCAGCCTCTACTGCTGTACCACCAACATCTTCATCTGACATCACAGGCCAACATAATAAAATAGGAGGCATTACTTTTGGTGCAACCCTCATACATTAAAGTCTTAGACTTAAGCTAATAAAGATATATTTTACAAATTAGATATAACCAACTTTATAATATTTAACTTTATCTTAGAATTAACTTTACATTGGTATTTGCTAAGATTCTTGTCTATTTATTCAAATAATCATGTGTTCAACTTAGCTTTGAATCACACTTCCACTGCAGCTTTGGAATACATTTACATAAACCCATCAGTGACTGGTGTCAAGGGATATTTTCTTTACTAGCTAACTGTGCAGTGCTGCAAATACTTGAAAAACATGAAAGTTTGAAATAGGAAGTGTTAGGGGATAAATTGCCATGATCTTTTCACTGACCCTAATGAAACGAAGTATAATGTAAACTTTAAAAAACAATCTATTGTACTTTATCATACTTCAGATAAAAAAAAAAAAAATTGCAGAAAAATGAGCAAAAAAAAAAGTTAATATCCTCTACAAACTGAATCCGTTTTTTCTCCACAGTCATTATTGCTCATCTTTATATCTTAACTGAATATCACAGAATCACAGAACTGTAGGATTTGGAAGAGACCTCTGTAGATCATTGAGTCCAACCCCCTATTAAAGCAGCTTCCCTACAGCAAGTCACACAGGAAAGCATCTAGGTAGGTTTTGAATTTCTCAAGAGAAGGAGACTCCATAACCTCTCTGGGCAGCCTGCTATGTCAACCTCATAGTAAATAAATTGCTCCTCATGTTCAGATGGAATGTCCTGTGTTCCAGTTTGTACTCATTCCTCTTGTCCTATTGCTGCACACCACTGAAAAGAGCCTGGCCCCATACGCCTAGACAAGATAAGCCACACATTACAGGAAAGAAATGAGACACTGTCTGCACCTTCTTTTGACTTCAATTCGTAGTATGTTTATTATACAGCCACCTATGATTATTAAAAGGACTAAACTCTTTTCTTCCACCACCTCAGCTACTCACTGATAGTTACTGACTTGCATGGTCTTGTAGACATATGGGAAAATGCCCATTAAAAAGTTGGAATGTACAATGCTAGTAAACATAATTAACAAAGACAACATGCCGTCAGAATTCTCTCAGTGCAGTGTTTTAATAGAAGTGTAGCAAAAGAGCATTTTCTTAGATAACTGTTAGTTAATGTTTATTTTCAAAAAATACAAAAAGGAAATGAAAAGCTACCAGCAAAAATGTATACTGAGTCATAGTCATTGCAGCTCATTGTGGGGGCAAATAGGAGCTCCTACAATACTCGACACTCACATGAACAAATGATTATCATTAAGTGACCAACATTAAATGACCTTTCCGTTTTAAATGGGCTGTGTGTACTAATGTTAAACAATTCCATATAACACATTTTCATTATTCACTGTCAGTCCATTTAGTAAGTAAAGAATGTGAATAAGACAGCTACATATTCAAGGGAGTGGAAAATACTGACAAATTTTAGGTTCATGGAAATTTCAGTTCAGTAGAGTGTTTAAAGATGGGATTAACTGTCAACATGCAAATGGACTGCCTCTAGATTTATAATCACACAGCCAAATGAAGACATTTGCATCTGAAATAATGCAAATTATTTGTTTTGCCACTGAAAAATTGACAGACTATATGAAGAAACATAATAAAAAAGCAGGGAATCTTAGGAATCTCCTGCTGTGATTTCATTGGCTACATCACAGTATTTGATGCTTTAGTTGAAGATTTGGCTAAAAAACAAATAGTTTGACTTACTGTATGGGTGTTTAGGTACATGTCCTCATGACCTTGTGAACTCCAAGTAGTAAAACATCAAAATAACACAGGCTATTTTTAGTAGTGTTTTTGTTTGTTTGTTTGTTTGCTTGCTTTTAAGTACACAGAGAGAACAAGCTCTTCATATAACTTCTATTTCAACAAAGCCCTTTTTTGAGCTGATAAATTTTCAAAAGTATTGACTCTGGTCAATTTAGGATGAATTTAACTCAGAATAAGAGAGTATGGACAGAGTGTGATTATTTAGGATTTCTATATATCTCTAAGGATTTAACCCATTGCCAGAACTGTGAATATTGATTATTGTTATTATAGGCATTATATCTACTTTTTTTTCCTCAGGATAATTGTATCAACCCAAACATATATTGACTGCATGTACTGCTAGTAAGAGTTTTTCACACAGATCAAAACAAAAAAAAAAAACGTATTGGATGATGGAAGAAAAGCATTTAAAGATATGCCTATGCTCCATGTGCAAGGTAAATGATATGTATCTTCAGAGAGCTGAATCTTGGAGAAAGGAGAACACAATCATAAGGCTGAAAACGAAAAAAAATTATTAAATTCATTTAGCTAGTGTGACCAGTGAAGGTAAAAAGATTCATTTTCCATAGCAGAAGAAAAAGTAGAGAAAGCAGATATGGGAGAAATAATGTGGAATATGTTAAAGACTTTCAATAGATTGAGTTTTTTTCTTCAATAATTCAATCAACACATGAAATACAAATATTTTGCATTTTATATATTCTGGACACTCAAGCAATCAGTTTACTCAGTCACACACATCTATCATTTTTGTAAACTGAAGAATTTTTTCAAAGTGTCTGGCCTATGTTGTTGCGCATAGTCTTAGCATGCAGCTGTGTTTCTCATGGAATTATAACCTACTAACACACGTAGAATATAGCTGGCTTCTATTTAGTAGTTTCATCTCATTTGGTAAGTGAAGCCATCTGGGCTTGCATTTTTACCTCATGACATTGCCAAAAGGAGTTTTGCACTTGTAATTTGCAGAAATATTGGCCCAATTCTGCTCAATGCTGTCATTCCATTACACCATTATTAAACATACACGTAGCCTTCATGTAATTCAAATAGTCTAGATCAAGGCTCAGTTCTTTCAGGGTTTTTCTTGACTTCTAGTCTAGCTATATGATTGAATTAAAGGCCAAACCCATCAGTCTAAGCACTTTTTACCAAACAAGTCTTGGAATTTCAAAGCTTTTTTGTTGTTGTTGCTGTTGTTCTTTGTTTGTTTGTTTGTTTGTTTGTTTGTTTTATCTCTAATTAATATCCACAAGCCTTGAAACAATGGCAACATTTAAATTCAAATGTTTTATTTCAAGATTCTCTTTTAACTTGTAGTAAAAAACTGCCCACTGTGGGTTATTTACTATTCTGAACCCAGTATAAGCAACAGCCTAAAGAAAGCAAATTTGCAGACAACTAAAACAATGTGTCCAAAGCAAACAGGCAGCCTAGATCATGCAGGACTACATAGTTCCAGGCAAATTTGATAGTCCAAACAAATTTCTCCAAAGCAATACAGACGTGGCATCAAGAAGTCACACACATGCGGGGTAAATCTATGATTCTATGATTCTAAATCTTGTTGCTGCAGTACCCAGATTAACTCCTAGAATGCAAGTCTGGCAAACTTGCCCAAACAAGACATCTTCCTGTGTAAGTGGGTAGCAAAGACATTACCAAACTGAATTTCATGTCACCCAGCAGCACAAAGAGGAGGCAAATAGCCCTATTCTTTTTTATACCTTTTATTCCAGCCTAATTCAATACACCCAAGGAGTGAATTCTAGCAAGCACAGAGACATAAAGATGTTCTTATTGATGAAGATAGTGTTGAGAATCCAACTCGTATATACTTATGCAAGGACTAAAAAACAAGGGTCACGAAAAAAAACCCACAAGAGTAAATACAGCAAAGCATGTATTCATTATCTAATGAGGTAAATCAAGGATGTGAGGGCTTTTTTTAGCCTTTCTTCCATTAAGGAAAAAAGCAAAAACAAACAAAAAACCCTATGGTCTCTCTATTCTCCACTTGACTTCCTTTTTTTGTAACTTAGAAACTCTCCTGCTCTATCAGTTTGATTGATATTTTTCTGTTGTTCAGATCACACATAGATAGATATTCACTATAATTTTATCTCTTGCTTCTTTACAAAATGAGACTAGAATTTGAGAATTACAGAATTAGCTAAAACAAGCAGAATTTCTGCTTTGAACAGCACTGAAAATCTCATTTTAGACCCATTTCTGCTCTGAAAGAAGTGGTGGAAACATATGAAGTATTTCAAATTTGTGTTACAATTCCACTGAAGTCAGAAAAATAAATGCAATGTTTGTGGTTTAGAAATTGATTTCACAATGTCATTTGCTCCTGAATGGAGAGCAAAACATTTGTCTAAAAAAAACCTCAAACCATAGTTTTTGTCTTGATAAGTCTCCTGGCAGCTTACTCAAGTAGGACTCAGTGTCTGGCTGAACCCAGAATTTCTCGAGTTTTAACACTTCCCTGATGTTCTATCACCTATCTGTTTCTCCTCCTCTTGCATAAGGATATTAATTCCGATTACTTAAAATATTGGGGAAGTGGAATTTTTGAAGCAATAATTATGTTAATGTGTTTCAGGCAAGAATTATTAAATTTTCCTTACAAAATCCTTAAGATATTTCCCAATTGTGTATGAAAGGGTTAAAGGAAAACTCTAGGCTCAAGCTGTTTTTCTTTCTGTTCTCCTATTTGTCCATAAAGATAGCTTTAATTAGTACTTGCCTGGAAACAATTTTTTGTATATATTAACTAAAAAGTGTAATCAGTATGAAGAGAAGCTGATGAATAGCTATAAAAATAGCATGCAAACATCAAAGTCCTTTTCATAGGAAAAATATTTTTAATCTTTATGTGAGATAGTACAGATGTGTTGCCATGTTGCTAGGAAGTACTCTATTTGTGTGTCGCATTACTATGACAGCTGGAGCAGTGGTCATTTCATATTCAAGGTGTGTGTTCAGGACGTATACAAGGCACAGAGAAACAGTCCTGGGTTTTATACGTCAGTAAGAAATTTCTCTCCATCTTAAATCTGTGAGCTATTTCAATTATGTTCACATTTCTCCTCCTCCCCCCAAAAAATGGTAAAAAAACAAACAAGTGGTTATATTTGTTCAATACTTCAGCTACACTGCTAGATTTCAAAATCTTATGATCATTTTTACAGTAGTGAGCATGCTCATGTCTACACTTGGTTTGAAATGAAATGCTCATGTCTACACTTGGTTTCTCTTTTTAACAGCACATTTTCTTGCCTTCAGTTGGGAAAATATTTGAATACATGAAGTTACATTCCAGAAAATATTTGCATGCATATGCACATAAAATGATTTGTGTACGTAAATGTTTGTTATAGGAATATCTGTGTGTGTTTTTAGTAATATTATTTCATGACTTTAAGCACAATGGGTTGCTAGTCTAGTGGACTGAAGAAACTTTGTCACCAAATTATACTCTCAAAGTATTAAATTACCTAATACATCTTCTTAGTCCACAGCCATTTTGTCTTCCTCCCAAAACCTCTTTTTTATTAAATGGGAAGGCATATCAAACAACCAGGAGTGATGGGGTACAAGGACATGAACAGAAATGATGTGGGAGGTAAGCAGAGGGGCTGAGCAAATAGGAAAAGGAAAGAAACACTGATTTATGTTTATTGTTATAAGTCTGACACTACTGAAGGGAAACATAAGTCCTATGGGGTGGAGATATCTACCTCTTTCCATAGAAAATCTGTATTCTAGTAATGGTTCAAACTTCGCCCTGGGGAAACAGTAGAGAATCTAAATGACCAACATCCAGCTACAGACTACTTTTTGCAAGATGAGTCTTTCAAGGAGATAGATAAAGTATGATGCTGATTCTGGTAGTGTTAATGCAGTACTGAGGTAGTAGCCTGAAGAGAGGGCATATAGTTAATTCTTAATTCAGGTCCAAAATTAAGCATTGCATTTATATTCACAAGATGCTAAAAACAAGTTGGTTGTGAGCAGACAACTTGAGTGCTTATGCACCGTACTCCCCAAAGCCTGCTGGAGTGCCTGTAATATCTTGCAGTAGCAAGTCTTAAAGAGAATTCAGTTCTTAAAGTAGGAGCCTAAAATAATACGCTGAAATTGTCCATTCTTCTAGCAATCTACAGAGAAAATCTGGGATAACAAGGCCATAAGTTAATGTGAGAAGAAACTCACTTTTCTCTACACTTAGCTAGCAATAAACAAACTGCTAAACTGATTTCCCAACGCAGACCCCATATGTTATTTGTCATTTGCAGTTCTTCCAGATTTTGCTAAAATTCAGTGTAAACATCATGAGTAAACAGTCTTGCCAGCATTTGTCTGACCTACCTCTGACATAGCTCTTGCTTTGCCAAATTATAAAGGTATTTTTTTGAGCCCATAAAGTCCCATATGAAAGCAGACTTCTGATTAGTCTTGTCTTTAATTCAAGCACTTTGAAATATTTTGGGATTGTAAGGATGAAAAGCACTTATATTTTTCCTAAACATCAGGCACAGCTCAGGACCAGGTACTGCCACTGCCTTAAGCTCAATTCACCTCAAGCTCTCACTGCTTCACCCTTTAAAACAGCATTTTAAAAGTTTTTGCTGATTTTTAAAGAAACCCAAGGACGGGAATCCTACTGTAACATCCATACCTATAACCATTTTTATTTCCTGGCAATTTTTTACTCTATGTTTGCTAAAGATGATGTAATTTTTCTTAGGTCGAACAAATGCTATATGACAGATCTTTTGCTATATCTGCAAAACTTTCTATAGCTGCTTATTTTTCTCCTTTCTCAGCCTTGACCATTCCATCTGTGACTGACTTCATCAGCAGGTGATGTGCTCCAGCAGGAGACCTGTAGAGCAGCAGTTGATACCAGGTATTTGATATCTCTGTTATATCCCTTTCAGAAGGGATTCCTTCAGCCACACCGTTCCTTTAAGCTGAAGACACCTTAACAATTATAATTTAGGCAACCACTACTTGAAGTTTCACTTGAAAAGAATCCAATTTGCACACTTTTATTTTTTTGAATCAAACTGAGGTAAATGGACAATCTAGAGATTTTCTTGTAAAGCATGATCTTATTTAACAAATATCACTAACGTAAATGCTTCTTACAGCTTTTGCCCTTTAAAGAGATACAATGGCCAAACCCACTGAGTTTTTTTCCTTTCTGAGCAACTTAAACATAAAGAATATCATGTCATTTTTATCTCCTGTTCTTTTTCTTTCCAGCAGTTAACCGAGTAGTTATAACAACATTGCTGAAATTTGCAAGTGAACAACATCTAGTAGAGCATGTTTTAGTAACTTTCTCCTGACAAGATCATAACACACTAAGATAATGAAGTTGTTATACATGTCCTTCTCATCACATTATTTCTTTTGGTGAATTTGTTTTGTTTTGAATAAGAGTACTGCAGAGAAGCAGAATTGTAGACAGAAGTTTTTCTGGATGCATTATTGTATGGTCAAACAGGAGAAAAGTATATTTTGCTTATGAAACAGCTGATAAAGGGTACTGCAGTGCAAGGTGCATTAAGTAAGATGAACCAATGGGATAGGCAACACATGTTTGAGCTGCTCTTCTGGGATGTCAATTATGAAGTGGCCTTGAGCTCCTATTAGAACACAGCCATTAAGAAGAAGTAAAAGTTAGAAAAAATGTAAGAAATTATGTGAAGGTGGAGATTCTCCTGGATTCCACACTGATTAAATTATACAGTCCCTTTAGCTGATCCATTGGTTCTTACCAGTTTAATTTGAATTCATTTTACAACTATGTTTCAGGGGTGATAGGCAAAGATAAGAATGAAACAGCTGTTTCAAAATTTTAAACAAGCCAAACCCTAAGCCAAAATGAACAGCACCCTCATGGTTGGGAGTAACTTGTCATTCCCAGCACGAGTCTACATCTTAGTTCTTGAGAGTACACAAGCTGTAGTTTCACACAAAAGTACGAAATCATTTTAACTTTCATCCTAGAAGACGAAGTATGAACAGTGATCAGCTAAAACAGCTTCCTAATTACAGTTCATTTGATTTGGTAGGAAAGCTTGAAATACAAATCAATGCATTCTACAGACTGCAATTCGTGATATTCTAAGCAAACTTTGTCAAAGCCACACATAGTGTGCATCAATACTGATCAACACTGCAGTGCTGAACTGATCCTTTGACTTGTAGAAATATTCCCTCCCCTTGTCCTGGTGTTAACTATTCACAATCCATTAGTGCTGTCATCATAGAATCATATGAGTTGAAAGAGAGCTTTAGAGACCATCCAGTCCAACTCCCCTACGATGAGCAGGGACACCTACAGCTAAATCAGGGTGCTTGAAGCCATCCAGCCTGACCTTGAATGTCTCCAGGTATGGGGGACCCACCACCTCTCTGGGCAACCTGTTCCAGTGCCTCACATCCTTATCATAAAAAATATTTTCCTTGTATCCAGTCTAAAATTCCCTTCTTTTTTAAGTTGTTCAATATGTGTTTTATTAACACAAGAACAATCTTTCCTAGTTTTTGAGCTGAGGAATTGTCTCCTTACTTTACATAGTTTCTTTATTTACAGTCAAGTAAGAACAAACTTTGAATTCTTACTCATTATTTGCAGTTTTCTCCATTTTCCTTGTCTATTTATGGACACTGGAGCATATGTATAGAGCTATTTTAGAGGAGTGAGATTTCCAGTGCTTCTGTAGGATATATTTTATTGTCTTCTGATTCACTATTGTTGGAGGTTGTGCGACACATCTCCAAAATTCCAACGGAGCCATTGTCATGATCAGCACTTAGTAAGCAGCTGCAGCATTTCCAACCAGGCTGCTTATCTTCTACCCAAAAAGCTTTCGTGTTTCCTACTGTTTCCAAAATCTGTATCACTCCTCCACAGTTAATTTTCCCAGAGGCCAAACCTTCAAATGCATCAAAGGCTTTTGCTGTTTTTAAACCTTGAATAGTTATTCTTATTAGCCATGTTTTTACTTTGGTTTGCAGCTTATTCTTCTGCCCTGAAGAGTTACATGCGTACAGGTAGTTTTCTTCTAGGAAGGGTACTGGACACACACACAGATTTCTCTCTGAATTTAACAGAAATTTTGTCTCCAGAAGAAAGCAGCAGAACCTGCTTTGGTGACAGCTTCTTCATCTCATCTCTGTAGGAGGCAGCACTTCACATTAGAAACCATTCAAATTGGATGCAATTTAATTACACAGGGTTTTCAACTCTTGAGCATAATCATTACATTCTTTCCAGTGGAAAAAGAAAGCTGTTTGCTTTTCTACAGAGAAATGCCGCAAAATGCTTCAAAATATACATATAAATTATCTTCCTTAGATTTGATATATTCTAGACAGTTCTGCTTACTCTCCACAAACAGATGAAAAGATAGTGAGTTCTGGGTTCTTGTTTTTCTTTTTCATTAATGGCTATCACAAAGGAATTTCAAAGCTTGCAATAGCATAGAAACAGATCATTCAATTTAACAGACAGAAAGTAGCCACTTAATCAAATTTAATAGAAATTCTATCAGCTAAAAGTCTGAAGGGCTCTTGGGTTGGTAGCAATGTATAGATGGCAGAAGTCTGAAACACATTTTTGCATTCTTTCACTGAATTTAATATTTAGACCAAGTATACTCCCAACAAGTACCTGGGAAAAGTTTTTTTCCCAAAATTTTCTCTACACCACAGCAGTGGAATGTTAGATTTTTCAAAAACAGAGCATAAGATATAATTAATGGTATAATACTCTTTTAGCAAATTCTTTTTCTGGATCTAGCAATACCAGACCCAGAATAGTCTTAGTGAAAATTGTCCCCATTTCAACCCACACATATTTTAATAAATGGTCATCTTTACATGTGGGAAAATATCCCAAAATACTCGTATTTTCAATGTAAGCCTTTTTAAGTCAGCGGCAGGAAGTTACATGACATGTGCAATGTAGCTAACAGATTGTGGTTAATGTCTTAACAGCAATCCAAGGTTTGTGTCTTTCTGCCCTTGCTTCTTTATTTTCCTCTTTTGAAAACTGGTATGTTCTCAAAAAGAGCGTTAGGCTGAACAGAAACACAGCTGGTGATACGAAACTATGCTAAAAAAACATCAGTACATCTCCTGAAAGAGGCAGACAAGTGTTAGAAATGTCTTCAGATTTCCTTTAACCAGACGGAGCTTTAATTTCTGGAAAATGCCACTTGGTTATATACAGAAGCATTGCCCAGCATTCCTTGAGGTAAACATACAAATTTTAATATCTCTATGAACACTTCTGCACTTTTTCTCCAGAAAAGCTTAGAGTGTAAATGCAATTTGATTTTGACTTAATCATATACAGCTAGGAAAAAAAAAAAAAAAAAAAAAATCTGTAGCTTTTTCCTCTTCTGTTTAAAGCATTTCACCTTATGTCTGAGTAGGCCTAAAGCATATAGATGAACAGGTAGAATAGCTCAGCTGATGAAGCTGTTAAAAGTTCTATAATTAACTTAATTGACCAATACTCTGATAGGACAAACTAAGCTCCAGTGCCATGTAGAGTGTCTATTTCTGCTGATAAAAAAAACACTTCCACTAATAAGAGAAGGTATACATTTTTGATCAAATTTTCTTTTGTTTTTGCTACTGGTAGTCTTGTCTGAAATATCCTTTTTTCCACTCTTTGCAGTTTGAGAAAGAACTGGGGTAGGATTTTTGGGTTAGGCACAACCAAGGGACAGAATAGATTTTGGAATGGAACAGATTTGTTGCAGTGAGTCAAAGGACATCAGCAGACATCAACATCCATGAGATATTTCACTTCTTGTAAGTTTACCACTCTGTGTGTTTTCATTTTTCAAGGCGATCTTGTCTTCTTTTCTTACCTTCACAGAACCTTCAACTCCTGATACTGCCACTGACCTCTTCATTTTTTGCCCACACTTCCCCTCACTAACCCCAGCAATCTTTTTAAATCTTCTTTTCATTTGTTTTTCAAGCAAGGTGTGATCTGTTGGGAATACAATAATTCCTTGTTATAATCCTGTCCCCCCTGCCAATATCCTATGCTGCTGCTGTGGGTAGCTTAACCTCCCTGCTTCATCTCTCTGTGAATTATGGGTAATAATATTTACTTTTTTTATACCTCAAAAAGATACCAAGGGTGTGATTAGAACAATGTTTTTACAGCAGCACAAAGTGGAATGGTATCAAACAAAGGAAATCCTCTTTAGTCTTGTTAGTATTTTAGTTACATATTATTTCCCTAAGTCTACTTGCTTTGTTTTCAACATTAGTTATATGCAGTATGATTTTTCCTACTATGTAGTGGCAAACAACAGGTTCCTGTGTGCTCTTTCATGCTGCCTGCTCTCCAGTGTGTTTCATTCATATTGATGTCTCCACCACCTGGCAGAGATCCCTGTATGCTAAACTGCGTAAAGCTATGCTACAGCTCCTGGTCCTCTTCCAGCAAGTTTGTGTTGACAGCATCACTGTAGTATGTCCACAAGAAAGAACACAGAAATTCCTTTTCCCTCAGCACATCTACAATAACCTCTTTTTCCTCTAAGTATTCAAAAGCAACTATCCCATAAGAGGTTTAAGTTCTGTGGTACTGTCTTTTAAAAAAACTACAGAGTGGTGTTTATCCTGATTCACAGCTTTGGCTTTTCAACTTTACACTAAGAAGTCAAAATCACCTTCGAAAACCAAGGGATGGCATTCATAAGGCCAGAGAATTTGTGTCTTCTTCTCACAGCCTGCAGAAGTGGCTGCCATATTTACACCTATTACTGAACAATTTAAAGTGGAGAAGATAAGTCTCGGACTGGTGCTGACTTTCGTCAGAGAGATACAAAATAGAATATGGTAACAGAAGAAAACTGCAAGTTTCTTTTTTAATAAAAATAAACAAAATGACTGTCAAAAAGATCCCCATATTTATAATTAAGACTTATGAAAGCCAAAAGAAAAACAAAGAACAAACAAACAAAAAAGGCTACAGTACTTGGAAGAAGTAATTGGAGAAGACAAGCGATCTTTAAGCTTCATGTATTTGTAAGATTAATCAACGGGAGTTATGGTGAAAAGGGGAGCTTTTTGGGTACACTGTTTTTCCTAATAGTCAGCAGAACAGTGTATCCACTGTTTATAGGTTAAAACAGTTCATAAGCTCTATCTGGAAAGGCGCAGTTATTTTTCATGCTTCTAATGTTTAGTAAAGACAGTGACAATACTTAGACTGTTTATTATTATACCTGAGCTGTTTATTAAGGTGGCATTCGCAAATGTCAGGCACTCTTATTGTCTCTACTGGGCAACCAAATGTTTCATTAAAGCCATGAAGTCAGGATAGGACAATAATAAAAAATAGGAACACATAAATAAGATATAAGGGAGCTGTCCTCCCCTGGACAGTTCTAAATAAGATGCAGTGGCATTAATTAAGACTCAGTGTCCTATTTCAAGGAATGTAGTGCATTTCATAAATCAGGCTCAGAAGACGTTTCAAATAAGTTTTAAGAGAATCAATCATATGTATCCGTACTCTTTTTTTTTTTTTTTTTTTTTTCATTTTTTACAGTATATGTGTGTAGATAATTATAACCATTATTTGAATCATTCTAACTTTCTGAAGGCTTTTTTAATAGCATTTTCTCTATTACACTCCTGTTCAAGCCCGAACAGCATGACAGAAGTATTACAGTTGCTTTCAAATGCCAACCCTGGGAATCAGTACAAGTCAGATCTGTATTTGAGCACAATCCTGAGCAGCTGGCTGTAGCTGACCCTCTTTTGAGTAGGGAGTTCAATGGGATGATCCCCAGAGGTGCCTTCCAGCCTCAGCCACCCTGTGATCTTGTGGTTTCCAAAGAGAGCAACTCTCCTGTAAAAACTTGCTGGTTCCTTCCAGAAGAAAATAGACCGTTAAAGACAGAAATCAGTCAAGAGTGATGACTGAAAACATTCTCATTTTTTTCACATCTCACACAAACAAACACAGACACACCCAAGGAAAAACAATCAAACAAACAAAAACAACCAAGAGATTTTTATGTTGGATAGAATCTTTCGCAGAAATATCATTATGAATGTATCCTACACTAACTACACTGCAATAGAACCTTTCAATTTTTGGGACACTAATACTCTTTTCCCACCTTTTTTTCTTTTGTTTGTTTTGTTTTGTTTTAGGACCCTATTTCCATCTGGGATGCCTCTGCTCTTTCCCTTTTAGATAACAGTACAGGAAACAGAATATGATGATGATCTTTAGTTTATAATCAAAAAAAGCCGTGGAAGTCCCATGCATACTTTAATCACTTTTGTCAAAGCAGAGATATTCTATTTAGTTTCGCACATTAAGAAAGGGGTTAACTTCAGATGACTCTGCAGAAAGAGAAAAAGAGAAAGAGTTTTCTGGAGAAAACTGACAGATGAAATGAAAGATTACTGCAGAATGTCACTTCTACTCATACAGTTATGACTGTGTTGTCTGTACCTGAAGAATGTTTCTTTGTTTTGCTTATGGGAAAGAACAATTATTTTTCATTTACAGTGTTTTGTTGTTTGTTTATTTAGGTTTTTTCAATTTTAAAACACTGCTGAGAACTTGTGATCACAAGCCGCACAAAAATTGAGTATCTTTTCACTTCTGGAAATCCTGCCATTTGCTGCATAGTGCTTGCACAGTAATTGACACCTCACTAATTAACCTTCCTTAAACATCGTCACAGGAGCAAACTTTAGATGAATTAAATCAGAAATAATTTTCACCTTTACCAAGCAGTGCAAGCAGCACAGTAGATCAGAGAGCATGACATAACGTCAGCATAAGAAATGTCACTCTATCTTAGACTATTAAATTTCATTAGCTTACGGATTTGGAGGTTGTTAACCTCTCCAAAGAATATTCAGCACAACAGTAATGCTTATATAGTTATGAAAACTATAGGTGAATCTTGTGCTATCACCTCTTTGCACATCTTTTTTCCTTTTTACTGAAGTAAATACCTTTACATCTGCATTCAAAATGCAAGCTTTTAGCCTATAATTTGCATGAACCAAAACTGTTTACAAAATCTTCGCATGGAATTCTACTCATCTTGAGCAAGTTTCAGGTATTGATAGAATCAAAAGAATATGCTCTCCATACATATGTATTTACTTTTCTTAAGAAGCTCGAAATTAAAGAAAAAATACAATTAAGATATAATTAATTGGGAAAATCCTTCCATGTTTATCTTGCTTAACTGTAGACAACTGTAGCGTTAGACTCTTAGAATGGAATTCAGTTACCTAAATACTGGTGCTTTTTACTATTTTAAACCTATCAAGTTAGCCTACCTCATTTCCCGACCAGTCCTCCTATAGGTCCTTTATAACACATACCTGGCCTATATAGAATGTTCAGATAATACTGTGTGTTTGAATTGGCCCTAGACAGGTATGCTTAGCAACAGAAACCTAGTGCTACACTTCTAGCTTCTGATGTTTAATGAGATGAATCTCACTTTTTGCTTTACAGTTGCACTAGTCAGATCCTCAGAAAACTGGTAGCAGGCTTCTTTGCAAGTGGAGAAATATTTTGGATGCTAGAGGGTCTTCCACCTAAACAAAAACATCCAGGATCATTTTAGATGTCATGCAAGGTGCAAGACGTGAGGGTAAAATGAAGTGGCAGGAGAATGGAGGACTGTATCCTTAAAGAATGATATCTAGCAGTCAGATGGATATCTGCAAAGACATGGAATGGGAGTAGTTACTATTGTTCATACAACTGAATTCTGTGCCATGGGGAACATTAATCCTAACATTCACGTATCATCAAGTCTGTGTGACTTAGTCTGTGAACTACTGTCTAGGTGCTAATTGTCATCAAAGGTGATCTAGATCTAGCCACCTATTTTTAGACAATTGAACTGTAAGGACCAGGGAGCCTAAAGACATGTGTTCAGTCGACCAAATATTGGTGTCTAATCCATCCTTTGAGTAAGAGATGGATAACTCATTAAAGTGCATCTCCTCTATTGGCTCCATCCCAGGAGCTTAACTATCTATCTCACTTGTGGATACCGTCAATTCATAGCTGAATCTAGCCCTTTGACTTTTTTGATTTTCTGAGGTCTCTTTTTAGTTTCGTGTCTCAAAGAATGAACCAAAAATCAAACTCCTGTGTCTCAGATTTCTCCCAGTGCATTCCCAGTATTCCAGAAATAAGAAGCCAAGCAATTTTGAATACCTTATTTCTCTCTTCAAGACCTAGAGGAGTAAATATGTCGTATAACATTTTGGGGGAACCCTGCAAGTCAATGGCTCTCATTCATGGAAAGATATTATAGAAAGGTAGCAAAGGAGTATACTATAGCCCCCTTTTCTGGGAATCCCTAAGAGAGATTCCCACTGCATTGCTCAGCTTCACATCCGAGTTTTCATTCTGTAGAGTTCTACATTCTCTTTGATTAAGCCAAAAATGAAAGAGCCTTCTCCTTATAGTCTAATTTTCCTGTGTATTATGAGGCTTCTCTCTAGTTTATAAATTCACATTCTTCATCCAGAGACTTCACTAGTCATTTTCTTTGGGTAATACTGTGAAGAAAAAATTTGTCTGCAATGTGGCTGTTGTTTTATGATTACGTTTAATGTTTCATGAGGTTCATCATCTGCATTTGTCTTTTCTTTGTTAGCCTCCTATTACCACCACCTTCATCCCAGACCGATGTGAGATAGATGATAGAAAGAGAAGTGTGCTCACATAGAGCAGTGTAGTAACTGCAAGAAAAGATTTGTAATTTGATTTTGATAAATCTATACAGAAATTCTAGTATACTACACCTAATTCACATACTTGCTCAAATGTCACTGTGGTGTCCACAATAGATAAATTTTTGTGTTATTGAATAAGAAATTTCATAAATTATTCAAATACACAAGGAATAAGTAACTCTGAAAATATCCAGTTTTTTTTCATTTCTAGGGCTTGTGTGTTCCCTCCATTCCAACCCCATTGCTCTACGAAATGTGAGAGGAACTCATTTTAATTTTAAGAAAGCAGGATGGTGTTGCTTGGCAACACCACAGTTAATAGCTGGTTGCTGTCTGGCCTGGAGCTCGCCTTTTCAGAAACACTTTATGTAGATGTATCCCTTTATTACCAAGGTTATTGAGATTTTTTTTTTTTCCTCTGGCCATTTAATTGCATAAGCGTTCTCTCAAAAACAACATGATTAGAGGAATCTTTTTCTTTTATTTTTAAGAAGTAGAGTGTTCATACTTCACATAAAAACAAATGGAAAAAAATTCTTAATAACTCCCCAGTGTACAGATATTAGCACAATCATCACAGCACAGAAAGTTTCCCCAGCCAGGAGGCTTTGCACCATTCTTCTAAGACTTCTAAATGTGTACTTTATGTATTTTACATGTATTTTTCACATATTACTATTAATTACCAAAGCTGTATTATTTTCTCTACAAAAGAGGATCCACCACCTATCCAGGCAACCTATTCCAGTCCCTCACACACAAATTGTGAATGCTCCTTCCTTATAACCAGTCTAAACACACCTTGTTTTAGTTTGAAGCTACTTCCCCTTGTTTTATCACAACAGACCCCTCTAAAGAGGATCTCCACTGATAACAGAATATTTCATTCTTTGACAGTCTGTTAAAAAAGGAAACTGGCCTAGGTGATGTCTGAGAAAAAAATCAACACATTCAGTTTATATTAAACTGATATTAATTGTATGTGAATTTCAGACAGGAATTTTGTGGGGTAATTTTTAAATTATTAACCTTACAGAATAGCTCAAGCTGTGAAAGATAATAGAGAGTAGGTAGTCTGGGGCTTTAGAGAAAAGCTTTTGAGAAAAGTGTTAACAGGAAGGTGTTTTCTTCTGCAAATATCGAAGACATTTTAGATTTAATCAGTTGAAGCAGGTGAGTCCTTCTATCTTCTTAAGCTATCTTCTATCTTCTTAAGACTATCTGGGTAATGATTTTGCCTTACTGAGACTTGCCTTAGCCTATCAAGAATCCCTGCCATCAGGTCATATCTGGCTGAGGAAGTTAGCAGGGAGTTAAGCAGA
The DNA here is from genome assembly GCF_019232065.1 of Centrocercus urophasianus. Classification (NCBI taxonomy): domain Eukaryota; kingdom Metazoa; phylum Chordata; class Aves; order Galliformes; family Phasianidae; genus Centrocercus; species Centrocercus urophasianus. The sequence continues at coordinate 54,520,959 of NW_024884364.1, read as the reverse complement.
AAACTGGTCAAAGTTCAGAGATGTTTTCACAAGGTTTATACCCTGAAATTTTACTTTCTTCTTGTTATGCATCCTCTTGTTGATTCCATATTTCAGTTCATCGCTTTCACAACAAGACCACATATGGGTTCCCACCTCTCTTGCAGAAGATAAACTGAGCCTAGAAAAACGTCATGTACTTTGTTCTCATTGAGGTTTTCCTAGTCTTCTCACATCTCTGAAACAAAAAGAAACAGCTCCATTCCTAGCACAAAGTTTTGTTTGTGTATTGATTTACCACTCAGAAAGGAATATATTTACTTGACTAAGATCATTTTAAAACTCCATTATGAAATCCCTTCTGCTGAATATAGTTGCAGTAATGCATTCTCCAGCATACAAACCACACACAGTTGGAAACAGGGTACTCTGAGTACATTAGAATATCGTTCTAAAGATGAGGCTGGATTTAAATATCAGATTTGCATCAGGATCTGTAAAAATATTCTTAATGTGGCTACAGGGCACTGCAGGCTGCATTTATTCTGCACAGTTTTGAATAAAATATCATATTTATCATCTCATTCAAAAACAGCTCTACTTTTTCTACTGCTCATCTATTTCACTTGGAGCCCATGGAACTCAACTGTAATATTACTCATGAGTGTAGGTCAGAATAAAACTAGTTAAGTTGGCATTATCTATTTATAGGTAGCTAGTGGCACAGTTTTCACTGTACTACACACGACTATCCACTAATTAGATAAGAAATAAAATGTATAAAACTCTTCTAACAGAAAGACATTTTAATAGATACCAAAGAATTCAAACATTGCTAATGTTAAACCCTACTAAAAATAGCAATAAAAGAAAATGCTGGTCTTCTTAGCTATTATGATACACAATGAGTGATGATTAACACAGAGGAATATACACAGGGTCAATTAACCAGTGGGACGAGTAACCAGAATTAGCAAGTGATCATTATGCCATTTTAATGCATCTTCTTTTTCCCATTTCTTTTCCCTGCAATTAGTATTCAAGTTTCTTTAAAGTGTTTTTCTGATTTTCAGAAGCTATTAGTTTGCATTTTTTCCTACTAGAATTTTCATTATTTTTGTTGCCATTACTTTTCAACTGTGTTTGCTAGGAAAATTATAAGCACAGTTCTCTTTAATCATTTGCTCCTTTATTTGACTAGACAAATATTGCAAGATGTAGGACAGTTTCACCTCTCTTCATAAGAGATGGACTCTGGAGGAGCAAAGGAGCCAGGGGCAGAGGTCTGGGAAGACTAGTCAATGACACCATAATTATGTGAAATCAACACAAGGTTACATTTTAAAAAAGAGAAATTATATCTTAAGATGTTTAGGAGACAGGGAAATATGAGCATTATTGCAGAATTACAGGTTACACAGTACAAGGAATGCACATATTTTTTGTCAGCTGTGATCAGAAAATATCAATTGAATTTTGAAAAAGTGTAGAAAGATATGCTAAAATAGTGGGAGAGAAAAGCTCATATAGAACAAGAGTCAGACAACAGGTCTGACCTGAAGCAGTCTAGGCCAGGAGATATTATGAAGAAAAAGTACCAGAGAGATGGAAGAACGTGAAAGGAAGACTGAAGGACAACACCGGCACAAGGAGTTAATGGGTTTTACTGACCATGAGGAGTGTGAGGATGTGAGTTAGGATAATGATCCTACATACCTGAACAGCGTACTCTGAAGTAAAATCTGAGGAGGACCAGAGGTAAAAAACAGGAGGAAGAGGTGGGGAAACACACAGAAGGTGCCACCTCTGAGGATCATAGCAAGAAGTAAAGTAATATGAGGGCTGTATGGGTTAGGGCTCCTGCAACAGGAACCAACTAGGAGGGTTAGTTTTTCATCACCCCCCCCAAAAAAAATCTTTTAAATACAAAATTAAATTGATTTGAAATTTTCTGCAAATAAAAAAGGTCAGACAATAATATATTTTCTTTGGCTTCACTGGGCTGTGTAAAGTGTGTTTATATAAAGCAGTAAGTATATTATTATCATCTTAAAAAGAAGAAAGACTATTCCTCTTCAGCTGACCTCACTCAAGTAAGGGTAAGTTCAGCCACCAGAATCAAAGACTTATTTAAATACAGAAAAGGTTTTTTATGGTTACAGATATGAATATAATAGAAGTATACAAAAAAATGAGTATTGCACACAGATATCAGCGCAGCTGTTTGCAGGGTCTTGGACATATTCAAACCTACTCAAAATGCTAATGTAATTACAGAAACTCCCTGTGAGGGTGACAAACTGTTACATGTCTTAGAAACAGCATATATACATGTGTGCTGCACTGATGTGAAGCATACACGTATAGATAACATACACAATGTATATACTACAGATTATATTCACAATATTTATTTATTATGTTTATTTTAAATCCAGTTTGAAGTACAGTTCTCATCTAGATACAGTGCTTGGATAATAATTACCCTTACATACTTGTACAGTCTAAACAAACTTGAACTATTAAATCATTTCCCAGCAATAGATATGAAATGGATAGATGGCTTTGCCTACCTTTACTTGATAAAACTCTATCATCAAAAGCCATGTTAAGAATCACAGAATCACAGAATGGCTTGGGTTGGAAGAGACCTCAAAGATCAAGTTCCAACCTCCCCGCCACAGGCAGGGCTGCCAACCTCCACATTTAATGTTAGCCCAGACTGCCCAGGGCCTCATACAATCATGGCATGAATGGCAATTCATGCCATGGCAATGAACACTTCCAGGGATAGGGCACCACAACCTCTCTGGGCAGCCTGTTCCAACACCTCACCACTTTCTCTGTAAAGAACTTCCCCCTGATATTCAACCTAAATCTTCCCTCCTTTAACTCAAAACCATTTCCCCTTGTGCTGCTATTATCTACCCTTTCAAAGAGTTGGCTCCCTTCCTGTTTGTAGGCCCCCTTTAGGTAATGGAAGGCTGCAGTGAAGTCACCCAAAAGCCTTCTCTTCTCCAGGCTGAACAAGCCAAGCTCCCTCAGCCTGTCTTCGTAGGAGAGGTGCTCTAACCTTCTGATCATTCTTATGTCACAAACCAGAAATTAAGTAGCAAAGATGTTAATTACATGCCTGTCTATGTCAATACTAGGCTTTCTCTGAAAAGATGAGCTAGAATTCATTTAGCAGTCCATGGGAACACTTGACCTTCTAGAATGTCATTGTAATGCTGCTGGTACTATAGCTTTCTTTTTCAGAGATGAGCTTTACAGCCTGAATTATTTACTGTTTTCGAGGTCTCCACTGAGCATGTCTTAAAACTGTTTATAATTATTCATTTTTTAAAAATGTGTGTAAGGTCTATTACTATTTTAGTGATGGGACAATATATGGAGACAGGTGTTATAATAAATGCAGGCTATAAAACTAAAACATACAAGGCTATTTAAAGAGCATCTAATTCACATTTATTTCATATGCTATTGCTTCACACATTTACTTTATAGTCTAGACTAGACTAGAATAGGTTAGATGAAAAAGGCCTTCAGAAATCACCTAATCCAACTGGATGCCTTCTTCAGGGATAACAAAAAAAGTCACCATAGTTCAGCTCTGACCTATTTTCCTTCACTCTATCCTTCTTCCTTTTTTTCTTTTTTTTTTTTTTTTTTTTTTTTTTTCCCTTTTTTTTCTGGACCAGATGTTCACCAAAACACAGTGCAAACACTGACAGAAAACAAAGGGAAGAAGCAGAACTTGCTCAAGTGTGCAGAGAAAGGTCTTAGAAGCACAAGCAGTGAGTCCTGGCAGCACTCCTCTGAGCTTGCTGCCCTGACTTCCAGAATTTTAATGAAGTAAAGCAAGTAGAACTTAGTCATAAAATAATTCTGAAAAAGGTGAAGCAAGAGTAACAGAGGCAATGATGCATCTTTAAAAATCTGTGTTCAATCTTGTAAAGGAAAGTCCCTTTCCTGCAAGATGCTGGATCAATTGTCCTTATGTGGATACTGCACACTGTTAATATTGTAGAAAGCTACATTACTTTTGTAGGAGATAAGGAAACTTAAAAATCTGACTCACTTACTGTGAATTATATCTCTTTTTAATGTCAGTACTCGAATATCTGAAGAAAAACAAGTGGGAGCTTCTCTCTACAAGATGACAAACATAAGAAATTTCACATGGTTTCTAAGCATCTTTAATCCACTGTAAATAAAGCCACTAGGAAGGAAGTAACCAAATCTATAATGTTATTTTGTTGAATATCTGTGCAGATTTCCAGGGGCAGTATTTTATTTGGTCAGCTTGTTCAGAGCTTGTTTGTAACATATAGAAGTTGTAGGATAACCAGTGCCTTTTTTTTTTTCAGACTTTCATTCTACATTTTAAAACTCAAGAGAAAAGAAGTGCTCGTTTTTGTCCTCTCTTTTCCTGACAAATTTTCTTCCTTTTGCTTCACCTTTCTGATTTAATTCAGAAAATTCTGATTTTATTTTAAGAAAACTGATATACAGAGGATCACAATAGGTCATTCAGTTCATTCATTTCTACCCACTGTTGAACTTGTTAAACCTGTGGATGTTTCCAATGGAGGCTCTGAAATTAAGGAGATTTTGGTATCCCCCTAAGCAATCTCCTTCAGTGATTACAAGCAAAAAGTACACAGCAGTGAGTTTAGTCCCTTAAAAAGATGACTTATAAGTGGTAGGCGGACATCCTGAAAAAATGACCTTACTATTTTTATCACAAGGAAGTTTTAAAATCTCAGGTAATAAAGAATGTATTAGAAAGAAAACCAAAAGCAGGTGGAATACAAATACTTTCTAACCGGCCTTTTCTATATCTTTGCTCTGTTTTCTTTACTTCAGCACAGCACAAGAAATAACGGGAAAAGAATAAATAGGAATAACAAGCCCTCTGTTTAAGCTGTATCCTTTTAAAAGACAAAATAGGGGTAGAATTGAAAGAAAATGACTTTGTTACACATACAAGCTCTCACAGTCTGGATATAACTCTTAGGTTTCCTCATTGATTTTAAAGCTAGTCAACATCTGTCAATTCAAGCTCAACACAACTGACCTGAACGCTATAGAAGGTGGCATCTTCAGCACCACAGCAGTTACTCTTAACACAGCCACAGGTGCTACAGGTAGTCAGGAGTTAAAATGTCACTTGCAATAGACTGATGAATATAATTTATTAAAGTGCAGTGAATATGCCCCAAAATAATATAATATGAATGAAAAATGTGAAGGGAGAAGAAAAGTGCCATCAGTTGGACTTTCTTTGTACAGATAATTAAGAAGAGCTCCCAGCATTCTCTGAGGATTTAACATGTTCCATTATCAGGATACAGCTGTCATAAGCCTGCACCTCTAGGTTTTTCTTGAAACTTGGCTTCAAAACCTTTGAAACATGTGGCAAAAAAAAACAATTATGCTCTGAAGTGCTGGAAGACAATGATAAATGAACGATGTAACTGCAGCTACCAGCGACTTTTAATAGCCAGCAGCAACATACTCCGTCTCAAAAATGTGATTCTCGACACTCCTCAAAAAATGAAAGATCTGAGTGCCTTTTTCCTGATTTTTAGGGGCTTGCACTTCGGTCTTTTCCATCATCTAATGAATCTGGTTCAAAGCTCCCTGAAAGAAATAAGGTAACTACTGTAATACAAACACTGTTTGTTACTACATCTCTTAGCTTTAAACTGGGGCTAAAAGTTACCTGCACGTGATCGTCACTTTTTCAAAAATTCAAGTGTTTACTTGGAAGCAAGTAGAAGAAAAGTAGGAGCATCTTTTTGTTCTTCAAGGTAAAATATGGTGGATGTGGCTTTCAGGCACACATACAACAAATCTTTCTCTTACTAAATATTTTTAATCTATTTAAAAGTTCATGTTTGTTTTGCAACCAGCTCCAGCAGTTATTACTTAAACAAATAGAACTGCTGGTAGGCAAAATCACTGTATTTAAGACTTTTCTGCGTGGTGTGAGTCATTCATCAATCAGGACTCTTCCTTCTGACTCAAGCTCTTAACACTTTTGATAGTTAGTGAACTAAAATCTAGTGTATGAAGGTGGTGTTGCTGTTTTCCAGTGGAAAATCACAAACAAGTGCCCTAGCCATTTATCAGTATTAGAGTTGCATTCATGAGTAATATGAAGTGAGCTCTTTCAACATCCTAAATATGTCTGTAAAGCTGTTACTTCAAGTAATACTTTTCATCTCCTTCCCTGAACTAGTTTTTGAAGTGAGTATTCTGAGAGGTGCTTAATGTACCAAGGCATACTGTTGCTAAGCTGAAGGTCTGCATAGAGAGAGTCTGCTCTGGAGCAGAGTGGGTCATAGAATCATAGAATGGCTTGGGTTAAAAGAGACCCCAAAGATCCTCCATCTCCAACCCCCTGTTGTGAGCAGGGCTGCCACCTACCTGCTCAGGTTGGCCAGACCCCATCCATCCTGTCCTTGAGTGCCTCCAGGGACAGGTCCAGGTGTGGTCCTGTGCAGCTGAGCTGTGGCACAGCCCCTGGATGCAGCTGTGTTTGGGAGTCACAGAACAGATGAAACTGAGTAGTTTGTGACCTAAACTCTGCTAATTTTCTGGAAGTTTGAGGCAGTTGAACACCCAAATGGTTTTTAAAAAGAAGATTGAAATCTAAGGAACATACGGTCTGTCCTTATCATAAAATGGATGTGATTTAAGCTAGATAGGAGTGACAACAACAGCAGCAAGGGTAGGAGAGCTTACTTATTAACATATGCTGTTGGATGGACACATATGCGAAGTGGGGTCCCTGTGTAAAAGCTTTGTACCTCAGCTGCCAGCTGAGGTAAAGCCTGAAGTGACCCATCATTCTTCACTGCTCTTCTCATGCTTCTAGAATAGCAAATGTCTCTGTGAAAATTGTATGGATAGTTTATACCAGTTTAGCCTTCTCTACTAGTAGGCAGGTGGATTTTCTCTGGGGTAGTTCAGGCCCAAATCATTCTGTGCCATATAATTGATTCCCAGGCGTGATTCAACAGTGAGCACGTGCCAGCCATCCCCACCATGCATGCAGTTGGTGTGCAGGCAAACAGCTTAGGAGAGTAAGATAGCCTCTTTCCATTCAGCATCCAATTGACATCAATGCCCAGGATAGTTGCCAGGCATGTTTTATGGACTGCTGTAAACAGCCTTTGAGCACGGCATGTTTGTTTTGCTCTTCAGGCATGCTAGACATTTCGGGTATTTCTTAAAACCTTAAAGCTTCTCATCTTTCTCTTGCTGCAGCTTTCCTCCACCTGAAAAGACAGCTGTGATCAGCAGATCTGTCCATGTAATCGCTATTACATACTGAGTAGACAAGTCAGTAACACATCTTATGCACACCCAGCAGGATGCTTTTCCAAGGAAGGAGTACTTGTGTGCTGTGAAATTTGAGAGTTCTTCCCAGTGTTTCCTTGACACTCCCAGCAGTATACCAAAACAAGACCTGAGTACATGTCCAATGCCATGTATTCTTTCTAGGCGTCAGTCAAGATAAGCTGCAGATTGTTATTTCAGGTCTTGAAGAGGCAAGTATAGAAATAATTAGCAATAAAAGTGAATACACAGTCTAAGAGAGTGTACTTTATTTTTGTTGTTGTTGTTGTTTCAGAGCCAGAAGAAGTGCTTCTTGGTGTGAGCAGGTTAAAAAGGAAATAAAAACTGAAACATAATAATCATGAAGCTCCTAGACTCATGAAAAGCAAATTATACTGCCTAGAAATGTTAAAACCATGTCCTTCTATTTTATATGAAAGCATGGGCATAAAAATGGAAATAATCCCCTCAGGATACAATCCAGGGAGAAACAAGAACATGACCTCGAGTTATAAACAGAAAGAGATTTTCAGTGTACTACAGGGGATTTAGAGAAGGGATCCCCACTAATGTTAATAGGAGGAGGAGGGATGAAGCCCACGCATTGAAGTGGAAATTTAGCCCTTTATCTCAAATGTTCTGAAAATGAGACAGCTTCATTCTGACTGCAGTCAGCCAGAAGCAAGGATAAAAATGGTTAATTGCTTTCTGATATTTGAGTTTAAATGAGGACACAATATAAGCATAAGGCATCTGGAAATAATGTTGCTTTTAAGAATTCTGTTAGATAATGCCTCCTTCACTGCACAGACGTGGCATCTCTTGCTCTGAAGCTCTCTCATCTAGATTAGATAAAATTAAACTAAAATTCTTATTGCCTATGCAAACATGGCCACCTAAGTGCACTAAACATGTATGCTGACCATTTTTATCAAAACATAAATGCTTCCCTCTGCAGGACTTTAGGCAAATTAGAAGTCAAAATGAATATAAAGTGCAAAATGTGCTATTCTATTGCAAAGGTCTTGTGTATTCATATAACTTTTGAAGCTTTTTATGGTTTTGTTATGTTTAGCAATGTAAACTATAGAATATTCTGGTGTGTTCTTCATTCACTATATTCTTTCAGCTGAAATCATTATTTTTACAGCAGTCAAGCTGAAATACTGAAGAGGATGCTGATCTACTGATGTAAAGGGTGATTTTCTCACTGTGCTGGGAGAACTTTGGATTTCATTTACTTCTCTCCTTTTTAACCAAAAGAAAGGGGAGAAAAACAATGAGAAAGAAAATTAAAGGCAATGTGGTGAATAATGGCAACACGTAACAACTGGAAATCAGGCCCAATACACAACTGAATGAACACAATATAAAGTTTGTCCCAAGTTTCTAATCTGCTTTTTCTAGGTTGTAAATAGGAAATACTACTGTATTCCTACTGACATAATTTTAGAAAAGAATACAATGCAAAATATTTGCAAATTGTGCAAGTTTATAAACTGTTTTTTGTAATTATAAATTACAACTGATAAAATGGAGTGCAGATCTACCATCCAGAACGACCTCTACAGAGTGAGAGCATAAGGTGGGAAGTTCAGAAAAGACAAATACAAAATCCTGCAACTGCATTTGAAAACATGCTAGTAGCTAACAGGAAAGTCCAGTTGTCCCAGTGGATATCAAACCGAGCATAGGTCACCAGTGTGACCACAGATGAACTGTGTCTTGGGCGGTATGTGCAGTATCACAGTCAGAGGGTCAAAGGAAGTAGTTGTTCCCCTTTTTGATCACATGTGGGCCACTTCTGGAGTACTGTCTCCAGCCTGGGCTCCCAAGAGTACAAGAAATGCTGGTATGCATGGAGCTGGAGCACATTGGATAAGATATTAAATTGAAGAAGTTGGACTTAGCCTGAAGAAAGAATACAAAATGGGAAATTAACTACTATCTTTCACTATGTGAAGAAGGGTTGCAGAGGATTTGATGTCAGACTCTTCTCAGATGTGCACTACAAAGAAAAAACAGGCAACAGGCACAAGTTGACACAAAAGTTCTGATTGAATGTAAAGAAAAAAATATTCACAGTGATGAGTGCCAAGTCCTGGAACATCTTGCTTAAAGATTTTATGTGACCATCATCCTTGCACATTTTCAAAATAAGTCTAGACAACTGGCTCTGAGCAACCTGATCCATCTTTGAAGCCAGCACTGTTTTAAGCAGTACTTTGACTAGAGATCTCCAGATCTTCCTTCAAAACTATTTGAGGTTTATGTGAGGTTTAAAATGTTGCTTAATTCCACACAAAATTTTGAAAAATAAGAGACATTATCAAAAAGTTTATAATGATCTAGCCTGAGCCAGGACAATGCAAAGGACCACTGTGTTTATGAATGGATAATGGTCAACAAGAAGCAAACTCAAACTCATTGCAGGGATTCTTTCTTAGCTTTTCAAACATTTTGCACCTGTACTTCAGGATCACATGACAAGCATAGAATAACCTGAGTAACAGCAACAATCCCATTTGGCAGGAGTCAAGAAAAACTTAAACTATTTACCTCAGAAGTTCTTTCAAATGTCATTTAAAAGATTTTCTGAAGTGAAATTTCAAAATATAGGAAAGTTTGTGCTGTAGTTTCTGTTCCTTGTTTCACTTACATTATTCTGATGGGGAACGTGAAATGGTAGACAATGTAGGTCTCTCTTTTTTTACACTTCTGTAAACTGTCCCAGTATTTGGTTACCTGGGTGCCAGTAATGAGTAGCCACAAACATGGCCCAGCTGTATAACTTTGACTCAGACTGCTGAGGAAATTGCTGAGTTTTGGAAAGGAACGATTAAAAGTCTGTAGAACTGAGAAGGATGATAAAATTGAAGGCAGGGATGACGGCTGAGACAGTATCCCTAGTAGCTCCATAATTCAGGAAGGAAAGAAGTGGATAAAGTTCTATGGGAAAAAAGAATAACAGAGCTGTTAGAGAATTACAACTCAGAAACATCTTCTATACCATACAACATAGTAGTTCAGTCATCATCCTTCCAAATAATGTCTGCCCAGACTGCTCTTTCAATATCTTACTGGTGTTTGAAGTATAATAAGTTTTGTAGCATATTAAATATGGGCTATATTTTGTATGTATTGGTCAAGATGTAATTTTCATATTTTTTAAAACTCTGTACAACCTGCTTTCAGGGTCTCTGTAAATGGCTAAAAAAGCCAGTACAAATGGCCCAAAGAGTGCTGTAACAGGAGTATAGATTTGAGAATTGCAACAATGCTTTTTTTTGGAATTTTACGGTTAGAATAAAGAACATTTTAATCTATCATCTTATTAATTAATTTGAATTGATGCAAAAGCATGCAAGTTTTGCAAAGAAGAAAACCTTAGGAGAAATCATGCTATTGTCACTGACAGTTTTCCATGTGGTTACTATGCCTGGGCATTCAGTAATTAATGACGTTCATAAACAGACAATTGAGACTAGCATTTCTCAAGGGTTTTCAGTGTAGAACCACTCTCCTTTTGATAAACTTCGAGCACTGAACCATGAAACCAAGAGTAGCATCATGGTTTTAGGCACTGTGCACATAGTTGATTGCAGTTTTTGAATTACTGCTCTTAAACAAAATTGCCCGCTATCAGTTAGTAGCAGAACACCTATAACTTGAAAATATTTACAAAGAAAGAAGTATCAACAATGTCATTTCAATCACCTGAGCCTGAACAATCCACCAGTACCTATAGCATCCTATCAGTGGCCATCACAGTCTGTGCACCAAGGGCATTGTTTTGATCTCCGGGAGAAACTTTCCATATTTACCAGGAAGTCCCCATTATGCTAGAAATCCCTGCCAGGCACTTGTTCTTTATCAAGGTAGCAACATGTATTGCTTGTTAGCTTTCACTCTACCTTGTTTAGCTTTCCAGATGTTTGGCTTCAATATCCTTTAGAGCTGTTACTCTTAAGTAATTAGGCAGAGTTTTCTTGAGATAAAGTTCATAAAACTTGGACAGGTTAAGCAAGGATGCTCTGTCTTGTTAAGTTCTCCTGGCAATACTTCCCTTCTTCAGTGTGCCCCCAGATGATCAAAATGTTGGAGATTTCACAAAGACTGGCCTGACAGTTAGAACTTTGGCTGACCAAGCAGCTGGAATACTCCTCATTGTCAGTTTGCATGACAGCAGACAATGGTTATGAAATTATCTCAGGCTCAGCAAGACCTAAAAAGCAAAGAATTATTTTGATTCTAAATATCCTCAAAGGCTACAGTTCCACATCCTTCAACAACAGTGGTTGGTATATTTGCCATACTCCTAATATTTCCTCCCTTTCCTGCAGCAGTTCTTGCTGCCTCTGGAAGAGTTCTTAGTTCAAATCCAAATTCCTGTGAAGCTGTCAAGCTGACTTCTTGTCACTGGTATAGAGAGCCAGGAATTATTATTGCTCTGAAAGATGCAAAGGGAGGAAACAGAGAGATTAAGGGAACTTTAAAACCTTGTTAAGTTACAAGTGGTCTATTTATTTTTCTATTGATCACGTCCGTCCCTCTTTGAGGAACAATGCATGTCCCTTGAAATACCTGAAGTTCCCCCTGCCGCTCTGTGCCTTAATTTTTGTGATGCTAAAGACACAGATTTGCAACCCTACAGTTTGTCTTTCACTTACTGCTCTGTAATCTTTTGCCTATATTTCTGTGAGGTTTTGTTGTGGTTTTTTTTTTTTTCCTTCTGTGTCATTCTCCTACTGTCATTCTTGTAATTCTCATGCCTTCTCATGCCTGACAGTGTCAGTTAAGTTTCTCATAGTAAGTGATTGCCCTGGCATGACAATTACCCCTTCTCCCCTGCTTTTTCCTATGCATTGTTGTTTAAAATTTGGCTTATAATAGAGGCAAAAAAGACTTAATAAATAACATCTTGTGTAATAGTTATTTATATATCTAATAAGTATTACTCACCAATACATGTGTATCAGTGCTCAGCCAATACTTCCTCTTCTGTGAGTCTATCTCAGAAACCAGCTGTAAATCATTGATCACATTATAGGCTTCTAAAGAAAAAGCTGCTTGAAATTTATTTGACATACGTTGCTGGCATTTTTAATTTAAAATTTAATCTTTAAACTACTGAAAAGCACTGTGAAGATCTTGAAATGAGAATGGTGTTATACCACAAGCTCGTTCCACATGAAACGTAACTGCAGTGCTCGGGTGCCAATTTCAGCATTATTATCTGTATATCTCTATGCTAAAAGTATCATATTACTTTTATATCTTTGGGTTTATAAATACTGAGCAATTTTTGGAGCATCTGAAGTTATTTCTGCAGATAGTCTTTGTCATGAACAGCACCTTGCTGTTACCCTGTGGGCTGGCTCTGGGTACTCAAGTGGTGGAGGTGCTGCAGCTCACTCACTCATCTTCACTCCTGTGCTGTAGGAAATCATTGCACACAAAGCCTCTTCTTTCCCAGGATGGCATAGTTCAATCATCTACTTGGAATACTTACTCCTACTGAATATTTGGTGTGTACAGATCACCAGGAGAAAAAAATGAAACCTTCTGAGGACATTTTGTCACAGCATATAAAACAAAAAGCAAGTTGAATGAAAAAGCTAACCTAGTTACTTATAGTCCTTAAAATGTTCCAGACCAGATGTTGAAAAATGTCACATTGACCAGCTCAGCACTGCAGGGTACTAAGCTTTGTCTCGGGGCTACTGGAGCTTGAGTCAAGTGCATTTAAAGAATGCCCACGGTTTGCAAACTCAAAGATGCAGAGACAGGCACAAACAGAAGAGAATATCTCGCTGGGAGACATGGAGCAAAGTGGAGGTTTGAAAGCTCAGCTACTCAGATCAATCCAGATGGTGTAATTCCTGACCAATATCTATGCAACACCATGGATCAAACTTTGATACAAGTAAATATCAAAAGTTGAACTGCAGTGCAACTTGGGAGAGAATGTGTTTAAATGTCATTTAAAGTATCAAATGAGGAAAGAAATGGTTACTTTTATTTAGTCTCACACATTTCTTTATTTGTTACTCATCCACTAGAATGAAAAATCTATTAGTCATTCAGTCAAACTTCTGAGTAGAAAAATTATACTCTGAAAAAGGACATTAGCCCAAAGCAGTTAGTTCTAAAATGATATCTACGATGAATGGGATTGCACCAGAAATTTTGTTTGGTTAACTGATTTTTTTCCTGAATTGAAAACTTATTTGTTTTACAGCCTTCTCTGGATCAAGACAGAGCTACACTACTATAGCCAAGCTTTTTGCAACTCTACATAATGAGTGAGAGTTAAAACTTCCTTCCTTTCATTTGCACACATCCATTAAATGAGAGATTTACCATTGTAATATGCAGAATTTTCAACCCCCACATTAAATGGTCCAGATTCTCTGGAACAATATTGTTGCTTTTTTGCTGCACGGCAAACATAATCCAGACATAAAGCCTTGTTAGTTGCCACAGTGGGGATTTTCCCATTGCAAAGATAATCTTTTTGAGCACAGGCCAAGCCCTGGAGTTCTCCAGAGCTTCCTTCCTGTGCTATGAGTATAGAGGAAAAAAAAAAAAAAAAGGATGTTTCCAAACAACATGAAAAAATAATTAGCATCCTACGACCTCACAGCAGGCAAATCGTTGTGACAGTTTGTAGGCTGGCTGTAACAGGATTGCCACCCCCAAACCTAGCAATGCATATGCAAAGAGGTGTACAGGATTGAGCTAGGCACTGTAAACCATCTCAACTGAGCAATTATTTTCGTTGTCTGAGGGCAACATGTTGAACTTCACTTTGAGTCTCACCCAAGTCCTCATAACAAGTCCATGAGTTAACAATATGGTAATACACTAAAAACATAGCATACAGAAAGAACTTCAGATTTCACATGCTCTGAGGCATCTCAGTATTTGTAAATCCAAAGCAATGAATATGTATCAAAAGAGAAAATAGAAATACAAAATAAAGATTGCGCCTTCAAAAATATCTAATAAGTTTTGCCAGTGCATGTTCAGAAGACTAAAACAGATGAAGAAAGGGCTACCAAAATAAGTAGATACAATATACTGAATTAAGAATGAAAAGAGAGGATAATGAGAAATCCCCTGAAACATAAGGCAGTGTTCTCACACCCTGTAAAGAAGCAGGGGCAGCCCAGGCTAGGTCAGCACATCTTGGACTTCTGACTGCAGTCACTGGGGCTGGGCATAATAGAGGAGACCCTGGAAAATGATTCCTCTTTCTCAAAATGCAGGCAGAGTGCTGCCCCTGAGCTTCTACCTGAGTGGATAGCAGCAGGAAGATTGGAGGTTAATTCTATCTTTATCTCTCTTGAATAATGCTGGGTGCTTGGAGAGGATCATTAGCGGAGAAATGAATGAGTCAGATACAGAGATTGGATTCCTGGGTGGCAAATTCTTTTGAATTTTCTCTTCAGAGATGGACAAATTTGTGGTTAGTGGGCTGGTATGGTGTTGGAAGAGCCTAAGTCTCCCTACAGACTCTGTGTGAGTTCTAGCATGTCACTCAGACTGTTTGTTTGTCAGTACTTTCATATGTAGCACAGCAAGAATTATCCTTTGTTTTTTATGCCTTGTGAGTATGCATTATTCCACTTTCTGAAAGAGAGGCCATCCCAACTGTGAGCCACACTTTACACAGGAACATTTTGCTTTCATTTATCCACATAAATAAATTGCAACAACTGGCTGGACACCCTGGGATGAGTTTTCAAGCAGATAAGGAGAGACCATTTAAATCACATTCCAGTTCAAATTGTAATGAGATCCCAACACAAACTAACACATCATATGTCCCCAGTACAGACGAAACACATAATTAAAAAAGAGAGACATAGTACTAAAATATTCTCAAAGACATCCACCTAGGCCAAGGACTTCTGTATCATGGAGAACTATTTAGCTGTTTATAGCTACTGTAGTTTTCATAGAATCATAGAATTGAGTTTGAAGGGATACTTAAAGGAATCCTCCAACCCCCTGCAATGAAAAGGGGTACCAAATCAGGTCTCTTGGAGTCCTGTCCAGTCTGACCTTAAATGTTTTCAGGGGTGGGACATCCACCACCTCTCTGGGCACCTCTTCCACCCTTATTGTAAAAAACTTCATCCATATATCCAGTCCAAATCTTCCCCCTACTAGTTTGAAACCATTTCCCCTTGTCCTGTCGCCACAGACCCTCCTAAAGAGTCTGTCCCCTTCTTTCTTATAGCCCCCCTTTAGATACTGAAAGACCACCCTCAGGTCTCTTCTCCACACTGTACAGCCCAGCTCTCTGTCTGTCCTAGTTGAACAAACTAGCCTGTCACCTAGGGGAAGCAGCTTGCAAGCAGGTGACTGGTCTCCTTGACTACATAGAATACGTGAATGACTACATGGAACTTAGCAGATTTCTTTACACTTACATAAAGCTCATGAGGTTGTCCTCTTAAAATACACCTGAACAATGTTCACAGGGATATGAGCTCATCATAACGTTAAGTAAAGCTGTGGATTTAGTCAACTGCATATCTACCATCTGATAACTAATGTCTGCCCTGGGCATATATCGCTGCTAAGCACAGTCTCTTTCTTGAGGATATTTTTAAAGTAGTGTGCACAGGTGATGCTGTTCAGACAGCCTGTGGAATGACGGCAATGGTGCTCGACATGCAGCACCTGGGACACAGCCAGTGGGCATTTCACCAGAACTCTGCAAGAAAAAAAACATAAATAAACCTGTTTATTGTGTGGAAATCACAATGCTCCCTTCTGTAATTGCAACCTATTTCATTAACTGAACTTTTAAATATTAAAATTGCTAATGACCTACCACTTTCTCCTGTAACTACAGCTGTCTGTCTTTGAACTGCAAAATTTGAAAGCACGTAGGCAATATTTTCGCTGTGGAAGTGACAGTCTGAGCTGCAGTGTGCACTGAAGCAAATGTCTGAGTGGAGAAAACCTGAAAAAATGTTATATAAATTCCGTATTTGACATGACCTGTGCTGACAAGAAAGATCCCCCTACCTTCTCAGATGTGATTTTGTGCCATCTCACGTTTGGCTGAGAGAGCCCAGTCTCAATGTGCAGTACTCAACGCAAAGCTGTTGCTGGTGCTGGATCATTCTGGTTCCCACAGAAATGTTTCTTGCAGTTAAATGAGGAATGTGCTGCCCTGAGCTACTACTTCATTTTCTCTACACACTTAACACCTCACAATGTCAGCCTGCCTGTGCCATCCTAAGAATTTCTGCTCATGTGTTTCCTGGAGAAAAATCTGTGAGTGAAACAGTGCACTGAAATACCTCATTTGCTCTTTACAGAAAACAATGGCATGGTCCTTGTTAAATTATTGTTTGTTATCATCTAAGTACCTGCTGTCAGACAAATAGGGAGATTACTGGGGAATGTATTTTGTTTGATAAGCACTCATCTTTGGCCATACGAGAAAAACTAAAAATCATTAGCTTCTTTTTGCTTTTCAGTGTCTGAGGCTCCACCACCAGATACAGGTGCCTAAAGACATTTGAAATGCCTTTGAATATCAAATTTTGCCTCAGCTGTAGAGGAGCCTGGGACCTAACCTCCAGCACTGTCAGCCATCCTGACAGATCCAATGGTATTGACATCCCACCCTCAATGTTCTGGTTTTGAATAGCCTTTGAGTAGCCTGTGAGGCTATCCACAAAAACAAGGGGAACACGACATCATTGACCTCTCCTCTGTCCAAAACAGACCCAGAACCTTTCTTGATAACCCCACTGTTGAGGAGCACAGGATACCCCAGTTCAAATCCCCATTCTGCCTTGTTCAGAACTAGCATTTCAGCCCTCCCAGAAGATGCCTAAACTATCAGTAAGTACAGTGCCTCCTGTTATACTTTTTGTAAATTGAATATTCATGCAAACAGGGATTCAAACCTGCATTTTTCAGTAAGGTCATTAATTAACTTACCACTGAGATATTCTTCCTCTTCCTAGCTTGAAGAATATTTAGCAATGTGGAGTGGAACAGCAATAAGTGAAGAGCCTTATCCCATAACAGCTTATTAATTTTTGCAAGTGTTTCACTTTAGTGGCCAAAACGGAATTTTGATCAGTTGTGCAGCTCAGACATTATTGTGATCTCTGTTCTATTGTGGTGCTCTAAGGAGAAGCAATGGGTGATTATGAAAAAGCCCTGCAAATAGTATTCAGTGAGCAGGAAGTGTATTCAGCACCTCTATAGAATTATGATGCATGTATTAGGAAATAAAACAATTTTCTGCATCTATATATTTATTCAGGTTTTAATATTCTTGTGCAAAAGCAAGGTCAGTAAGCCTTTTTGTTCTTTTGTATGTCCTTTCTCAAATGACTTTTTCACTACAGTTTTTGGCACGTGGTGTTACAAAAACTGTGCCAGTGGAAGACGTCACCCTGAGGAAATATCTCTCTATATTCAACGGGATTAGCACAGCCTGTGTTTGTCTTTCAAAATATACCAAACAGAGAGCCTGAACTAGCGAAAGGATGGATACTCAAGGGCTTGTGGACCACACTTAACAAACAGATCACGGGTATCACATTCTCTACTCTAATGCTCTCTGTGTTTCTTTGAGTGAGTGAATTGGTGTTTGACCATGTGAGAATCCTTCTTTGTTTTTTGGCTCAAAGCTTGCTTCCTGAGGTATTTCTTGTGATAAGACTGTGACTGATTTGTTGAGGAAGCAACTAATGGGTGCTAACTGTGACAATCGACATCACTTTGGGAACACTTGAAAGCCCCTTCCTCTGGAGTTGCTTGTTCTGGAGAAGAGCAGAAGAGAGTGCTCAGGAGTGTTTACTGGTGAAAGATCTGGCCTGTGACTAAACAGCTCCAATTAGGTATGGGAAAATTGGGGAACGATACCATCGTGTTCTGTGAAAAACAGGATGCAGATGGGCATCCCTGCTCCCTCTTATCTGCTGGCAAGGCCCGGAAGATGGGAACAAAGGAGTTTCTGCTGAGATCCCAGAGCCAGAATCTGCCACTCCAAGGAGAGCTGACTCAACCACTTTGGATTTGAGCTGTCACTCCAAAGACAGCTGACTCCACCACTTTGGAACCATTGAAAAAGGGCCATCATCGCCATGGTAGTCGTCGTCGTCATCAACAGAATAACAATGCCTGATGACCCACCACTACTGAAGATCAGTGACTGAACTACAAACATAGAACCTCGCTGGATCCTTGGTGGTGACTATCTCCCTCTTGCTTCCTATAAAGATTCCTTGCTTCTTCTTTTCTATCTTTTCTATCGCCCTCCTTCCCTTCCCCATTACCCTAATTCATAATAGTGTCCGTCCTCCCCTTCCCCATTTCCCTAATTAAGATTCGTAATAAACTGGTTGGACCAACATTTGAACCGTTGTTTCTTAATCTCATGCCAGGTATATAGATAATAAAAGAACCTCCTCTCCCTCCTATAAATTGGAGTGAGACAGACCAACAGCACATTTCTGAAGCATATTTCCCTCTCATACATCCTATTGTGTGAATTGGGTTCACATTGCTAAAGTGACACCAGACTGTACAAATTAAGTTGCTCTTTGATTAAAGCTAACCAGAAAACTCACATCAGGAGCACACCGAAGGCACTCCATCCCCTAACAGGCATGCTGCCAGCAAGCCAAGCACAGTCCAAAATAAATTTCCCTGAAAAGCAGCTCTCAAGTCTTCATAGACTTATGCTTTGGTCTGCAGATCTGCTTTTATTCACTTGTCGTACTTACAGTACTGGTATATCTTCTGCTTCACACCTATTGAAAAGCATATCCTTACTCTGGCAGAAGCAGTTACTGGGGCAAGGGTAGGGAAGATGCATCTTTGAGCAAAGGGCAATCAGTAACAGAGGGGGAAAAGGTGACAGCTCCCTTGTGTCCCTAGGAGGAATGGCAGGACTCCTTGTACACTAGGCAAATGCTTCCACACCTGCCAAAACAGCCTGCATTCAAGACACAGCCAGGCATGACTCAGTCATTCAGTCACTCCTCGTGGCCTTTAAAGTAGGTATGGTAGGAAGAATTTCCCACCTTTCTGACAAGGATGGCTTAAGGAAAGTAAGAAAGGCTGTTTCACATGGGGTCTGGCTCAGCTAACAGCTCCTCATCTCAGCTCTGCACATTACAAGAGCTGGATACCCCAGGTGGGCATCCAGGTGGTTGAGTGTGTTGGGGGTGAATGGCTTGAACAGTAGTGATGTTCAGTCAAAGGCTCTACAAAGGTCTTAGAGCAGCACCAGCCCTGCAAGGGTTGGAGGACAATGCTGGATGGCTTTGAATTGGTCCTGCTGATGTGCTGTCTTGATGACACAGGTCTTCTCCCACATCTCCCACACCAACCTCCCAACCCATCCAGCTGAATGACTCTGTGTCCACAGCAGGCACTGATCTTTTGAGCCCTCATCCAGCACAATCCCACACTGATGTCAAAACACAGAACTACTCATGGAATCTGAGCCTTAAGACTGGATAATGTAGGAGATGTGGGTATCCTGTATTTTGTGAGTTTCAATATTTTCTGTTTCAGAAGAAGTGTGAGCATCACTTTCTTAAATTCCCACAGTTTAGACCAGTCCAGGGCAAAAACAAACACTCTTAGAAACATAGTGAATTGTCTCCTGCATTTCTTCTTTCTAAATAACTTGAATTCCTTAATTTGGAGTTAGAATGAAAGATTGCCTCAGCATTCTTTTTCCTATGCTAACCTACTCTGGCAGGTATAGCTGGTCAGCCCGGAGTAGACCCGTTTCAAAAGCAACCTGTTCTGCATGCCAAGCTCCCTTTAAAACACTTCCACACTTCCCCTACTTGCTGCCTTCTTTTTGGAGCAAGGGGATGAAGCAGAAATTCACAAGCATGCTGCAAAATTAAACTACTTTGCAAGTTTTCCTCTTTCTTCCTCCACAAATGGGGATGGTATCCCAGAGGTACCTATAGCTTCTATTATAAAGAAAATAATGTATTTAATTTTTGCATAGCACATTTTAACTTGACACAGATGCCTTATCTTTACCAGCTGTATATAAAAAAAAAAAAAAAAAAAATTGAATATCTTTATCACTTCTGTTCATAAGGACTCTTTTTCTCAGCTGAAGGGAGCACACTTCCCTAATGTGTTTTTTTTTTTTTTTTTCTCTCATTATGTTACTTATCTGCTAAATAGCAAATGCTCATTGATGGGCAGAATTAGATGTAGGAGAAATCTTTATTTGAACCTAGGGAAGCCTCAAAGTAAAGGGATAGTAGATAACTACCCAAACCCTTAAGCTAAATAGAAGACCTCTGAAATAGCTGGCATCCGATTTATTTCACTGTTAATGGGCATTCAGGCAGTTGAAAAATGTGCCCAGAAATAAATTTCTGCTATAAACTAAAAAGTAATCTTGCAAAGAGCTGTTGAGGAATAAAAAAAGATTTTGCCTAATCACTTTCTTGTGCTAATCTGGGAAATCGCAGCAGATGCCTACAGAAAAACAGGCAAAAGATATTTAGAATCATTACAGAATTTTTTGACCCAAACTGGATAGTTTACATGCATTTTTTAGTGTATTTTTTTTTTAATGTAATGTACACATTAATTAATTAACAAACAAAAGAACATGACTAGGCAGCACAATCTCCTTACTCTTCCTAATCTGTCTCCAGCTGCACAGTGCCAATGGCATGGTGTTAGCTGCAATCTGCTATTGACAGATGTAGGCAGGTTTGGAAGCTGTTACTTAACCCAGAGGCAGCGACAGTGTCTGGATAATTCTGATGTTATCCTGAGAGGATTAGGATACAAACACAAATTCAAACTCTCTTCTCCAGTGCAGATTTGAAGATGATGTACATTTGCAGGGGACTGGCTGTCACAAAACTAATTTGGCCTATGTTTTTTATTTGAACATATGTGGCTTCTCAAAGGAAGTGGATTGTAGGCAGAGATGAAAGCAATTCAGTGCCTCTGATCTCTACAATGTTATTTCCAAATGAGATCACCTTCACTGCACATTTTCCTTTTCTGGCACCCATCTGGGGAAATGTAGAGAACTACAGACACACTCTTTATTTTCAGAGTTGTAAAAAATTAGACCAGATACTCTCATTCATTTCCTTTTCTTCTGCATATAATGCACGTCAAAGAAACAATCTGGGGCTTTGTTGTTTTCAGGTTAATGTAGTTTCTTGAGAAGTGAAATAAATGATATTTTCTGAAGACAGACACAATGATCCAACCAAAAAGCCTCTCTGTTTCTCCTTCAGATCCTCAAAATACACCCAGAAGCCTTTTGAACTATCTTTATTCTCCCCAGAAAAAAAAGTAGCAATGCAAGGAAATAGCATTTTAAATGGTAAGAACACACCCCTCTTCAGAAGTCTAATATAAAAGCCAGATTTGTAATTGTATACAGTGTACATCATGAAATCCTTTTACATTGAAAACCCTGAATCTAGGATTAAGTTTTTCCACATCAAAACAGCCAAAAGACCTACTGCTTCTCTCACTAGGGATACGACAAAATTGCAGCTATTCTACTGTACACGTGTTGACGCATTTTAAAAAGAAACAGTGCAGTAAGATCCACCTATAAAAAGGCAAATTGGGATTGCAAGCATCATCTCTGTTGCCATACTGACAATTTCACTAGATATCCTAATTGTTAAGTGCTAGAATTCTTACATCCAGCAAATGTAATCTCATAGATTTTCATACATCTTATCTTTCCAGATTATGAAGGGGGAGGGTAGTAATGGGTTTTTAAAAGAGAACAAAAAAAAAAAAAAAAGGTATCAAGCTTTTTTGGTGGAGCACGAAGTTGGTAATCACTTAGACATCTGGCTTGTAAAAATCAGTGTCCAAAATTTTAGAAAACAGGGGAGCTTACTAGCATGACAGCTTTTTCTTGGTGATGTCACAGAATCATAGAATGGCTTGTGTTAAAAGGAATCTCAAGGGTCATCGAGTTCCAGATCCCCACCACAGACAGGGCCACTGATCTCCAGATCTGGCACTAGACCAGGTTGCACAGGGCTCCACCCAACCTGGTCTTGAACATCTCCAGGGGTGGAGCATTTTCAGCCTCTCTGGACAGCCTGTTCCAGCACCTTACCACTCTGTAAAGAACTTACCCCTGACATCCAATTTAAACCTTCCCTCCTTGAGCTTAAAATGGTTCCTTCTTGTCCTATCACTCACTGCCCATGAAAATCCCTTTTAAATACCAAAGGCTTCAATGAGGTCTCCTTGCAGCCTTCTCATCTCCAGACTGAACAAACCTTGTTCTTTCAGGCTGTCTTCATAGGGCAGGTGCTCCAGTCCTTGGGTCATATTCATAGCCCTCCTCTGGACCCTCTCCAACAGCTCCACATCTTTCCTGAAAGATTTTTTTAAAAAATAAGTTTTTTTTGTTTTTTTTTAATAAGTTGTTTGTTTGTTTTTTTTTTTTATAAGTTAAATATTTTTTTTTAAATAAGTTACTCATTTTCAATATTGTGGGCCGCAGACCTGGACACAGTACTACAGCCAGGGCCTCATAAGGGCAGAGTGGAGGGAGACAGTCACCTCCCTCTCCCTGATAGCCATCCCTCTTCTGATGGAGCTGAGGTTACCATTGGCTTTCTGAGCTGCAAGAGCACAGTGCTGGGTCATGTTCAGTTTTTCATCCACCACAACCCCTAAGTCCTTCTCTGCAGGGTTACTCTCAAGGAGTTCTTCTTTCACTCCGTAAACATATCTGAGATTACTCTGACTCAAGCACAAAAGCTTGCACTTTGCTATGTTGAACCTCATTAGGTTCACATGGGCCCACTTTTTTAGTTTGTTGAGGTTCCTCTGGACAGCATCTCTTCCCTCTAATGTGTCAACTGCACCACTCAGCTTGATGTCATTGGGAAACTTGCTGAGGGTGCACTTGAACCCATCATTGATGTCACTGATGAAGATGTTGAAAAGCACCAGTCCCAAGACAGACCCCTGGTGAACATCACTCGTTACCGTCCTCCACCTGGACGTAATGCCATTCAGCACAGCCCTCTGTCTATGGCCTTCCAAACAATTCCCTTTCCACTGAATAGTCCAGTCCTCAATTCCTTATTTCTCCCATTTAGAGATAAGGATGTGGTGGGGGGCCGTGTAAAAGGCCTCACACAACTTCAGGTAGATGACATCGGTCTCCTTCCCTTTGTTCACTGATGTCATCACTCCACCATAGAAGGCCATCAGATTGGTCAGGCATGACCTTCCTTTGGTAAAGCTGTGCTTCCTGTCTCGAATCACCCTCTCATCCCTCATATGACTTAGTGTGTTCTAGGAGGATCTGTTCTGTGATCTTCCTGGACACAGAGTGATTCTCACCTGTATGTAGTTTCCTGGGTTTTTCTTCCTTCCTTTCTTATAAATAGGAGTGATATTTCATTTTTTCCAACCCTAGGGGACTTCCATCTGACAGCCACATGTCCACACGGATCTATATGGCTTTCAAATTTTTTTAAATAAGTTACTCATTTTCAGGATAAAACAGTAAGATTTTGTCATAAATATTTGCTATAAAACACAGATTTTATAAAAAGAAAACAGCATCAAAACTACATGGTGTGCCTCCAAATTCGATCACTGAGGGTGCGGCCACAAGTTGTGCTAAGAGGAGGCTCAGGTTGGATATTAGAAAAAACCTGTCAGAAACAGCAGTGAGGCAGTGGCACTGGCTGCCCAGGAAGGTGGTGCAGTCACCATCCCTGGAGGTGTTCAAGAACCATGTGGATGTGGCAGTGAGGCACATGGTCAGTGGCATGGTGGGGCTTGGCTGCTTTTTGGACTACATGATCTTAGAGGTCTTTTCCAATCTTAATAATTTCTGAGTGAAAAAAAGTACATTCCTGCTCATTTGCAGAAACACAAACAGTTTGAATGTAAGAAGATGCTAGGGGTTTGCTGAGGTTTGAAAATGCTCTGTGATCTGCCTTCAAACATTATTTCTGTATGTTGGGCACAAATACTGTTTATGTAGTTCCACTGAGGACTGTAAGTACAAACTGCCAGCTTGGAAGTGTGAGAGGTTTAGGGCTTAGGCGTACATGGTCTTAAATGAATTATGAGAGTAGCTACTTTTTTCCTTCCTCAGCACTCTCACTTTACTTCCAGATGAAATAAATTGTTATTTTTACACCTCAATGTAAGTTTGTTTTCATAGCTTTAGAATTGCTTGTCCTTGGAGTCTACTGCAATTTTTAATAATAATTCACATTAGAATGTGCTATGTTGCCTCTCTACAGTACTCTTGAGGCTATGCAGATTTCATGCAGTATGCTGTGGAAAAACAGTGAGATACATGAAAGGAATAAAATTTTTAAAAAATCTTTATTTTTATTCATCTTCAAGTTGTCACAGGTTCATCATTTTCAAATTTCTAGCTGCAGTGCTGAAAACTAAAAAAAAAAAAAAGAAAAAAAAAGAAAACCAAGATGCTGGGGCTTTGAAACAAACACCAAACCGCAAGAAAGTTAGCAACATTGCTTACAAGGACAGAGGAAGGAATACACGTGGAGGACTGTTTGCTTTGTGCAGTTTATTTTGATTTTACAAGGACTTTGTTACACCTGTGCAGTCTAGTGGAGCTGATAGCACTGAAATAGAAAACTTTAGTCTTGTATATAATTTGCAGAATCACATCGACATCATCGCTATGAATCTGTAGGACACTGCAGAAGGAATATTTTTCCTGGTATACTGAGATCAAAACATAAACACTTATAAACTTCACTGTTGTAAAGCTGACCTTCAGCAGGTTTATAGTTAAAGTTACTCTGCTATAAATGCTGTGTCTCTACATTGCCTGAAGAAAAAAAATTACACTTTCAAAGTCAAATCTGTGGAGGAAGAGTTTTAAGTTAAAGTTGGTGCAATAGTAAGAATATATTTATTGTTAGGTTATATGATAACAGCACAGTGGCACAAAAGTAAATACAAATTGAAGACTTGGAGGAAGAGACAGCTCATCTAGGCCCTTCTTAAGGCTGACCTAAGACAGCCTCAGCCCCATGATCCCAGCATGAAACTCATTGTGTGAAAGATGAATGAACCTAATGAGTCAACAGCGAAGAATCTTAGGGGCTCTGTATAGGGAACACCTTACAGAATGCAGGAGGAAAATATCTGAGGATTGCACAGAACTTATGATAGGATGTTTTGGAAGGATGCCAAGGCCTTTGATATGGCACTTTCTTTTTCTCTAAAGTGAAGAGATATGGATTTGAAGACTGGAATATTTGGTGGGTTGGGAATTGATTGGAAGGTTGTAGCCAGAGTGTGGTGATCAATGGCTCTATGTCCAGGGGGAGGCCAGTTATGAGTGGTGTCCATGGGGGGGTCTGCTTTTAATATCTTTACCACTGACAGATCAGTATTCTTTAATAGAGATGATGAGATTGAGTGCACCCTCAGCAAGACTGCTGATGACACTAAGCAGAGCAGTGCAATTGATAAGCAGAAGAAAGGTATGTCATCCAGAGGGACCTTGATAAACTCTTGAAGTGGACTGTTGAAAACCTTATGAGGTTCAACAAAGCAAAGTACAGGAAGTTGCACTTGGGTACTGCATAGTTTACTCCCACATAGTAAACAAACTGAGAAAAGAACTCCTTGAGAGTAGCCCTGCAGAGAAGGGCTTAGGGATCCTGGTAGATGAAAAACTGAACATGGCCCAGCAGTGTGCACTTGCATGCTGGAAAGGCGATGGCATCCTGGGTTCCATCAAAAAAGAGGTGGCCATCAGGGACAGGGAAGTGACTCTGCCCGCATGAGGCCCCATCTGGAGTACTGCATCTGAGTCTGGGGTCCCCAATACAAGGTTGATGTGGAGCTGTTAGAGAGGGTCCAAAGGAAGGCTATATAGATGATCAAAGGGCTGGAGAATCTCCCTTGCGAAGACAGGCTGAGGGAGGTGGGCTTATTCAGCCTAGAGATGAGAATGCTGACAGACCTCATTGCGGCCTTCCAACATTTAAAGGGACTTTATATACAGGAGGGAAATCAACTTTTTACATGGGTAGATAGTGATAGGACAAGAGGAAATAGTTTTAAACTATAGGAAGAGAGATTTAGATTAGATGTCAGGAGGAAGTATTTTACTGAGAGAGTGGTGAGGTGCTGGATTAGGTTGCCCAGAGTAGTTGCAGATGCCTCTTCCAAGGAGGTGTTCAAGGTCAGGTTGGATGGGGCCCTGGGCAATCTGATCTAGTACTGCATCTTGTGGTTGGCAACCCCGCCTGTGTCCAGGGAGTTGGAACTTGATCCTTGAGATGCCTTCCAACCCAGAACGTTCTATGATTCTATGATATTTTACACGTTTTATTAGGGAAGGAAACAAAATCAGAGAAAGGAATTAATTTAAATCCCTTGGGAAGGAATAAGTATGAGAAAAATCAGAAACAAGAGACGGAAGTTTCTGGTCAAGTAAATAGTTGACTAGTTGGTACTCTTTTTCATCAGTGCTGATTACCTATGTGTGTCTGAGTGTAGCAGCCAGAGCATGGAATGAGCACTCATATCTAGTGTCCAACTAGCCAGTGAGAAGGTAAGACGGGCTAGAAGCCATCTGTATCTCTAAGGGATGGATCAGAGGGAATTTTTACAGCAGAGACCAGACAAGTCCCAGCCAGTCACCAGAGGTTGCATAAGGTCAAAAGACTTTAGGGGTAAGACTCTGTGTGTTTGTGTGTGCGTGCATAATGGTCTGTACCAGAAAAAGGAGGGGGTCTGTACCTTGAAATACTGCTATGCCCAGGAGCCAGCAATTGAGAAAACTGGGATCCAGGGATAGCTATTGATCAGAGTGCCTGAACCCCATCTGCTGGAGGGATCCACGTGTGTGCATATACACACCCACTGGTAGAACTCCATCCTGCTTAAGCATCATGCAGATGGGGTAGAATCACGACAAGGCCACTGATGCTCTTGTGCTCATGTGAATGCTGTCTGTCTGTGATCTATGTGGCCACCCATGTATACACACATATATGCGCTTACGCATACATGTGTATAAATCTACTCTAGGAGCCTACTGGGAATTCATTTTCAGTCCCATACTGGTTGGACCTGGAACATAGAAGTGCCATAGCCTCACCTCTCCCAGGCTCTCAGATCCAGGTTTTTTTTCCTACTATTTGTGTATGACTGCATACAGATGCAAAAATCAAAATAAAAAATCCTTTCTTACTAAACAGACAAAAATTAAGCTATTTGAAAAATGGAAACTAAAACTTAATGTTTAATTGTGTTTTGAACGATCCAATGAATTTGTTGACTAATTAACTCCAATGAAGAATTTACATTTCATCCGTGAAAAATATAATACCAGTAAACAGATACAATCAGTATTGATAACATATCCAGAACCTCTGTGGCACATACTGGGGCTGCAGGCTCAGTATGCATCATTCTTCTCCCTGCTTTTTCTGCAGTCAGATGACTGGTGGCATCGTGAAGGTCTCCTGCTCACAAGTTTCAACAATTCCTATGTAGCCAACATGATTTCTCAAGTCTTTTTCAGCTCAAGTCCTGCAGGTCTTCCCCACCTTTGTTTTAGCTCAGATCACTGTAGCACGGAAGAATAAAGAGTTTTTTTTCTATCATACAATGTTTGCCAGAAGTGGCTGAAGGAAGGATTTTCTCAGACTCAACCCAGCAGCATTTAATGGTTGAATTCCAGCTGCCCAAGGAGGTTTCATCAAAGACAAAAGGGAATAGAAAAAAAGGAGAAGATGGTAGTTTTCATGGTGGTGGGTGAGAGATGTCTGTATTAGCAGAAGCTTACTCCAAAAGCTTAAATTATCACTTGATAAACTCAGAAACTATTCCCAATTCTCTATTCAGAAGCTAGAACAATAACATTTGCTGGAAGTTCTTCCCAGCACAAG
This sequence comes from Centrocercus urophasianus, assembly GCF_019232065.1. Taxonomy (NCBI): domain Eukaryota; kingdom Metazoa; phylum Chordata; class Aves; order Galliformes; family Phasianidae; genus Centrocercus; species Centrocercus urophasianus. The sequence goes on along the minus strand of NW_024884364.1, from coordinate 54,492,694 downwards.
AGAGATATGGACATTCTGAAAAGAATCCAACGTAGAGCCATTTTGTTTCCTTCTAGTCCGTTTCATTGAGTCAATGAGGCAGTAAGGTAAAAGTAGACAAAACTCACTGGCAGAAAGTTCTTCTTTGAAGCATATGGTATGAGGATCCTGTTTGTCCATGGAGCTGAACAGCAGCCGGAAAAATCCAGTTTCAAAATACCAATTTCAAAATTTTGGGCTCACAGCTATAACATGGTGGCAGATTTTAGGAATGATAGCCTGGTAGGATATTAGAAAGTATATGTTTTAGATCTTAATGTTCTCCTTGTCATGGGGACAATACTTTAACAAATACAGAGATTTTATAACAGTTTCAAAATTTTTACTGAGTTTGGCTCTGCTTTCATCTGCCTGCTACTGTGACAAGATCTGTTGTTTCATCTGCCATCTTCCAGAAGTCTGAGAAATATCACTCATCACTTCAAAAGCCATGATCTCCAGCATGAGCTTGTCTCCACAATTTTTCAGCAACTTTGAAATATCAGGGTCATAACCTGTTCAGATTTAAAAGCATTACTTTCAGTGTATTTCTTGCAATGGTATTGGAGTGAAACCCTGTTCAGCAAATTATCAGCTGTTACTTAGCAATTACAATAAGGATCAAGCTTCTTTCCTCAGGAGGTTACTGGAAATTTACATTACATTATTTGTGTTCTATTCAAGAAGATCAGCTTATTAAGATTCTGGGTGTTCAGACCATGTCTCAAACACTAATTTTGTTATTTTTTAATAAGGGAATCCAGTCTATATGAAAACTTTCAGATACATTCCCAGTCAAACACAGCTCACCCATAAATGCTGTGTAACACTAGAATTGCTCATTATCACTGAAGATAGCACAATGGAGCCACGGAATCTACTGAACTTGGCTGAGCTAAAGGGACATATCCACTTTCAAAGTGACTTGCATGAGAAAGAATCACACACTTGGTGAAAGAGTGGGAGCCAGAGGACTCAACCTACTTGCTAAAAGAAAAAAAAGTTGTTGTTGATGATGATGATGATTGTTTCTACTTTTTTTTTTTTTTTTTTTTTTTTTCCAAACATTTTAAGAACATAATATTAAGAAACAGTCTACATTTAATCACTGGGAGGAAATGGAGGAGCATAAATATAATGCAGTGATTATTCAGGATAACGCATGTTGTCATTATTCCCCTAGGTAAATCCACAGTCAAAAGATGCTGTAAGAAAGAAATGATTGAAGTTTGACTAGCAGGCATGGCAAGTGAGTCAGACACATCCCAGGATCCAGGTCTCCAATAGTGCTTGGCTTCTCTTCTCTTTGTGGAAGAATGTCCCAGAGCAAGATGGGCATGGAAGGAAGGAATAGTGTTTAAAAGCCAGTGGGGACACTTGAAGCCAGTCTCATAGAAATGGCAAGGCAATCTCAGGTGTTCTCCAATAGTGGAGCTCAGCCACACAGAGTGTTGAGGAAAAAAAAAAAAAAAAAAAAAAAAGCAAACTTTGGATTTTCAAATCAGTTTTGCCTTTCAAAATTATAATTTGGCAGTAGAGGAATTTCAGGACAACAAAATAAAGAGAAAAGATTCTGACTTCCTTTCTTTGTAGTGAGGGACACTGGAAGACAAAGGAGAATGATTCCAATCCATGAAAACTTCAAGAGAGATGTTGTTGAAGAAGAAGAGATTTTTCTTTGAGAAAAAAAAATACAAAAACAAATACTCATGTACAGAACATATCTGTAAGATCCACTCAAGGCACAGCTCTGTTGCTAATATTTAGAATTCTCTCAGGACAGTTATGTTCTGAAGAAACCTAAAAAGGAAAAAACAAATTAGCATGAGGAAATACAGAACACCCAAGAACTGCAATGTCAGTAATGGCTAGGTGCAATAAAAAAATGAGAGAAATGCCTTGAAGTCATTGATAAGTTGAAACTGGATTTGAAGCTTTCCAGACTCAAGTCTGGTTTCCCCTTCACCCTTTTTTTCACTTTCTTCTCTTTATTAGACTTAAGAACAACATTCTGACACAAAGACCAAGGAGTGCCTCCTTATAAGATGTCCATCTTAGATGTCCATAAGATGTCCATCAACAGATGGACATCTGCTGTTGTTAAAACGTAGCCGCACTCATGAGAAGCTCAATGGCTCAGACACCAAAACCTGCATTCCTCTTGGACAGACCTAGGATTACTCCACAAAGGCAGTGGAAAGTTTCATAGGTGGGGTTACAGATGCTTCCATGAACTTTCCTGGTCTTATCCCAGAATTATTCCCTAAATCTTTGCTTAATACAAGGTTCAGCGTACTACTGAAATATGTAAAAGGAAAATAACTTTTCCTCTCACTATGCCCAGTTACACAAAGCATGTGAATAACTAAAGAGCACTCAGGTAGATACATGGCTGTAAAGCAAGAGCTGAAAAGATCTATCGACCCTGCCTGACAACGCTTTGCAAAGCACAATTCCAGCTGAGCAGAGTGGTGCCATTCAAAGACAGCAGATAAGAGGTAGCACAGTGTCCTAAGGGGACCACACTTGGTGAACACAGACAGTGATTATGCTGAAATAATTAACAGCTCTAATCAAGCAGAGAACATGCAAGGTTCCAAACACTGGTTTTGTTCCTTTTATTTAAGAAATAGAAGCTGCTCTTTTATCCTAAACACTGTATCAGCCCTATCTTCATACTGCTACAAGTTGCAAAGCTCGTAGTTTTTTACAATCTGCTCTGAACATCCCGAACTGTGCACAGCATGAGCTGATAAATCTTGACTTGAACCTTTTTTTTTTTTTTTCTGAATGTAAATTGCTGTAGGCTTTAAAGGATTCCAGATCTCCCTGGGGTAGGTACAAACTATTTTTAAAATGGATTTGATACGACGCCTGTTTTAAGTCAATTTGGAACAGAATACATCTGTGCGCTAATGGGAGTAAGTGGGGTTGAGAAACATATGCTGCAGGCCTTTTTATTTTTGTGAAGAATGCAAGAATGTGAGAGCACAAATAAGAAAAAATAATAATGGTAATTACATACTGTGCATTTCATTTTATCTCCTTACAGATACAAGTGTATCAACACCAGGACATTGAATGCTGCATGGCACAGAAACTGCAGCTGAAGTGTACGCTGGTAACAGCCAGTGCAAGTCTTGGCAAATGTGGGTGTAGAGAAGGTTTCTGCATAGAAAAAGATTTAAAAGCTATTTTATATACAGATATATGATTGTACAGAGATATAGAATCACAGAATCATTAAGGTTGGAAAAGACTTCTCAGATCACCCAGTCCAACCATCAGCCCATCCCCACCATGCCCACTGCCCACATCCCTCAGTGCCACATCCACACAGTTCTGGAACACCTCCAGGGACAGTGACTGCACCACCTCCCTGGGCAGCCTGTGCCACTGCATCACCACTCCTTCTGAGACAAAATTTTTCCTAATATCCAACCTGAACTTCCCACGGCACAACTTGAGGCCATTACCTCTTGTCCTAATTACCTGGGATACTGGTATATATAATTGTATGAAATTGTATACATACATACATGTATGTACACACAAGTTTTGACACGATTTCCTTGTATAACTCCATTTCTTCTCTCACCTAAGGTCCCAGAAGGCACATGGCACGCCCTGAGGCAAACAAATATCTAGCAGTCAGGTGCAATAGCACCTCACCCCTATGGGAGACAACAACTGTCCGAGGAACCCTCTCTACACAGAGGAGAAGAATTCAAGGTCACCAAACTGTCAGCCCTAGGAAATACTGTTGCAATATTGATTTACAAGATAAATACTCAGGAAAAAAAAAAAAATGTGAAAATGAAAAGAAAACAGATCTAAACATTTTAAAACCCAGCAGTAAAACTTCCATTATTTTTAATGGCGACAACCATTTACTATTCTTTTTTTTTTAAAAAAAAAAAAAAAAAGCAGTGTGTCTAAAGTACTCTCCCTGTGATTCTCTCAGCACAGTGGTGGATGGGTGGATGAAGGAGCAGCAATGTCTTGCCTGTATGAGCTCTCTGCCCTCCCTTCAGAAACTGTGATGTCTGGAGTTTTCAGTCTGGTTGATTATCACCTCTGCCTCAGATACCATCCATGTGTCTTTTTGCTACCAACATCTGCAATTGTGGTCTGCCAAACTCAATTATCTCTCTAAAGAAGTATTAAACAAATAAAGATTTTTTAAAAAATAATAAAAGAGGTAAGTCAATTATAGAGAAGAAAAGGGCACTTTGGATGACTTAGATAATTAAATTTTCACATTTACTCTGAATCATTTGTCTCATAGAAGAGATCTACCTGTAGTCAACATTTGTTCTTTATGTCTCTAAATGTCTCTTTTTCAACATTGTTCTTGTTCAACCCACAACAGTGGTTTGTTTCACTCATGTTTTACAAAACTAAGCGGAGCAGTCAGTCTACCTTCACAAATCCCTGGGTCAAACAAACAAACAAACAAACAAACAAACAAACACAAAAAAATTCCACTTTCTCTGAAGAGAAAGCAAAACAGCAAAACAAAGCTATATATATATATAATTATTATTTTTTTTTTTTTCCTAATGAAATTCTTTAGAAGTCCAAGAGGTGTAAGACTGACAAATATTATTTCTCTCCTCAGTCTGGATTCTTGGCACTGTAAACTCTGCAACTCATTTAAGCACTTCCCCGTTTGGCTGGAAAATTCCTGGAGAACTTATTTTGACTGACTTATATTCCCTTAGAGTATCCACTGTGTGGACATGGGCAACTATATTATTTTTATAGTGTATGCTTCAATGATTATTGACCTGAATGCCATCCAGGCCTTTCACCAAAGTATCAGAAGTGATCAGAGCTACAGTACTTCCAGTAGCAGTGGCAGCATTTAAACAGTACCAACAGTAATTAATAAGTAAACATCCAAAGTCGTCTTCTACTCTGATAAAGAATTTGAACCAAAACTTTGGTGCTATAACATCAGTGTCACAGTGTCTGAACAAGTCTGGGGCTGCATCACAGAGCATCACTGGGAAGGAAGGTAATAAAAAGTCCATAAACATTTTTCCTCTCTGAAACATAAGGGAGACTTCAGATGAACAGCACCCCAGAATATAGACTAGTACCACAAGTTACGTATCCCTGTCAATAAAGGAGAATTTCTAAGGTATCTGATCCCAACAGAACAGCTGAGCAGTTATGAAATCGTATGGCAAAACAAAAAAACATCCCTGTAGGCAAAGCTGTCAAGGTTACAAAAATCTGAAAGTAAAATTGGTATAAATAATTATCTGGAACCAATGAGGCAAGAAAGAAAGACAAATACTGTCAAGAGAGAATAAGACACAAAATTAAAATCTAAGTTGTAGCAAATGAAGCACATGAAAGCCAACCATTGCTATAAAGTAAAAGAGGAACGGTGACGAGGTGATTCTGTTCCAATAGAAAAATGGCATTATTAAAAACCATTAATCAAACACAAAATATTCATGCATTGTTAGTTAAACTAACTTTACTCATACAGTGTTCTTGTTTTCTATTTTGAACACAACTGTTTAAGATGAATATGTATATTAGTTTAATCCTGGAATTAATTTTCATCATTACTGCTGAATATTTGTACACAAATACTGAATTTCTGACATGTATTCTACATTCTTAATTTAATACTGTGAATCCCTCAATGTCTCTTTGGACTAAATTAGTCAACATTTAACAGGGGAAATGTTAGAGAAAATTAATCTTTACAACTGATGTGTTTAAGAAAAGGCATTATACTGGAAGTGGAAAGTTTTAAAGGGGTTGTACTCTGGGAGTTGCACATAACTGTTTTCAAAGCGAACACAAGAACCACCAAACTGAGGTAACCAGTGCTGCACATACTTAATTTTACTGGATTGTAAAGTCTTTGCTGCTGCACAAGCCTTTCAGGTGGTGGTTCAACTGTGTTGAAAATATTAGAAGTCACCAGTCAGCTGAATATCAAACACTCAGACACTCAGCTTCATTGCTATTCTCAAAACTGCCTGCACTGATAGTTACGGAAAGGAAATATTCATGGGTTTGGGGACCAGGGCTTTTAGAATCATAGATTCATAGAATGGGCTGGGTTGAAAAGGACTGTAATGATAATCTAGTTTCAACTTCCCTGCTATAAGTAGGGTAGCAAACTGCAAGACCCAGCCTGGCCTTGAATGCCTCCAGGGATGGGGCATTCACAACTTCTCTGGGCGACATGTTCCAATGCATCACCACCCTCTGAGTGAAAATAGAACGATAGAGTGGCCTTTTAGCATCCATTCACATGAAATTAAGCAAATGCAGAACAAAAAACACTCTTCTTGCTGAGACCTCCTACATGGTACAGGCAAATAGAGTCACAGAGACAGAGAACTCTTGAAAGATTTAGGTTGGAAAGGACCTTCAAGATCATCAAGTCCAACCATCATCCTAACACTGTCTAGTCCATCATTAAACCAGGTACCTAAATGCTATGATCTCTTAAATAATCTCCAAGGATGGTGACTGCCACATCTCTGGCAATCTGCTCCAACACCCAATCTCACTCTTTCCATGAAGAAATGATTCTCAATATCCAATCTAAACGTCTACTTGTACAACATGAGGATGTTTTCTCATATCTTATCACTTGTCACCTGAGAAAGTAATGAGCATTTGGTCCACTCTGTACCTCTGCAGGATGTTGCTTGAAGGGATTTTGTTTTGCATCTGAAAATAACCAAACTTTGAGGAACAAGAAGATGCTAGAAGTCACAGAGGTATTTCTCATCTTCCTGGGTACATCAGCTCTTTGAAGGGAGATCAAGTCTTGCTCTCATCTAGGAGGGCCAGTGTCAGCATAACAACATACCTCCTGGTCCTTGTGTTAGCCCCAGTTTTGAGACACAAAAGCCTCTTGGTGTGTTGTGTTGTACTACATTGCAGACAAGTGTATGCACAAATCCATTAGGTTGCTAAGACAGAAAAGGTTAAGAGACTGAAAAACTGGGCCAGAATTAAATTTTAAAGCAAACCACAATCAAATTTCATAGAATCATAGAATTACAGAATGGTTTGGTTTGGAAGGGACCTTAAAAGCTATCCAGCCCCAAATCCTGCTATGGGCAGGGCTGCCCACCACCAGCTCAAGCTACACAGGGCCTCATCCAACCTGGTCTTGAGCAACTCCAGGCATCCCTGGAGCACCACAGCTTCTTGGGGCAGTCACCACATTTTCAGTGAAAAATTTCCCTCTAACATCTAATCTATATTTCCCCTCTTTTACTTTAAAACCATCTCTCGTCCTATGACTATCTACTCATGTGAAAATTTGATTTCCCTCCTGTTTATTATCTTTTTTTTTTTAATAGCAGAAGGCTGTAATGAATATCCCTGGCCTAAAATTTACTAATTAACTTGTACCCACTAAAGCTCTTCTGCCTAAAAGTTGTCAGTTTGTGTTCTTATTTATGTTTTCTCATACCTGCAGCACAAACCTTTCATTATCTCTTTGGCTATACTGCTCACTCAACTTTGTAAAATGCTTAACCACAGTGTGGTAGTACTGGCCACAGCAGTGCTACTAAATATTTACATGCTGTTGTATATGTCATTGTTGGGTTTTTTTGTTTGTTCATTTTTGTTTTTGTTTTGTTTTGTTTTTTACATTGCACATGTATTTGGGTTCAAAGGAAGATAGATAATACTGATTATATTCTAAGTAATGCATTTGTAACTTACCGATGTCACAGACCACTTCTGGGGCTGCAGCTGAATTGTTAGAATATTCTCAAGATTGTTTTTTGCCAACAGGTCTTTGATTTTGTCCTATTGTCATGCATAATAGTGTACAATTAGGGTTATTTCTAGCTTAAAAGATATTTCTGCATGTGTTGCTTACTTTGCTGCAAACATTTTCTGTCTTTTTTAAGCCCCTCTTTGTAGAAAGATTGTACTCATATGAAAATAACAGTAAGAGAAACCCAGCTTTATAGAGATTGAGAGGATTGTGATCAGTGATACTATAAACACACCTGCCGCCATTCAACAATCCAAATGTGGCACCCTGGCTGGTGAGCTTTAACAGCCTCATTTTTCTACCTTGGACATCTTGGGCAGAGATATGTGCAATATGTCATGCATACAACCTAATGTTGAACAGACCAACCCAGGTTAGAGACCAAAATTTTCTTTAACCACACTTCAGGAGAGAAATATATAAACTGCCAGAGTGATAGAAATCTTGGAAAGGTAGTAGCATCTTTTTCCTTCCTTTTCTCAGAGGGAAATAGAAACATCAAATACACATCTATTTTATAAAATTAACCTTTGATAGATACCTGAAGTATTAGAAAGTTGAAGAATGAGTAAATGACAAAAAAGGTCCAATTTCCAATCTCAAGATGTCTGTAAATATTTGGAAGAAGAAAATATCTGCCAGAGAGCAACAGAAAGAAAAAGAATGGAACTATGTGGAGTTAAGCAAAAACAGAAACCTAGCAGATAAAATGAACGGGGAAAAAAGGGAGACAGAAATATTTAATGTATACATCTTAAAAGAGAAAATAAAACAGAGCTATAAGAAGAAGAAAAGGTGAATTCTAGCAATACTGAATGATAGTGTACCTCAGGCAGAACAGCCACAGGGAAAGAATAAGGACACAAAAAGTCATATTGCTTTATTCATGCCATGCAGTTACACTAGTAATACCTCCTGAGGATAGACTCAGGAGTACAAATCTAAATGCGTTTGTATCAGTGCAGCATATTCATAAAAGAAACGGAAAACCTGCAAGGCAGGAATTAAGTTAATAGCAGCAAAGACAAAGAGATGGTCAAGTTGGAGGGAGAGATAAGAAATTTTGCATTCTACTCAACAACAACAGAGCAGCATTTTAATGGTACCTTTTAAGTTTTATAACAGAAAGGTTTCCCTTATGCAATCAAACAATAAAGTCAGCCTCCAAACAAAGGGTTCAAAACATGATTCCTTCTCTTGCCCATATACCTCAGACACAGACCTGGACTGAACACTTTCTGGTATATTTTGTCTTCAAAAAGCATTCTTTTCAGCTTAGGCAATTGCATTTTTCCTTCTGAAACAGATTTGAGGTTCTGTGGGCAGACTTGGAGGTCTGGACTTTTATCTTCAACTCTCATCTGCATTTAAACTCAATACCAAAGGTAGGTGGCAAGAATACCCATACAACATGCAGGAATCAACTTCAGTCAATACAAGATTCTGGGGATGTGGCCTGATACTTACATATTTGGAACACATTTTCAAATGCATTTATGAGCCACATAGAAGAGAGCAACGTTGTCATGCAGACTAATCCCATTTTCTCTTGATTTTCAGAACAATTACACTGCATCTGAAGCAGTGTGAGTTTCAGCTGATTGAACTAGTTCCTGGGTAACAAGGGTATCTTAGTAGATCTGACAAACCAGATAATTCAAGCACAGCTGATCAGCATTTACCGCTATGCTTGTCCCTTTCTACAGCTAACATTTTTTCTGTTGGGTTGCTTTCTTAACAAATAATAAAGATTCACCTGATACAGATGAGACTTCCTATTATCAGTATAGAAGAGGAACTTTCGTCACTGTTGTCTCGCTCCAATTTATAGGAGGGAGAGGAGGTTCTTTTATTATCTATATACCCGGCATGAGATTAAGAAGCAACGGTTCAAATGTTGGTCCAACCAGTTTATTACAAATCTTAATCAGGGAAATGGGGAAGGGGAGGACGGACACTATTATGAATTAGGGTACTGGGGAAGGGAAGGAGGGTGATAGAAAAGATAGGAAAGAAGAGGCAAGGAGTCTTTATAGGCAGCAAGAGGGAGATAGTCACCACCATGGATCCAGCGTGGTTCATAGTTCAGTCTTTGATCTTCAGTAGTGGTGGGTCGTCAGGCGGAGTTGTTCTGTTGACAACAACGACGAAGCACGACGAGCATGGTGATGATGGCCCCTTTTCAATAGTTTCAAAGTGGTCGAGTCAGCTGTCTTTGGAGTGACAGCTCAAATCCAAAGTGGTCGAGTCAGCTCTCCTTGGAGTGGCAGATTCTTGCTCTGGGATCTCAGCAGAAACTCCTTTGTTTCCTCCTTCCGGGCCTTGCCAGCGGATAAGAGGGAGCAGGGATGCCCATCTGCATCCTGTTTTTCACAGAACACGATGGTATCGTTCCCCAATTTTCCCCACAAGTAGCTGGAGCTGTTTAGTCACAGGCCAGATCTTCTGCCAGTAAACAGTCCTGAGCATTCTCATCCGCTCTTCTACAGAGCAAGCAGCTCTGGGGGAAGGGGCTTTCAAATGTTCCCAAAGTGATATCGATTGTCACACAGTTAGCACCCATTAGTTGCTTCCTCAACAAATCACTCAAAGTCTTATTACAAGAAATACCTTAGGAAGCAAGCTTTGAGCCAAAAAACAAAGAAGGATTCTCACAACTGTCTACTGCCAACACGACCGCTTACGTGATTCAGTCTGGTGCTCTTTAGTCACAGCCACTGGAGGCTTAAGGCTTTCTACATCTATAACAGCAGGGACCACTTCGTTGAACAGTGATGTTCAGTTAATCCAAGTTCTAATTAATTGGTTTTCTTTTACTGTGTATTCATGTCTAGAAGGGATTCTGTATCAATTTAACACATTTAATAAACCAGAACAAAGGGTTGGAGTTGCTGTAATTAATGCATTCAGCTTCATACCAAGTGGATGTAGATCATCCATTTTAACCCTGTGAGCACGTGCATCACCACAGAGGAGATCTTGATGCACGGATCCAAGTAAGAGGCTGGGTTGGTCAGTCTTAAAGGCAACATGGATCCACCTCAATACATTATCTATTAATAAAACCAGTCCAACAGAACCAGAGACCTACTAACATTACAGAAATGTCCATAATGATATATAAACAGTGGAGTTAAACTCACTAATAACTAGTAGTTAAACTCACTAATAACTAATAGTTAAAAGTGTATGTTAACACAATAATAGGTAAGATAATCATTATTAGAGAAAAAGATACTCATGGAGGGGCAGCTTTTTGTCTCCATGTCTCCACTAGGTTACTGAACATCAGCTGTTTCAGGTGTACTCATTCTTCTTCCTTCAGAAAAACAGATACGATACCTTATAATAAGGTACACTGGATTTTCCAGACAGGGTTTATTTGGGCAAAAAACACAAACTTATCTGTCTGTATTCAGTCACAAAAGTGTTACCACCAGGTACAATAGAAGGCAACCTCTAGGCAGAGTGTTGGTTTTCTGTAGCCTCTCATTCTATTTGCCTCAGTATGTATATGCAGTCTATCACTTTATGTCAATGTCCTGACCTGTGTATCTCATTGTAAGAGCTAGTAGGTTTGCAGAAAGTAAATTAAATTTCAATTCCTCTAGCTGGCTTACATTTCTAAGTACAGTTTCCTTTAACACTGTCACAAATCTACAATATTTCCAAAGCTATTTGTTTACTAGATGAGGTCATTAAAGAAGCACTCTTTTATACTATAGAGGTGAATAATTGTTAGAAGATTTGGAAGGGTTGCTTCTCCTCAGAAATAAACAAGAGGAACCAAAAACTTCTTGCTACATGGCGAGAAAGTGAACATTTAGCTGAAATTTTCCACAGGACCACTTCAGAGCCTCAGGTACTTAACTGAAAAAGGTTTAAAGGTCATGCCATAAAGTTATATTGAGAAAAAAAAAGCTCTATTATGGTCAGAAGAATCAGGATTACAATTAATAGAGAGCAAAACACCTACTAAACAAAGAGTGTCACTGAGGTGCTCGTATGGATAGAATTATACATGTCAATCATGAGAAAGAAGCAGCAATATATTTACTGATAGGGTGAAGTCTCTCTTACAGTTTCTGTGACTACACCAGAAACAAAGAGCAAATCTTTCCAGCCGGCCAAGGGATTGAAAACATTTCTTCCTAGGGCAGTTGTGCAGGCAAGGATATTTTTGGTGTTTTTCTTGCATCATTCTCCTCTGGGGAGATTTTTTCATGTTTGCTGTCTTTTGCTTTTGGTTCTGTGATGATCCCCTTGTCTGTACTGAACAGTTATTTTGAGCTGTCACTGGAGGAAATGACAAACCATACAGTTACCACAAAACTCAGTGTGAAATTAAGCTGCTATCAGAAGCCACTGGGATCTGTGACCCTGAGGATAGTTTGGGGTGGAGACATTAAGGGGTTATTTTCATGTTAGAACTTGTTCCTGAGCACACCAACAGCAAAATCTTACTTCTTGCTCCAGTGCAGCCTGGAAGAATCCACTGCAGAATCCCAAACCAGATGTCATGCACAGGGGAGCTGCAAAGCCCACCAAGATGCGGATCCAAATATTTCTGATGTCTGCATCAGTAGCTCCAGCCTAAGGATTTGTTTGGTTCATAAGTAAGGCTGAGGATGTCCTCTCTCCTTTCATTGCCACTCCTGAACTCAGTCATCCCTCAGTTATTTAAGCAAATACAGCTGTGTTGTTTGAAGCAGCTCTGATTCATTAATCTCCCTGTTAAAATGATGGTAAAACAGAAGTGAAAAGCTCATAACCAGCCACTAGGCACAGGCTAACTAGAATTGTTGCAAAGAGAACAGCTCTGACTCCAGCTATCCTGTTAAATCACACAGAGACTTCAAATTGAATGTGAATTTCCCATTTGCTGAATCAAAAATTTTGCCATCATTTTCCTCTATCATTCTCTGAATTGTAATGAGACACAATGCCTGTAGTATTCTTTACCTCCCACAATTATGAAATGTTTTCCTCTTAGACGCACTGAAGAACTAAATGGTATGCAAGATATTTTGTTCAGTTTTGTAGAGAAGAAATCTGTATAAATTCCTTTATCTTCTGTCACTGGGACATGTTTGTCGCTCTACAATCAAATGTAATGCAAGCTGTCATCAGTTTTACTAAGAATAATAAGACAAAATGTAATGTGAATACATAAAAAGTGTTGTTGATAGCTTGTTTACAAAATTCAGGACTTTAATGCATATTCTGTTTTAGCGCAAAACCTATTAACATAATAAGAATACAGTCAGCCTCAAACAACCTGCTCTCCTCAGCTGTGCTTTTCTGAAGAAATCATACTTTCTCAGATGCCTGAATTTTTTCTCACACACAGTGCTCACTGTCTCTAGGCCCATGGATTTCTGAAGAATTTTGAAGGGTCCACTACAAAGAAAAAAGGATACTGCCCCAATTTCTTGTGTCAGATAGGTTTCTTTGATTAAAAGCTTGTAATGTGGAGACACATTATTTCATGATCCTCAAAATTCAGATTTGCATGTACAAACATGGTAATTAGATGCCATACATCTACAGTGACAAACTCATTCCCATTTTCCAAGTGCTGAGGGTCAAAATAACAGCATCAAGATCACTTTAAATATTCAATCTAAGCCCCACTTCAGGAAAGTAATTAAGCAAGTGATCTTGACCACACTTATTTAGTTCATTAGAGTATAAGAAAATGCTTCCAGGAAATTAGATATGAAATCTGTTGCAATTTACTAAATGAAATGTGTAAAAAAGGCACAAAAATATGTCCAAACTAAGTTAAAATTGTAGAGTATTAATTTTGTAGAACATTCATTATAGAAAATTAACTTTATTTCCTCGTTTGAAAGCAAATTTCCAAATCTTACCAGCATTGCGTCAAATCTGAAAATCTGCCCCATGGGAAGCATTTTGTAGCAAAAAATAGCATGAAATAATTCTCAAATACTGTGAATGGAGTATATTCTAAATCCAAAGTTTTACATTTAAGACAGCTTGTTTGTTCACTAACTTTGTCACAGTTTTCACTTTCAGTATGACATGATTTTTTCACAAAAACACAGTCATCTTTGATAAGTGTTAGGAATCTCTTTTTGCTGTGCTGTTTTACATCAGCTGCCAGTGTAGTCACACATTAATCACATTCACCGAATGCTGTTCAGAGCTCTTTTTTTCCAACCAGAATTACAGATTTCCTCACCAACATCCTTGGAGCGTCCTATAAGCATCACTCAACTTACTGTCACAGGAACCCTTCAACAGGATAGGTGTGGCAAGACAGAGTTTAAGAGTAAAGCTGTTTGTTAATTTGGAGTTTGCTATTTATGACTGAAGCTAATCAGCACTTCAGAAAGATCAGGTAGTGAATTCTCAAGTGAGAAGCTTCCTCAGCCTCCAGTGGCTCCTGGATGCAGTATATGCATTGCACACACTCTCTTAGGGATTTCAGCTGCCAGGGTAAAAGCTGGTAAGATTTTTCAAAGGCTTATGATGCGGTCAGCTTAGATTTTTTGTATAGGGCACCTTAAGCTATGTCCATGACAACATATGTCAGTCTCTGACAAATCTGTCTCTGACACATGAGAACGTAAGAGCTTTTCAACAGAAAGGACTGTGTAATGAAGTGTTAATATTCCTCTCCACTCAATCATGTTCCTAATTTAAAAAAAAAAAAATTAAAAAGTGTTAAATGGCCTTGATTACTGTAAACACTGAAAACTGTGCCCGTAATGCCAATGTTTATTACTTGCAATGGATTGTGTTGAACTGTTGCTGGCAATCACTGTGCATACCTTTTGTAGTATACAGTAGTTAACAGAGGCCTTTGAGCTCAACCAAATAACACTCAGGCAACACACTGACTTCAGCTGGTAAAATCAAATATCTCAGTATGTTATATATATTTGTCTTCGGTTTCGTATTCATATTTTTTCTCATGTTCACACAGTGAAGATTTAGAAAAATATATTCATGTCATATATTTTGACCAGTCAAATTGCACTGCTTCGATCCAGAGCTGCTGGAATTAAATGCAAAGGGGAATCGGAACACCATTTAGCTCAGATGTCAGATTCTGTGCCAACACTAACCCCAGAACAGATTTTCCAACCAGACCTTAAATTAGTCAGACACTGTGCCCTGGGACCACAGACTGATCTTTGCCTGCAGAAATGCACATCTTTAAGACAGAGCACGTATGAAATAGATTACACTTATCCACAGCTTTAACCACTACTAAACATCCTGTTCTGAATCAAATTACCTATATGTTATAATCAAACTAATAGCACAGATCTTGATACATTTTCAAGTAGCAAGTAAGTTACTCTGTATGTTGAAAACAAACCTAAAATAGCTATTGTACTTAGCAGATTTTCTTTTCTCGGGAATTCTGGGAACCTAATTGAATTCAGCAGTTATAATTTGTAGCTGTCTAAGCTCAAAAGTGAATGCAGGAAAAACAATGAGAAAAAAAGCATCACGGAGCATTAAGACTTCTGAGTCAATCTGAGGCTTTTTCAATTTATCTTCATGAGCCACAGCACTGTCACACTTGCTGGGATTTTTAATTTCGAATGAGAGTTTCATATTCTATTTGTGACCAACACATGAAATGTACATGAGAGATTTTAAGTGAGAAAGTACAATGGATCAATATATGAAATAGCAGGATTAAGTTAAACAAAGGAGACTAAGGAAGATCTAAACTTCTTCCATGTTATCCTCTTGTTAAGCAACAATTATTTTCCCTTCTTAACATCACTGAGCAAGAGTAGCCACAGATCATCTGGAGAAATGGGCTGGAGAGAAAGCAAACAAGTAGGGGCTTTGCTTTCAGCTGCCGGACTAGAGTGTGAAACAACAAGAAACAAAGACTGCAGGTTTAAAACAGCAGATGTCTATCAGGAGGAAAATATCTGGCGGACAATTAATTGGAGAGGAAATGGGAAGAAAGAAAAAAGATGAAAATACGTGTATCCTCACTGATTGTACTTTTTTCTTGTTTACACACTCTGCATCTCCCTTCCTCATATTGTCTTGTACAATTAGGGCAGCCCTTACATTATGGACAAGCCAAAGTGTGTTGATTTTCATAAAAATAGCAGTGGGCCTTTTACTTCAGCCAAGATAATAGTAGTACTGGCAAAGACCACATCTTGAGCAGGCTTTCTTTGCATTACTGATTCATTAGGCAAAGCACTAATTGAAAAAACAGCTAATAAATCACTGCTGCCTGTCAAATGGCAAGAGAAACCTGAAAAAAGAAAAACATCATGCAATCAACTTTAAACATGGAATAAAAACCCTTTTGCTGCTTGTCATTTTAAGTAGCGCTAGGATATTGCCAGTCCTATAATATTTTCCACTAATAAGCAATATGTGAAAAATTTCTTCTCACAGTCCTCTCTCTCTAGAGCATCTAGAGCAAAGAGAAGATTTAAATCCTTCCCTCAGTAAAACTCCAATATTTGTTGATTTCCTGTTGCCCTTAATAAATCACTCAGATTTTCATATGCTGACTTTGTATGAGGCGGTTAGCACTTACTTCGAATTGCTAGAATTTCCTATTGTGAATTCAGAAGTATTAATTTAATGCTTGAGCTATTTCATTATATTTTCTGGCTTGGTTCCCAATCATTTTCTTAGCATCCCATTACAACAAACATGGAAGCTCATGCTTAGCATTTTTATTTTGTGTCTATTTCAGGTCCCGTTAATTTTTTGTCATTCGGAACATATGAGTTCTTTTTAGTGGGGGTTAATATAGGATGTAACCATCGATAGCTGTTATGCTGATATTTTTCTATATTTTTTATTAGTGCCTTTAAAATAAAAGATGATGTTTGCAGATAACTCTAATGCTCTGTTATTTGATCAACAAAGCCCACAGCCCACAGCATCTCTACAGAAATGCGAATTTTTAAAGCACATCAGAATACTGGGTAAAATCAGGAAACAAATATAGAAACAAATGAAATGACTATGAAAATTTACACAGAAATCTAGCAACACAACAGGAAATTGAAGCCTTTTCTTTTTGCATCTATTCCTACATATTAAATATAAAATTATTCTGGTTCACTGAATGAAGTATGCAGTACAAATTGTCTGAAGAGCTGTTAAAAAAATATTTTGCAAGTAACACTTGAGTTCTCCAATGGGACCCTTCGTTTTCTGGGTGATTGAACAATTTTAATTTCCAGTTGTACCTTCAAATTTTGGCTTCTTAGAAATTACACAGTTAATTTTAACTTTTGCTAAGAAAACCATAACTTCTTTAATGGACCAAAACATGGTACAAGAAGATTTAGTATGGTCTACAATAAGCTTTTATGAGCAGTTGTGGAACAGCCTGTTCAACAAGGCAAATCTCCTTTTATGGGTATGAAAGAGATCCCTAAACAATAAATTATTACATATGTTTTTCAAGGCAAATACTTTTTTCTAAATCATCACGTAAATTAGTGATATTTTTTCTGTCACACCTTAGCAATATCCACTAGCAAGATTGCCTCAAAACTCATTATGCAATATTGGAAAATATTTTCAGTTTTTAAACAAATTTTGATTTGATCTATAAGACAAAGGTTACCTATAGTAAATCCAACAGCTTCTAAGGAAATTTAATTGCTGTGTAATAAGGGGTACGATTCATTCATGTAGGTCTAGAGGGAGTTGGACTAGCTTTGAAATTATTAACATACCTGTAAATGATCTAGCACTTGAGGTAAAATGTTCAACATGAAAGTTTATGAGTTATTCAGGGTAGCAAAGATGGTAACAATGGAGAATTATAGAAAACATTTACAAGAGCAAGTGACTGAAAAAAAATGGCTAATGACATTCAGTCTGGATAGTTGTAAAGTAATGTAAGAGCAGAAACAAAAAAAAGTAACCCTAATTTTACACATTAAACAATGAGAGGTAGTAATTATTACTCTGGAAATGTAGCTTGTAATTATAAGAAACACTTCTATAAAAATATATCCTTGGTTTATCTGTCAGCAGCAGTCCAATTATTGAGTCAGATTTCAACAATTCTTAGGAAATAATTGAAAAACAGAATAAATCAGCAGGCATTTGTGTCTTGCTTATGTTTATATCTCATCCTTTAGACTCAAAGAATCTACAATGACGCAAGAAGCCATAAACAAAGACAGGAGAGCATTTCCAAGTAAGAAATAAGCAAACAGACTGTGATTTCCAGACTGGAAATCAATCCATATAATTATGATTTGGAAAAAAGTAGAAAGGGTTAATTGTTCCCAAACAAAAGACCCAGGAAAGGAGTTGGGAGAGAAGTGGCTCAGAAATTAGATTAGCACAGGGCAAATTCAAAAGAAACAGCTGGAATATTTTCCCCACAATGTATCTATGAAACACTTTGAGGTAGATGTTGAATTTACACAGGTTCAGCAATGTGCTGGTAAAGTTTGTGGTAGAACAATCTATTAGTTGCAATTCAATACAGATGTGCTACCACTCATTCAAGAAGCCTTTGAATCACAGAAACCTCTGAAATCTGGGACTGTATTTGGGGAAAGCAGCATTTTATGTTCACCTTAGTCCTGGGTTCTTCACAGGCATACACTATGTGTCTCTCTTGGAGACATGCTGGATTGTGAAGACCTTGGATCACTCTTACATTCCTCTTTAGTAGTTTGGTCACTATTTGGTGAAGCTCTAGTATGTTCCTGCCTCTTTCCTTGCTTTCAGTGTTTGCCCTTCGGAAGATGAATAGTTCTTTTAGTAGGCTTTGCTTACATTCCCATGTAATGATATAATTCCCATATCTCTGTCTTACTGCCTTTTATACCATTCACCATTTATACTATTCATTCAAGGAGAAATACATCTCAAGTAGGCATGCATTTGTATTTACTCCATAGCTTACAACAAACACCACAAAGTAAGCCTAAAAGGATGTCGATGACAATTAGAATTCAGTCTTCTGAAATCAGCCCCAAAGCTGCTAAATCTGATAGGCTTTTACATAATTTATTATTTAACTAATATTTTACTCAACCCTTCAGAGAGATTTTCACTGCAAGAATTAATTCCACCACTCTTCAAATTCACTCAACTTCTACAGGATCCTATACACTATTTCTTGCAGGGATGTAGTCACTCTAACTCGTACCCCTCTAACATGCAGATTACACTGATAACAATAATGGAAGTCAGTGAAAAATATACTTCATTACTCTGAAGTGATCTGAAGTACCTGGATAATTTTCATTTTAGCAGATTGTCAGCTAATGTGAGAAATAACAGCAAGAGGCCACAAAAACATGTTTATCACTGTTATTTCTCTGGTAATTGAACATTAGATTATAGTCACATAAAGCCTCATGCAAACAACTTTATCTTCTTATTACCATTTCCTTTGTCATACTAGCTCTTCAAGAGGTCTTTGCTGTGCAAATGAAGCAACAAAGGTGTTTAGGGAAGGAAAGCCAATTCATCTGAAGGAAATCCTCGGGAAAACATTATACCATAATAGAAAATTCCTAGAAGCAGAATGAATTTAGCCTTACATTCAGTTGACTAAAAGCATGATCAATATGATTTTGTACTCCCTGTGCACTACTAGCCTTCTCTTATCAGGACAAGTAATAAAACAGAAAAGAAATCTCATTTGAATCCTGTTGATGTATCGTGTCTAAAGCCAGCAAGATCTCCCTTCCACTGAAGTGTTTCACAGCACCGGCTAAGAAGAGTGAGTGGAAATGAACTGCTACACTTACATCTTTCTCCTTCCAGCAAACTGTAAATGCAGATATGCATTTTCAGATCTGGCTTAAGGTTGGCAAGAGGGTTTCGAAGCTCCAGAAGGAGGATTAGGTTTTGGGAGGGAGTTGTTTTGTGGGCTTTCTTTACCCTTTAAAAAAAAAACCAAACAAATCTGTAAGTTGTGCTGTGGAGCCACAGCCTCATTTTTATACTCCTACATGCTGAGAGTTTTGCTGGAATAGAAAAAGAAATAGAGCTTTAAATGTGGTGGCTGGGAAGAAAAGCAAAATAAAATAAAAACGGAAGATAAGAACAAATGTGTTTCAGGAGAGTCCTGATTTTGCATTCTTCAGGGCCTAGCACAGCAGTTCATGCACAAATAGTGCCTGCACCAAAATTGCTTCAAAGTGAAAGATGTTAAGAGCTATAAAATTTTTGTAATTATTTTTAACCAGGAACCAATGTTAAGCTGATTAGCATTAATGTTTCTTTAGTTGCAGCAGAAGACTAATTATTATAGAGTAAACCACTCTCACAAAAGAACCTCCCTCCCCTCCAACCCCCTTCCCTCCCCCCCCCCCCAAAAAAAAAAAAAAAACCACAACATATAAACAGGACAAATTCAATTTCAGATGTTGTCTGAAGGAATGATTTTTAGGGTCTTTTGTTATTTTTCATTTCACTTCGATTTGGATGTTTTTCAGGATTTTTTTTTTTTCTGGTTTAGGGTTGTTCATTTGTTATGCTTTTTCAATACACAGGTGTGGGAGCCAGTCTTTCTTTGAATGGTGTCATGGATACTTTTGCTTACGGTCTTACTATTGTATTGCAGCTTTACAAAAATTATCTAGGTAAGGTATAAAATCTGGATATGAGTGAAATGAGATGATTACCTCCACATCCTCTGTGGGAGAGAGCACAACTGTAAGGCCAATCCCACAAAAGGTATTGGAAGCTGGACTGAAACCTTGAATCCCTCACAGGACTTAATATTCATAATGAGAAGTTTGACCTGTTCTGGCATCCAATTATACAAAACAATATATATAGTTTAATAAGTTATCATCAGAGAGAAGGAAATCAAAGCCAAGTATGATCTCATTCTTCCATATAGTGTATTAACCTATCAAAAGACTTAGAGTACTCTATCACTGAAGCAACTTAATAATTAAATGGAAGATGTCCGGTGCTTTATCACCCTTTGTGTCTGTACTTTGCTAAGGAGAGGAGCATTTGATAACTTTAGGAAAAAAATGAAATAAAATAAAGCAGCTAAACACTGATTAGGAGCTTTAATGCAAAAAAACAAAGCTTCCACAGAATGCAATCCCAGATCCAAAAGAATAATTTCTTCCATAGTACATTTTCAGGAGTTGAGTTTATTTTTAAACTTAGATAATGATACATCTTCCATATTGTACAGACTGTCTGCTTAACTGTCTATTATTGTAGCTTGAATATTAGTTACTTGAATACAAACAGCTAAATACATTGACAAAGATAAATGAAGCTCTAAAAGAAATTAATGAACATCTCCCATTGTGAATGAGTTTTTCTTCTGTGACTACACTCAGATTGTGTTAATATAAACTTTCAGGCACAATATATTCTCTCACGGTGGTGTTTTTTCATCTGCATGATAATTTTTTTACATAATTATATATGGATTCTTTAATTTGGAATGTCTTTTTCTGCAAATTGTTCACAGAACAGAAGTTTAGAATGACCAAACCTGACACTTACAATCATTTTGGTTGATACCTTATGTGGGAGTTTCACACAACTTTCTGCTTTTATGTGTCTTCTGTTATACAAATCAAATGAAACAGAAAGCTTTCTTGAGTCTTGAATGTATAAATTATTATGAATTCCAACCTACTACAACATGAGCAACAAGAAGATAGCACATCCCAATGGTACAGGACACGATCATCATGGGGAAACCTAACCTGAAACAACAATAAAAGAAAAATCAATAATAATAATACTATTAATAATAAAGCAGTGACAAAAGCATGGATGTATTGTGAGATTACGACAGGGAGTCTAATACTCAACCTTACTTTTCTATCTCTATCCTACTTAAGAGATTTGTGGAAATCAACATAATGTTGTTGATTTCAATGCGTCACTTTCAATTTACTTTGTCTCACAGGTAAAATAACAATTCTTAGAAGTTACACAACATTGGGATAGATCATCCAGTATCACCTAAGATCAGATGAGCAACCCTAGGATATCTACTAGGGTAGAAATTCTAATTTCTGACTTAATCTATGGCTCAAACTCCTTTTTTTTCCTTCTAAGCCGCCGTCACATAAAGATAGTATTTCTTTTCTGTGCTTATCATTAAGTTTTGAATCAAGAGCTGAACATTAATGAATGGTTGGAAATAAAGCCCAGACAGATGTATAAGCACTAAAACTGTGCTGTTCAGTTAAAAACAGCTCTTTGCTTTACATCACAGATTAAGCTGTTCAGACCACAGCCATTATATTTTACAGCTTTCTTTAGATTGACAAACACAGGCAGCAGAGATGGACAACTACAAGGGATGTTATGGAATTCACTGATTCTTACTCTGCTAGTTTTGTAGGTCTTCCACGTCTGTGAAAAGAAGGGAGTTCATTTTCTGAAACTTAAAAAATGTTGTTTTGTGGCACTGAAGGACTATGAAGAATCACTACTGTGATTACACCAATTTGTTTTATGTTACTAAAATTATAAGAACTTTGATGAGAAATGATCACGTGACAAATGAGACTCCTTATGTAATTTCTTTTGTTGAGTCCAGCCAAGATTTTCCATAAACCTCTTCAAAGTGTGGTAGTGCTCTCTGAAGTGCAGCCTTTGATTTATTCTCTTTCTTGAAGTAAGACTTACTTATTACATATGGATATATTAGCTGTGGTTTTGCTTGCTAGGAGCCTTTGAGAAAGTTCCAGGAGCCCATATATTGATGACAGGAGAACACCATTTTCTGAGCTTGAGTGTATGAATAACACCTTATTTTGGGAAAGCACAGCTAAAAGAGGCCTCTTGGGACATTTAATCTCTCCAACACTTCCTGAATATAGGAGAAAATTACATAAAATGAAAAGTAAATACCTCAGTGTCTCATTGTACTCTACCCCCTCCACCTCCTCCTACCTGCAGCTGCAATGTTGCTCTAAGCATTGTGATATTCAAAAGTCACATTTATTTTGTTGCTGTTTTGCTGAAAAACTGACTGAAGAAGGCATAGATGTGACCAACAGAACAAAGGAACTCATCATCATAGGTTTAAGTTACTGATAACAGAATTCATCTCAGTAACTCAGATCACACCCTACCCCCAGCCAGATACACAAAAATCAGTCCTAGCCTAGAAAGCTGACTGAACAATTAGGAAAACAGTACAATTCAAACATTCTGAAGCAAACGTTGGAATTACTTAGTGAAAAATAAGCTTTCCCACAACGCTAGCTGTTCTTGACTCACTATCAGAATGAAACTGAAATGTACTGTTAGAAATAGAGGCAAAAAGAGGAGGGAAAAAAAAAAAAAAGAAAGAAAAAAAAAAAGGAAACACCAGCAAGTTTGAAAATGTTAGAGGGACAAAACTGTCAGGGCTAAGAGATCATCTCATTTCTGATTCCTTGACATCCCTCTGAAAAGGCTGTCATCATCCTGTGTCCATGAACATGCATTTCCTGTCCCAGAAGGACAGTTCCAGTGCCTAGCTCAAGTGGATTTCTCCTATGTTTCTCTGGGATTTAGGACCTGGTGTGCCAAACTCTCCTGACTTTCTGGTAACAGGCATTATTTTTTGTATTCTAGCTTCAAAAGCATTAATGTTAAGCTGGTATATGGAATTGGGAAAGCAGAAAGGGAGAAGAGGAGAGAGAGAAGGGCTGGGTGTGTTCAAGTGGTGAAAGCTGAGAAGAATTGTTAAAAAGGCTCACAGGAATTTCACAGCATTCAAATATTCCCTCAGAAGTCTGAAATATATTTGGAAGTGCTCATTTCTTTTTTGTTTTGTTTTGTTTTGTTTTTTTCCAGATCAGCATGTGTAATTATGTTGCAAGTGTTAAAGTTTGACTATTTAGATCCTTGCTTTTGAGCAACTACTTGGAAAAAAAAAAAAAAGAGTCATTATTCAGATCTTTAACATTATTGTTTTTATTCAGTATTCACTAAAGCTGGTAACATTGCAAAACAGAAGAACAAGACCTATTTACATTGGAATTATTTTAGAAAAAACAAAACAAAACAAAAAATAAATGAATTTGATGGCTAGCCAATCGTTCTGAATCTTTCCTTCTTCATCTGAGCATGTTTGATTTCCAGTCCTCCCTAATCTCATTTACATAAAAATGTCCAGATAGGGCAAAAACAAAAGAAAAGGCAGCAATGGCTGTAGAAATAAAATAGCATGGCTATGAAATCTTCCTACATCCTTCAGTATATTTCATGAGTGCTCCCTGCAGCTGAATCCATATGACATACTGGTGAAGTGGAGACTGCTACAACTCTCACAAGAAAACAGTTGTTATTTGACAGAAAACAGAATTTTATTGACCTCACAGTTAGCAAGCAAAGAACTGGTACTGAGAGAAATGAGCATAGCACAGATCTTAATCTGTACTAATACAGCCTAACAAACCTCCCTGGGGAACACACAGCAGCACAGCAGTGAATGGCAACATAATGCCTTTATGAAGATTTGTGATGGGATGGAAAAATTCAAACAGTTTCTCAACCGCTAAAAAGAGAAGAGACTCAGCATGAAGGGCGTCCATGCAAGAAAATGGGTGGATTACGCAGGATCTCATACAGGCATGCAGGAGCTGTAATCATGCCCCTACTTTCACAGTGGGAGCCAAACTTGCAGCAAGAGCCACACACAGCCTGAATGGTTGTGGTTGCCATCATTTAGCATGGATGGTTGCATAGAGCCCAGCTATGAAACCATTACTCTTGTGACATGGACAATTTCCTCTCAACTTGAGGCCTGAATCTCAGGACCACTAGCCTGAGCAGAAATGTAATTGCATCAAATTCTATGTGGAATTTGTGCCAGGGAGAAAGGAGATGAAGATCACTCCATGAATATTAGTTACTGCAGAGACAGTCAATTACCCGTGTCACATCAGTGCCCAGCTGTGCTATTGCTCTACCTCAGGGGAAGACACAGCTCCTGTCTCAGGCTACATACAACATAATGTTTAGGTACCTACGTTTTCTTTAGTTACATCAAATGTAAGAGCACATTTTAATCAATGTAAAATTTACTTTCCACAAATGCTCATTTTCAGCATTCACCTTGAAGTGATAAAGTAGCACGTCAGTTTTGTTCCTGCCCAGGAGAAATGATCAGTAATGCTTGGTAGTTCTAAGATCTCCTTCTCAACACTTCATGTTAGTAAGAAACACTAGCCAGCATCTTCATCATGAAAATACATTTTTACAAGATCTTGTAAGGGCAGCACATCTGGTGTGACATTTCTATACACCATCTAAGGGAAGAGGGCAGACACATCCCACACTGGGCAGCTTTTTCACCCCTTGTGGCCATTGCAGACAGGGAGATACACAGCTCCTGAATAGGACAAAAGATTCACCCTAACTCTCTGAACTGTAGCCAGTTCAGGGAAAATGCACTTTTCACTGCTTCAGAGAGGAAGGGATTGGTAACAGGACCTAGCATTTCCCCCACTTTCTCCTCCTTCTCTTCTTACCAGAATTTTACACGCAAACCTGCAATCTAAACAAAAATCACACTGCTTAAATATACACAAGCAGATGTTAGTTCAGTGTGAGATACTAGGAACATTTCAAGCAGCAGCCCCAGGGAGTTGTCTTGGACAAAGTTTTGCTTATTAATAACTTCAGTGATCCAGTAGTGAAAAGCTTGCAAATCACCCCAGTGCAGGAGAAATGTCAGACTCTGTGGAGAACATAATTCAGCATGTTCTTGACAAATTAAAACGAGAATTTGGAATGTGTAAGGTGAAACTCTGTAAAGAAAAGTGTGAAGTATGCATTAGGAGAAATCAAACACAGGCACAGAAACCAGCAAGGAAAACGAAGCTTTTTCATGGTAATGATCTAGTTATTTTTGATCCAGCCTCATTGCAAGATTTCTGACCCTGTATTTAGAATAAAAGTAAACTGGTAGGTGATTATTTTGAGGATAAATCCCATTTATAATTAGTACCCACAGAGGTGAGCATTACAGTTTTCTTAGGTTAGAAGTTTATCCAATATAATTTCTAAATAACAACAGAGCCTTTGGGGTCAAAGTTGCATTTTCCTGAACAAACTGATCTCTTGCCATACCATGCAACTCTAGTTTGTGGCACTTTAAGAACCAGCAGGACCTACAAGGTATGAGACCAAAGTTGATCATCTTGTACTGCCTAATTTGAGGCATGACATATGAAACACTCTTACCCATAAAAACACCACCTACTGGCACCACCACCCTGACAGTTGTAACTACAGACAGCTAGCAACTTACACAGTCTGTATATCCTCTGGGTACCAGTGCAAAACCATGCCTGCAAGGAAGTGGGGAACATTCAGTCCTTACTGATTGGGAAAGCAAAAGCAAAAATCTCCCAGGATCAAACATTCGGCAGTGAAAGAATTCTGGAGGCAGCCAGCGGTATGAGTTAAAGCTAACTTCTATTCCGGCTTGCACGCACAGTTTAACACACAACTTAAATTATACTGATGAGGTTTACATCAGGCTTAAAATTTTGTTCTTCTCACTTCATATCAGTTCCAGTCTGTACGCTCTATAGAAGATACAACATTCTCACCCATCTACTTGCTTCCTTTATTCAACACAGTGCAGCACACCTGAAGCTTGCCATGTCATCTGAAAATATTTCACAAAGAACAAATGATGGATAATTCTCATAATTCCTGGAAATTATCTAATCACATGCAATGCCTTGCCCTAGAAATTTGCTATCATAAGTTCATTTTTGAAAGCACATATACACCTATGGAAGCGGCCTCAAGAATGAGACTCGGATGTGGGTATGATGAGAAGATATGTAAAGTTATTTCCAAATGACAGGGAAGTTACACCTTTTAATGAAGTTTCATAATTTTATCTGCAAAGTAACTTGAATTTCTTTCCAACAGTAGGGTAAAACTACAAAATTCATGTATCTTAATGAAAATGATATCTCATAACCCTCAGGAGTCAAACAAAAAATCAGCTAGTTAACAAAGTTATGCAGATCTTCATAAGTTATAGCCTAATGCAGTAAGCAGTAAGCAAATTCTTTTTCTGCATTTCAGCTAAGATCACACAGCATAGTGAAATACTTTTGGGGAAAAAAAAAAAGACAAAATTACCTTTATAAATCTAAGACATGATTGTGAATATGGTTGCTTCCTAATTTATTCAGTATTTTAGATTTATATAACATTATCTATAAGTTATTTCAACTAACAATCCTAGATGTAAAGCTAATTTTATTGTGATTTTTTGCTGTCACATTCTGGAGAGACATTCTCTAAGATTATGTTGATTTTTCATACTAATTTTTAAAAAATGCTTAGGATTTCATGAAAAACAATCCATTTTTACTAACTCTGCTTATTAATTCTTTAGCTTTTTTCTTTGGCTTTTGGAAGGAGTAGAAATTTAAAGGAAAATTTTTTAATTTCTTGACTTAGTCTCAAATCCACTAGGAATTCTGCTCTTTGTTAATTTCTTTGTTTTTATCATATCTATGGTCACTTTACTGTCATCTATTTCTTCTTTCCTTGCAGTGCAGACTGCCTTATGCCCTGCCCGTCATTTTGGTTGCCAACCGTTCCATTACTCCAAGTCTTTGACGTACTGATCCACTCCAAGGGAAAAGGGAAGTATAGCCTTTACTGTTATTTTCTATGCTTAAAACAAAACAAAACAAAAAACTAAGAATATTTATTTCATGCCCCTGACCGCTTCAATTCTGACACGTTTGTAGTAGGCAACTGCAAGACCCCCCCAACGGGATGTGACGCGATAGGACCTCCCCAGCTCTCTGATTGATGTGTGGCACGTGCTTTAGGGGCGTAGAAGAGGCACATAAGGTATATAAGCTAGAGTTCACATGTAATAAATGCCATTTTGCTGTTCATCACATTGGTATATACGTGCAGTTATTTGGTCCTGACCTGGTTAGGGTTAGTAGCATAGGAGGCAATGAAACACACGTTTTCGCTCAAAAAACAGGTGGCTAAAACTGCCAGTGAGCATTAATGCAACATTAAATTGCTGTGAAATTCACATAGTCTAGAATTACATAAAAATTACCGTGTTCTTACCTACTAGTTACCACACACAGGTGTTACTGTGTAATTGAAATCACAGAACAAAACCTATAATCCTGTTTTCTTCTGATTGTTAAAATTATTATAATTTCTTGTGATATTTTATCTGCTTTGAGTCTATGCCAAGATTATCCATAGAGTCACTGAAAGAAGTTCAACTGAAATAAGGAAAATCACATCCCGAATAAGAAAACCTGAAGGTATTAAGTTTTGCCTCTTACAGTCTAGAAGATCTAGAAGCAACGTTTGCTGTAACCCTGACTACTAGGTGCAGAACAAATATTAGTCCTTCCTTCCTTGACCTTCCAAACTTCTGGCTGCCTAAATTAAAAACTGCATTCATTGCAAAAATGAAATTAATTGGTCTGCCAGCTCCACCTGGAAGATTCAAATCACTATTAATATTTACTGCAGAATCTGTTTAGGTCTCTGTGTTACAAATGGGATAAAATGCAGGGCTGTTAGAACAAGGGACTATGGTAACTATCCAAAAGTTTTTCATACATGGAAAGCTAGCAACCCCTATGAGATATAACAAAAGAAAATGGAAAACATGTTAATTCAAGCTAAAAATAATAATAATAATAATAATAATAAAATAATTGAATGTTACTAGAGAGAGAGAGAGACATTAGCTGTTAGAAGACAACAGCATCTAGGTCTTCTATTAGAACCTAACATAAAACTCCAATAGGAATCAGTGAAGCTGCAAACACCTAGGAAAGAATATAAGCTCCAATACAGAAACAAACCTGAAAACACAGAACATTTTACAAGGGAAAAGCAACATAGCCCTCACAAAACTCCTCAAGTTAATTTTCTAACCTTTCTACTATTCCTTTAGATTAGCATACAATTTAGCAGTGGTGTGAAGTGCTCAAAACCTCATGTCTAGGAGACAACAGGAATGAAACAGGAACTTTTAGCATTTATCTTTAGGGACTCAGTGGCCAGCAGAAATACCCCACATTTAAAAGAGGAAAAAAAAAGACTTTGGACAAGCTCATTAGTACCACAATATGTAAAGGAAGCTAGACTCAGACATATGTGCACATTGAGATGAGTTTTACTAATCCACAGAGCACATATAATCTGGTTACTTTGCTCTATAAATCAGGCCTTAGAATAATTACATTACAGAAAGAAGCATATGCAAGCCAATGTTTGAAAAAATCTCTTAACTTTAAATCACTTGTTTAAGAATAGGAATAACCTCGTTACTAATTCAGAAAACGTAAATAAGTGCTGTTCTGGATTAGGTGTCAAATAGCTAAATCAAGTGATCCCCACTCCGCAGATACAGACTCTCCTCTGGAAGAAATCCAACAGCCAACATAACAGTAGGATGGTATGGATTCTCAGGTTTGTTCAACTTGGTAGAACCCATGCAAGTTTGGGCTTTTTTTCTACTGATGTGCCCTATGGCATGAAATACTCGTCAGGGTCCCCAGCAGAAAACCTGCAGCTTCAAGTAAAACTTTAGTAACTCTTAACATGATACAATTATCCAAAGCAACTAGCAAGATTTTCCCAAGTTTACTACCACTTGCTTTCTATTTGACTATCAATATCCAGGCCAAACCAACCATGTTTAAACATCTCAGGCATATTCTTTCCTCAAGAAGACTTACATTAGCCTCCTGACAAGATAAGGGCCAAAATCATAGAGAACAGAAGATACTCCTGCACTGAGGAGGGCCAACTGACATTTTCCTTCAGTAAGGAAGGAAACTATACCAGTAATTACTTAAAAGAATGTATAGGGTGATCGTGACAGCCTAACATATCCAATTTATGCAGCAGAAATTATCACATACTAGTCTTATCTTACAAGTGGGCTGGTATTTCCTTAGTGTCCAGAAGAAAGCACATTAGTACAAGATGTTGGCATGCAGAGGGGCTGATCAAATCCACACTTTTGTAAACAGAAAGAAGCCTTTACAAAATCAAGATATGACCACCAGACTTCATTCATGCAAGGAAATTTTAGATTCTGACCTCCAGTACCATTAAATCTTTAAACAACTAATTAGAGTGGTTGACTTTCAGTGTTGTTAGATCTCTTGAACTATTTAAAAAAAAAAAAAAAAAAAAAAAAAAGCAACTATTGTTTTGCTTTGCTCTTTAAAAAAATGGAAAAGAACTTTTGTGTGCTAGTAACTTCAACAATATCTGTATATAACTTTGACCATCAGTACTATATCACAATGTCCAGAAATAATATCCTGAGAAAATAAATGTTGCCAATACAACATGACTTAGGTTACACTAGTTGCTTTTTCTATTTCCAGTTAATTAACTGAATAGAGTGGAATTATTTGGACATATCTTTCCTCTTTTTAATTCATATTTTTACATTCAAGGAAAAATTAGTTTAATTCACTGCTGTTTTACCTTGTTTTACCACAGAAAACAGAAGAAAGATACAGCAGAGTGAAAGTAAAAACATGTACAATTACTGTGTTTGTCATCGTATTCTTTATCATACAAAAGGCCTGCATCATACAAAGGTCCCTCAAGCACTTTTGCTAGAGATCTTTGTATGTAAACAACTTTCCTGGAGTTTTAATATAGCTAAAATCTACATAACTCTATAAAACCTAAATTGATTTATACCTACCACTATATCAATAATTCTGCCTGTATATTCCATAAAAAGAGTGTATTTTCTCTTTTTCATCAATAGATGTTTCTCAAAAAATACCACATACACAAGGTTAAATCTCCAGTGCAAGCTATCAAAACTATGGAAGTTTACATTCAAAGTAATAACTCCATTCTTTGCCAGGTAGTGTTGTTATGATTATATATGCTGAGTGACATCATATACTGCATTTTGGCAAAAACAGTACACCACTGACTGGATTTTTTTCATCTTTCATCTGAGGATTTTTTTTTCTCATTTTTTCTTATTTTTCTCAATGTTGCATACTTGCTCTTATTTCTAAACTTCGTGCTCCAAAGAGACCAAGCCATTTATTTTTACTGGCTGCAAGGGTGCAGCTGGACAAATGTTTACCAGTGCACTAAACTGAGCTGAAATAAATTTTGCAAATTTAAATTTGCACACATTCTTGAAAATTCTCAGTTAAATTTTAATAGTTTCAGTTCACATGAGTTCATGGTCCACTAATGTTGATATTAAAGAGAAAAACTGTCAAGAACATCTGAGTACCTAAATATCCACTAAAGGTCCATACATTGGTGCTTTAACATGAAAGGTACTACAGGCAGACGAGTCTTTCTATTCATTAAGTGTAAGGGGAACACATTCTATATAGACAGACTAGTTCCCTTCTTGCTTGCTAAGAACTACAACACAAGATTAACTCTGGTGTAAAGATTCATGATGCACTATCAGTAATTTCTTGAATTTATCACAGCTTCACATCACCCTCAGATGGACCATTATCTTTTAGAAATGTATTTTTTCTCTACATCCACCAGATTGACCCCAAAACAAGTTTGATCCTTAATTCATTGCTTTTGACTTTGGTATGAAAGCTTCACATCATTCTAAAGCCTAAGGAACAGAATTATATGAAACTGACTCAGCTCATTACAAAACCCATACTTATTCCTCTACTATGAATCTATCCAGTGAAGCAAAGCTGTGAGTTTCAAGGTAAGAAGATTAATATCACCACAGACAACTAGAAGAGAAAAAAATCAATGAACTACATCTTCTGCAACAGTATTTTAAGAGACTTAGGTACAGATTATAGTATAAATAGAAAACCTTGATATTGCTGGTAGTGAATTGTTTTCATGAAATGTTTGAAAGGTTCTGATATGCACATTCAACTAATGGACTAATACAAAACAAGTGAGATTCACACTGCAAAAATGAATGTGTTAGGACTGCTAAAATAGGTTTTGCAATATTTAGTTGTCGCTTCTGTTTTTTGAAACATTCAGTGTAACAGAAAATCTTTGACAATGATATGCTTCTGAGAAAGTAAATAAGAGGCTTACCTAAATTTATGACAGAACAACTTTCTATGTTCCAGACTTCTTTGATACACAGAGCAGCGTTTTGTCTATTATTGAAATAGTATACCTACCACAAGATGTGTGTATTACTTTATTTTTATTTTCCCAAAAAGTAGGTCTTAGTCACTATCAGTTTAAAATTAATATTGTTAAATAACCATTGCCATTTTAGCCTTTCTAACCGCTACATACAAACTTAAAATTTCACTGTTCCTATTTAAGTAACTTCTTCCACTGCAGCTGAACAACCGCAAGTGTTGACCAGGAAATTGTTATTCAAGTGATATACAAATGTAATGTTGCTTAGATTAATGTATGCCTTGCTCAATGCCCCTGAGTGCAGGCATCATAATAATTTTAGGTTACCAAAAACGACTACTAAGTTAAAGTAATAAAAAAAAAAACAAAAAATATAGTAAATACAACCACATTTTTTATGTAAGAAATAATGGCTTTCACAAGAAAATAAAGCTATATTTACTACCCTGAGAATAGTACATATACTACACAACTACTTTGAGTTGTTCTTATTTCAAATGCCTTATAATGAAGATAATACAAATATTACATCTTTCTTTCATCAGACCATCTTACTATACACAAGGGGAGATTGACCTCTTATTTAGTAACAGTTATTAGTGAACAGTTATTTCACTAATACTCTTCTTATAATCACTCTCATATTAGGCTGCACTTGCTCCCTT
The DNA here is from genome assembly GCF_019232065.1 of Centrocercus urophasianus. Taxonomy (NCBI): domain Eukaryota; kingdom Metazoa; phylum Chordata; class Aves; order Galliformes; family Phasianidae; genus Centrocercus; species Centrocercus urophasianus. The sequence continues at coordinate 54,460,144 of NW_024884364.1, read as the reverse complement.
CTCCAACTCCCCTCTTCCACGAATTCACTTATCTTCAATTTAAGACAGTTTGGCAGAACATGACTTTTTTTCTGCTGTTTGTGAGCTCAAACCCCATTCCTGGGCATACAGCTCATACTCTCTGCTCACTCCTGGGGAGGATGTTGGCCTCACACCAACCCATAAAGCCCTTAGTTCGACAGTAGTCAGAAAAGCCAGGAGTGGCGCTAATCATCCAAGAAACACCCAAGAGGATTTGGAGATTTGCTTCTCCATATAGGGAAAGTCAGAATCAGGTAAGAAAGGAGATTTTAAGTCCAGTCTCAATGCACAGTGCTCTAATTTCAGGGAGTAGTAGGGTGACTGATCAGCTACTTGTTTCTTTAAAATCCGAAGATGGAAGCAATCAATTTACGTTTAATTCAAATGAACTATAAGCAGATGAACAAAACACTCTAGCCAAACCATCTTACTTCTATTACTACAACATCTGTTCCTTCATACAGAAGTTTTTGGCTGCAGTCCCTCCTCGTTAATCATTCCTCTCTGCATCTTGCTGAATTTGAGTGCTGCCTCTGCTTTTCATTACCCAATATGTTTGTTTTGTCTATTGATCCTATCTTTAACACTACACACCCCTTCATGTCCTTAACCACAGTTATCCTTAAAAAGCTAATATATGGTAAAAAGTTATGCATTGGGGATACATTTATACAAGCCTAAATCTGAGCTACCAGTCTTTCTAGAACACAGTTTGCCTTCCGTTACGTTTCTATATTAGGATGAAATGAATTAGTGTCCAAAACTTATTTCTCTCTACTGAATCTTATGAGAGCCAGGAACAATTAGTTTAAATAAAGATCTCAATGCTGTAGAATGGAAATGTGAGGTGAGATCAGTCTCATTCTTACTGTCAAGCAGGTCTGTGAACATTGGGAAGTAATGAAGCCTAACTTCCTACCAATTTATGTCTAACAAATTTGTGTTAACTTTGATTGACTTTCCTTATAAGAGCTGGAAAGCTTCAACCAAAACTTTCTTCCATAAGTTAATATGATGTTCTCCTACAGGGTTTTATTCATTGTGTAAACTGTGGGCTCTGACTAAACTTTTCCTCAGTGGAATACTAATAAAGTTTATTTTCCTCTTCCCAGCCACCAACTTTGATGGCATTTCAGGAATGTTAATTATATTTCAGAAATTAAGCTCCCTTTCCCCACAGTCCTCTCCCCTGTCAAACCTGTTTGAAGTTGATAAGCACATTCAGAAGTTACTATGTGGGAGACACACAGACACATTCACAGCAGTATGATTACACAGGAAAGAATATGAAAAGTTAGGGTGTGATGAAAAGAATGGAACAAAAGGCTTTTCAAATGTGTTTGTTTGTTTTTTTTTTTTTTTACGAGACCTACTTGTAACAAGTAGCTAACTGATCACGAGATGTGCCAAACGGTTTCTATGTTAAACTCAAGAATGGTTAGAGAATCCACCTTTAGATGTGCATATATTACATAATTCTAGTCTCCAGCTTCTCAGAATGCTTATAGACATGGGAACATAATGGTGAAGAGAAAGAATCATGAAGTTAAAAGTGAGCATGAATTAGAATGCATTTTTATCTGAAATTTCATGCAATCCCTAAGGAAATAATTTAAACATAAGTCTAAAATAGTAGTTAAGCTATCAAAAAAGAGAAATGATCACAGATCAATTGCAAATTTCAAAGCTGTTGACACACCCACAAAATACAGCTCAGAATTTAATAATAGAAAAGTGAAGTTTCATTTACCAAAATTTTGTAAAGTAACTGCATGAATCAATTAACAATCTCTAATAAACAATCTCTAATGAAATCCAAATACAAGGAGCATTTTAACCAGTATACTACTGAGGCATATACCTGCTGAACATGAAAACATTACCAGAATAGGGGATAGTTTGTTACTATTACTCCAAGGGATAGTACTTCTTCATGCAGTTTGTATTCAGAAGCTACACATTCTAAATACTGACTATTGCTCAGAAATCTCACAAATCCCATTTTCTTCCAGCAGTGTACCTTACCTATGAAAAGTCTAGGTATTACAATGAAAAATATCTGCCAAAGAACAAAACAAAACAAAACAAAAAAAAGCCAACCTGCTTGTATGCCTTGATTGAAAACATTAAAATAAGAAAAAAGCATTTTTACTTTTTTTCCAAATGCAACTACATCATTAGTTTGCACCAAACATAGCATGCCCTAGTAGTTAAAATGGAAATAAACTTGCACCAATGTCACAGAAGCAATTTATTTAATGATTAGCTTCGGCATGTATTTAGTATTAAAATTCTTCTGTGCATTGACACACTAATTACTAGTACTTCAGACTATATGATTAAATATACTTTGTGCCCAAAGAATACACTCACTAGATTTTCGGTACAATAATCAAAACATGATAATCTTAGAAACCATTTAAGTGAGGAGAAGTTGTACAATGCCAGAAAACAAAATTCAGTGTAAGTATATGAAGTGACTTTGTGATTTTGTGACAAGCAGATTTTGAATGTTGGTGTATTAGGGATAAAACCTTTTCTTGACATGCATGGATACACATTTTTGGCTGGGAAAGGAAATTAATTTACCCTATAAGCCAAAAGGCCTTGCAAGGGCAATGTGGAAGATATATATTACTTGCTTCCTATTTCTCTTTGTGAAGAGAATAAATTCTGTGAATTATTTGCAGCATTTGTTGGTGTCAGCTCTACATTCTAACGCAAATCATGTAGCTCTCTTCTATGCTAGTATATATAAGTGTTTCTAGAAATAGGATTATCCTCAACTAAGCCATAATGCAAACTTCTATAGTCAAGCACAGATTTAATTTCAGGCATCAGCTTGACCCTCAACCTGTTTCCTTTTTCCCTTCCATCAGAGACATAAACTTTATAAATACTTCATATAACTAAAGCATTTCATTCTACTGCCAAGAAAATAATTCTCATCAAAAAGCATTCTCCCAACTTCTTATGAGAATCCAGAAGCAATGTCTTTTACTTGTTCTCCCATTTCTTCTTCTTGACTTGGTTGCCTGTATTCCAGGTTTGGATGTTGATGAGAGTTTCATCTAGCTCCCCACAAATCTCTCTTCTAATGTGCTTTAAAAGGTACTTCATAGCATTGTCTCTTGCTAAGGAGATGCTGTCCTTGATCCTCTTGTTCCTCTTCCACTGCCTCTCATATCTGATAAATTTCACCACAGACTACATACAACTCAGCAGTGTTCCCTGTGCTAAAAATTCACTAATCTCAATCCTTCTGATTAAACTAACTGTAATTTTTTTAAAATTAGTTTAGTGCAGTACTTTGCCACGCAGTTACTGATCTCCAATGAGGAGTTTACTCTGAATGGTAGCCCAGCACACTCCTCATTTTCTCCCTGTAAATCTTCTCCTTCGCTTCCTTTCTTCATAACACTTCAATTGTACACTTTACCTTCACCTATCATTTTAGTTAGTTTGGATTCCCATCTCCTCACATCCAACCTGCACCTAAAACTCTTGCAGATTACCTCTGCATAAGTAACTATTTGCATAACTAACATGCTCACCTAGGGCTCTCTCATGTCAGTTTCTCCACATCCTTTCCTCAGGCCTCAAGAACAGAACAAACAGTTCAACGATTTCAAAATCCGCTTTACATATTCCCAATAGATTTATTTTGCATAAAGCAGAAGCTTTTTTAATTTTCATAGACTATCAAGGCCTATTCTTCCTCATTAATTATCTGTTTACTAAAAGCAAAACATTTCCAGCTGTGTCCTGGTGTCAGGCCTCATCACCATTGGTCATATTTTTTATTTATTACTCCTGTAGTCCTTCCCAACACTAGTAGGAATCCTCTACAATTCTCTGTAAAGTTACCTTCCAAGTAAGCCTCATTCCATTTTGTCTTGACACAATGCCATTACTTACCCATACTAAGTAGGTTTTTTCCTTGATTGTATCAATCCACAGTCCACAGCATCACTTATTATGGTAGTCTTCGGGACTGATAGATAACTCTTAGAATCTAGGGAACTGAAGCTCTGTTACATTAATTTATATGCCTGCATCTTCCTTCAGAATGAATTTTTCCCTGAATTACATTTAAAATAAATGAAAATAGAATGAGAGGGAAAAAAAAGAGAAAAACAAAAAAAGGTAGTATCAGCAACCAACAGGTACTAGAATAACCAAGTGATTTCTGTCCCAAAGCTAGACGAATGTCCTGAGAGTAATTTAGTGTTTCATAACCAGACTTGTAAACATCTGCAAGTAAGACAAAACTCCATCTGGCAGAAGACAATTTCTTGCATTACACTTCTTGTATTGCCTCCCAGGTCATGTTAAATTACTGAAACTTGTCATAAATTCTACACATAGTCCAACAGTCTTCATTGAGAGCACACAGTCTAAATATTTCTGAAGTGCAAAAGACAGACTGTTTTTGCTGGTGTTTGGCTCCACGTAATTTCTGCTGGATATACATTACCTAAAACGTGTCAAATCATTCATTTGGCAGAAAAAAAAAACAGCTTTCCTGGTTTTTCACATTTTAAAATAGTTGCCATAAAAGAAAGATTTTTGAACTTATTAAGACAGCTTGCTTTTGCTGTATATAATCATAACAGCAAAACTTTGAAATCGAAAAAGCCTGACTTCAAAACACATGAACCACCAATAGTCACTCCTGGTGGCAGGATATCCAGCATATTTTGCTTTTCAGGTGCTTCTGCAGATTGATTATGAATACACTCCTACACATTATGAGATCCTAAACATCTACATGACACTGATACAGTCACCTGCTATATTCAGCAGTGTGGAATTCAACACTAGATTTAGCAAACAAAACCAAGGAGCGTCATGCGTAGCTATCTCTGAAGAAGGATGACTGCAGCAGAGGACAAGAAGTTCCATGGTATGGTTTGATATGGTTATGATCGCTCACAGTTTAGCTCTCCAAGACAAATGAGGGGACTCAAAACCAATAGCATTACAAAAACTAAATCCATGAGTAGATTTAACCACTCAGAAGTACAGGGAATTTTGTCATGCCATACTGTCTCAAACTCAGCAGATCAACCTCCTTTTACACGGCCAGCACAAGTACAGGGCTAGAGCACATAATTTACAATCCGAACGCAGACCAAGTCTATAATGCCTGTGTGACCCATGGGACGATAAGCATTTAAACTTCTGTGACATGCCCATGGGATCACAATGCCATCTCCCAGTGTCACATGATAATATTGCAGCCAGGCTCCTGTCATTTTGACTACATAACACTTTTCTAATGTCCATGTCGAAAATGAAGTATCTCTCCTCATCTGCAGCAGAACACATGAGGTTCCATGCTCTAGTCATGTTTTCCTCTGGGCCACTGCCTCTCCAAGACAAAGCAGGGACACAAATTCAGTTGCATCACAAACATTCCTTTCATCCTGTCCATTTCAGCA
>NW_024884364.1:54232467-54376634 GCF_019232065.1 Centrocercus urophasianus | reverse complement strand
GACACATGGATCTGTGAGCATTCCGGCTCCTGTGACATGCCCATGGCATCACAATGCCAGTTGCCAGTACCTCGTGCCCACATTGCAGCCATGCTGATCTTATTTTGACTACATATCTTTCCTCTCATGTCCATGTCGAAAATGGAACATCACTCCTCATCTGCTGCGCAACACAGGAGGTTCCATGCTCTAGTCATGTTCTCCTCTGGGCCTCTGCCTCTCCAACACAAAGGAGGGACACAAACCCAGTTGCATCACAAACATTCCTTTCATCCTGTCCATTTCAGCAGACAAACCTGCCATGTGCCTTCTGTCCTGCCCTCTTACGTCAGCCTCTGCACACCAACCTCCTTTATCCTGGCCATGGCGCATACAGGGCTTCAGCTCTTTCTATCACCGCCCTATGCAGCCCATGTCTCCAATACCTGTGTGACACATGGATCTGTGAGCATTCCGGCTCCTGTGTCGTGCCCATGACATCATAAGGCTGTTGTGATTATCTGGTTCCCAAATAGCAATTATGATTGTTCTGTTGAGATCCAAACAACAGATTAATTGGATATTTTGGAAATATTTATTTTTTGTCTTTCTTTTACACCTGTGTTTATTTCCATGAGCATGTTTTTACTGAGATTCATTATACTGTGGTTAAAGCTATTCTCCCCACTTCCGGTTGGTTTAAAGAGACTTACAAAGTGAAAATAAAATCTGTTTAATGTCAACATTCTGTATTTTTCTTTCACAAAATCATGTTTTCTTTTTGTTATAAGTTTGCATAAAGATTTACAAGACTCACTTTTTAATATCTACCTGTTATTTTATTGAAATGAAAAGATAACTCTGATCACACTACTTTAATCCATGTTTATCATTTTCAAACGTGCCTTATATTTCCAATTTTTTATTTGCACCATTCACTACTCATTCTAACAATAATAAATAACATGGTCACATGCAGTAGATCAATGTCTTATGCAGACCAAAATTATTTGTGTATTCCAAAATTCCATAATTTTCTATTCATTTCTAAAAGGGGAGTCATCCAACACCTACCAAGTTAACTTGCATGTTCTGTAGTTAGGCTTAAAGAATGGCTCTAATATTATTTGAAATTGTAAGATCCCGAATTTAGCAAAAACCTAAGGTATGTAAGTTCTATACCCCCTGATTTTATGATATATAAACAGTGGACAAGTAAAGCACATGAGAATCTAACGCTTTCTAGCACATTTTCACTGGGCTGCTATATATTTGCATAAAGTATCAGGTCTTTGGCCAATTCAAATACACGCGTACATGTTAGGACAGCTTTTAAAAAATCAGCCAGTAAATGGAAAACCAGTTCTAATCTCAATCACTTTGCTATCACACTTCCTTGATCAAATGTTTGTGAGTCACATAAACAAAACTTTTTATATAAACTCTGACCCATTCTATTAAAATTATGCTTTACAATAGACATTAATTACTTGGTAGAAAAATAGTTCTGTTTTATTTCTAGATAATGAATTTTAAATATGTCCAATAGTCTTGTTTTTGAGTAGATAAAATGCTTTGAGAAATGAGTTGATAAGCTGAAAAAAGTCAGACAGTTTATCTAGAAATATATTAACACCTCCATTAGATTATCTAAGAGTGCATCCCCCTTCAGTGCTGGTGAAGTAAACATAGGTTATTATTCGACATTCAAGGAACAATGTATGCTTTCATATCAGATTATCATTTTTATGACAGCATCTAGGTAGCAAAACATATGTTGTGGATACCAGCAGGGAACCTTTTCAACTGCGTCCACTAAATTAAAATATATATATTAAACCAGAATGGGCTGATTAGATGTACATTATAGATTATACATGCTAAATCACAAATTCAATATTTATTAAGTTGGCATTAGCAATTGCAACAATGATATAGAAGGAAACAAGCAGATAAGAAAACGAAAGATCAGAAATTTCATTGTTCTTGTACTAAAATTTAAGAGGTTATTCAAGGAGGTCACAGAGCTAAATGTTACTGAATGAATCACTAAAGCCACGAAGAAAAATATTTCAATCATGTATCTAGAGCAACATATAGGCAACAAAAATTAATAAAACTCCACATCGTTTCCAGTGTATGTTTTTGCCCCTGGTCCAGCAAAGTACTTTTAAAAAGTATCACCTGTAACCTTTTGATTTTACTAGAATCATAGAATAGAAATGATCTTAAAGATTATCTAGTTCCAGTTCCTTACTGTGGGTAAGTACACCTCCCACTAAACCAGGTTGCTCAAAACCCCATCCAACCTCTCTTTGAATACTTCTAGGGATGGGGCACCCACAACCTCCCTGGGCAACCTGTTCCACTGCCTTATCACCCTCATAGTGAAGAAATTCTTTCTTATATCTACTCTTATAGTTTAAAGCTACCACTCTTGTCTTTTGCTACATGACCTCTCAAGCTTTCTTGTAGGCCCTTCATGTGGAACGCCACTAGAAGGTCTCCCAGGAGCTTTGTCTTCTCCAGGATGAACAATCCAAATTGTCTCAGACTCTACTTATAGGAGAGGTGCTTTAGCCCTCCAAACATTCTCATGGTCTACCTGTAGGCTCTCTTCAACAGCTCCATACCTTTCTTATGTTGGAGGCTCCAGAGCTGAATGCAGTACTCCAAGTGAGTCTCAGAAGAGAGAAGCAGAGTGGGAGAACCACCTCCTTCAACCTACCAGATGTGCTTCTTCTCATGTACGCAGGATACATTTGGATTTTTGAGCTGCAAATGCACATTGCTGGATCACTGAGCTTCTCCTCAGGGCTGCTTTCAATTTGTTCTCCTCCCAGACTGTATTTGTGCTTGGTATTACCACATCCCTGATGCAGGACCTTGCACTTGGAAAACCTACTTGAATGCAATGAGGTTCCCATCAGCCCACCTTTGAAGCCCTTCAGGGTCTCTCTGAATAGCATCTCTTCCCTCCAACCTATCAACCAGACCACACAGCTCATGTAATCAGAAAACTTTCTGATATTGGACTAAATCCCTCTACCTTTGTCACCAACAAAGATGTTAAGTAGCACTAGTCCAAGTACTGATGTTTGAGGAACACTGCTTATCACTAGTCTCCATCTGGTAATTGAACCACTGACCACAATTCTTGAATGCAACTATCCAGTCAATTCTTTATTCACAGAGAGGTCCATTCATCAAATCCATGTCTCTCTAGTTCAGAAACAAGGGTGTTGTGCCATCTGAAAACTAGATATGCTAGTGGGCAGCCATGGCACTAGGAACTGTTTCTAATTTTGTACATTGTGTGAATTTGAACTACCGAAATGAAAGTCATACTGTCTATGCGATTAAGCTCATGAGGATATAAGGAAAGATTAGCTTCGGATTTACCTTTGACTTTCAGTAGAGCTTGTGTTGCATATACCCACTGTTAATTTCAGATTATTCCAATTTGTCATTCATTCATTCTTATTCATTGATTTCATGGTATGAAGACGACATGGTAATATTTCTAATTATCTTGGGTTTGATAAAAGCAATCTTCATTGCAGTCAAAATCCAGGAAGCCTTTTGTGATCCTGAACTATATGTAACAAGTCTAGTCAGTGGGAAAAGTACAAAACTACCATATTTTATGCCATGAAGGCCCTGGGCAATAACCGGATGGTATTTGATTTATTATTCTTGCATGAGGAAGTTTTTTGTAATGTTAATGTTAAGTGGCAATGCAATTAATTAAACTCATAACAGCTTTGCCATTGGAATACTCATCCGTATGTTTATAAAGACAGAATGTGTTCCTCTATGAACAAACATCATGCTTTCTTAAATTGTGATTTACAACAAGTATCAGCACAGCACATACATAGCAATGAGAATTCTTTCAGAATACTGTTTCATTTTCAACAGGAACTTATGTGTGTTAACAAATATTTTAGCCATTGTCAATGAAATAATTTATACATAAATAGTCACATTCAGTGGTGAGATTTCCAAAACTTGTGCTCATAACAGGGGTTTAACTAACTCATTTTTCAAAAGTAACACTAGATGGTACTCATGTAAGGAAGAATAATAGATCATTTATTTAGGAACTTAACAAGGGAAGTAGAAAGGCAGAAGAAACAACAATTAAAAAAGAAAGGGTGAAAGATGTAAGATCATGAGTCCAATGAAAAAAAATATTCTAAGGACATTGGTTTTTTTATACACTAAAAAGACAAACAGCTGATTTTGCATTTTTTGTGCAGCAAAAATTCTTACTAACCACTGTAACATTCAGATCCCCATCATATACATGAACAGACTCAAAGACTGTACAGATAATATCTATCAACAGTGCATGATTGTTAGACAAGTTATTCTCATACATTGGATAAATGCAAGAGACATAAAAATAGGGCACTTCTCTGAAAGTAGTACCTCCCATTTGATTATGTTGGACTATGACATCAGAGGTGGGTGCTGGCGTTATGGCAGGAGTGGTTGAAACTTCCCACCAACATTCCATTCCATTTTGTTGCCACATGACAGATGGCAGCAGAGGGGTAGACTGGCATAGAAGTGCAGATAGAGCACAAGTGTGTCACTGAATTCCTCTATGCTGAAAAAATGGCACCACTGATATTTGTCAACACTTGCCAAATGTTAATGGAGACCCAACAGTGGACATGAGTGCAAAGAGGCTGTGGATGATGCATTTCAGCAGTAGCAACAGCAACAGCAGGTCAATTCCACTGGTGTAGATTTTTACAAAACATGTAATGCAGGCTCTTGTTCATCACTGATGAAAATGCAAAACTGACAATGGTCACTATGTTGAAAAATAGTGTTTTGTTTCTGAGAATTTGCTCTATTAACTGGTATTATTGTGCTGTTTGCATCTGTCGTAGTTTCTATTATTTTATGCACAATCAACACACCCAAAATTTTCACTGGGATGAGAGCTTTCAAACATATGTGTGACTAACTAGCAAAGAACTGCATGCTGTTATCTAAATATAGTTTGGAAGCTGGAAATCCAAAAACAAGTCAGTCTTCCTCTATTTTTACCTTCAAAATACTCTGAACAAATGATGCCTGCTTGCTGCATGCATTATTTCTTATGGTGAAATACAATTATTGTGACTAGCACCCATATACAATCTTCAAAAAGACTAGGATGCTCAGGGAAAGCCACTCAAGATTTTTCCTAGGATAAAATTCAATATATTATTCATATGCTTCATTAGTAAGACAGTTTGGCCACTTAAGCTGAATTTGTATCCCATGAAAATAGCAATATGATCATTGCAAGGAATGTCTACCTGGAAAAAAAAAAAAAAAAAAAAAAAAAAAAAAAGCAATACAAGGAGAGGAGAGCTGCCCAGTCTTGTTGAATCCCATATCCTATGCTAACCTAAGTTTGTAGTACCAGGGAGAGTACCTTCACTTGTGTCCTCAAGGTCTTTCCCCTGTCAACAGCCTCAGAAAGCAGGTGTTTGGCTAAAAAATAAGATTATCATTTAAACTCTCCCTATTTATTTAGCTTGATGAATTATAGATTTGAACCCTTCTCAGCCTATTCCTGCTGAAAAGTCCTCGTTTAATCTGACAGTTGTTCAGAAGCTTGTGAAGTATTTAGTCTTTATCTCTGCTTTTCTCATTATTCTCACACATCTTTATGGGTGAAGAAAACCCTACATAATACTGACCAGGAAATAACAAGGGGAAGATGAATACATAGGAAAGGCAGACCAACATCGAGGATGAGAAGGAGAAAGAGTAGTGAGTTAGAACTCAAAATGAACACAGATGAATGGGTACATATGTTCCATATTAATATGTTTTTGTCTTAGACATTGCTTATTTTTCTCTTCTGCATTTTTATTTGAAGAATTTTTATAGAGTGCCAGTGTATTCAGAATGAGAGTTTTATGCTGGGATTCAGCTTCAGATTCAGGCGTGTGCATATGTGAGAGTTGGGGTATTTTGTTTTATTTTTGTCTAAGTTCCCACCATGGACAGTGGAAAACCTAGTCAATACAATAAGTAGTGTTTAGAACATGCATGTTTACTGCAGAGTAATACAAGTTATAGATTAGATTTCACTGAGTCTATTGTGAGACAGTCAAACCAGTAGCCTAAACAAAGGCATGAAGTGCTGTTGGAGATGTGAGATTGTCCCATCCAGCTTGCATCTGTCACTTAAGAATGGTCCCGCATGGCAGCCCCACAAAAATATGTTAGATACAGGACTAGATAGATATTCCTTTAGGCAAGTGAATAAAAGTTTACATCCCCACTGAAAGATCCAGTGGGAGCTTAGGAAGTTAGCTTATATTACAACAAGTACTATAATTGAAGGTGAATCCCCCTCCTCATTTTTATTCTTGTATTTAGATTTGAGATATTTTTGTCATACGAAGATAACCAGAATATTAATTGTTAAAACAGTACAGTCATTCATTTTTTGTTGTACACTCCTCTGGGATAAAACTAATTCAGAAAATTTAGAGCTTCCATTGGTCAATAGTATCTGAAGACCGCTTTAGAATGGTTTGAAATTTACATTATTGTAAAATTTGCGAGATCTTAATTTACTGCTTTTTCAATATAAGTATTAATTAAAATTTTGAAATCTTAACTTTTCATTAACTGTATCATATTAATGTATGGTTAATTTCTCTCTGCTACTATGTTCTTCATAGACATACATACCACTGTAATTTCCACTAAAAATTGTCAAGATTAATTAATAGTTTCAACATTTGGGTCTCACAAATCTGAAAGCAGTTGGAGTTTTGTGTCATGTATCAATATTTCTTTGTATGTATGCTAGAGTGTAGTTTTTTACCTAAGAGCTGTTAATAAATTAACTGTACATATGGCTTATCAAAGGCACAATTTGTATTATTTAGCTTTTGGCCATGGCAGTATATGGCTACTTTTAGTTTGCTAAGAGAATGGAACTTCCATAAAGTAATTAGTCCCTTCTCAGGATATTCCTTAAAGATGTTAGGACAAGTCTTTACTTTTCCTCTCCACTGCATTGGTGTGATGGGGAATATTTCAAGACAAACAATGCAGAATCACAGAATTGTAGGGTTTGGAAGGGACCTCTGGAGATCATCAAGTCCAGTCCCTTTTTAAAGCAGATTCCCTATACTAGGTTGCACAGGAAAGCATACAGATGGGTCACAGAATCATAGAATGGTTTGGATTGGAAGGGAACTTTGAGACCATCTAGTTCCAAACCCCCTACTATAGGCAGGAACACCTCCCACCAGATCAGGTTGCTCAAAGCCTCATCCAGCCTGGCCTTGAATGGAGGCCATTCAATCCTGGGCAATCCTGGGCCGGTGTCTCACCACTCTCGCAGCAAAGAATTTCTTCCTAATATCTATTCTTAATCTACCACTTCCCCTCAGGTCTTGAATATTTCAGAGAAGGAAAAACTCCAAAGCCTCTCTGGGCAGCCTGTTCCAGTGCTGTGTCACCTTCACATTAAAAAATTCTTCCTCATGTTCAAATGGAACTTCCTGTGTTGCAGTTTGTGCCTGTGCACCCTTGTCCTGTCACTGCAGACCAGTGAAAAGCATCTGGCCCCATCCAGTTGACTGCCACTCTTTAGCTGTTTATAAGCAATGATAAGATCTCCTCTCAGCCTTCTCTCATACAGGAGATGCTCCAGGCCCCTAATAATCTTTTTTGCCCTCTGCTAGACTCTTTCTAGGAAATAATTTTTGAACTGGGGAGCCCAGAATTAGACACATTCTTGCTGAATGGCAGCACAGCCTCCTGGTGCATCACCTGCTTCATATTATCAGCAAAGTTGATGAGATCAAACTCTATCCCTTCATTCAGGTCATTGATGAAGATGTTGAATGAGATCAGGGGGGTGATGAAGATGTTCTACTGACCCCTGGGGAGCACTGCTAGCTACAAGCCTCCAATTAGACTGTGTCACTGATCACAACCCTCTGAGCTCTGCTAGTCAGCCAGTTCTCAACTCACCACTCATCTATCCCACACTTACTAAGCTTCAACATAAGGATGGTATGGGAGACAGTGTCGAAAGACTTACTGAAGTCAAGGTACATCCACTGCTCTTCCTCCATCTACTCAGCAAGTAATGACTTCATAGAAAGCTATCAGGTTGGCCGGAAATGATTTTCCCTTGTTGAAAAGTATTCTATGTTTTTCTTCTTGTTTACAAAATTAAATTAAATTAAATTAAATTAAAAGTAGAAAATCCTGGATTAATGTGACCATGGAGAAAATCTCCAATTTCCATGAGGCAAGGGTTGACCCAAAATGTTATAAACCACACTAAGTTCCTTTTAAAATAATATTATGTGAAATTATATAGGCTCACATTCATTGACGCACAGTTTTCGAATTGTGTCTTATTGCTAAATGTACACCAGATAGTTCAGCATGAAGACAGTGTTCATGTTGGTCAAGCTACACTTCATAGCAGGCTCCCGCTGCTCCTTCTCTGCTTCAATTTACAGCTGCCTTTAAGGATTTTTTTCTCTTTCTGGATCTGGATTCTAACATGAAAGAAGCATGAGCATGGGCAGGCTGTGGAGCAGGTTTGCCCTACAAAACAATTTATTTCCACATCATGCTCAACATAGCCAAATTTCTGCTTAGTTGTGCTTAAGACTTATTTAAAACATCTCTCATTTGCAGCACTGATCAAGAACTTTTAGAGTAAGGCAGAGCTTACAACCCGGAGGAAAACAGTAGCAGCCTGAATAAAATCCAGGGAGGCAGTTCACAGAAAATCTGTACATCTTCACACACCTCCAAGTTCAGGTATGGAAGAAGCTGACAAAATCAGGAACTCTGACATGTGAGAAAAGAGGAAGTTTTTCACACAGCCTGCTCTGGTGGTTGGTGACCCTGCACATAGCGGGGGTTTGAAACTACATGATCATTGTGGTCCTTTTCAACCCAGGCCATTCTATGATTCTATGATTCATGAATTAGACAGCAAAGCTGCCATAGCCCCAAGGGTACTCAGGGACCATAACTGTATTCTGCCCCCTTCCATTCCCCTACCCAACTCCTCTTCACCCAGCTGATGCTCCAGGACCCAGCTTCAGTCCTCTCTGGGGTTTTCCACCCAAATATTCTTAATGTGAGAAAACCATGCTCTACCTCAGACAAAAGTGTGCTTTAATAAATGTTAGATTTTTTAATACCATCTGCAGTAAAATAAATAAGTAAAAATACAAATAAATCAAAATAGCTGGCCATTTATTTTGAATTTGTCTCTATCAAGTAGTCATAGAATTAATACTTTTTATGGCAGTTCATTCTGCATACATGAAAGTGGCAATTATTTTTAACCTCTAAACTTGGAGAAGGCACATCATCTGTCACTGAACTTTTGAGTTTGACATCAATTAAAGTTCTCCCATTAAAAAGAAGTTATTAGAGCAATACAGAGTTATACACAATCAATCTGTCAGAAATGATATTCCTGTGAAATCTTCAAAAAGAAAACCTTTCTGTGCCTAAAAGGCGCAGTTTTTTGGTGGCAGATTTTAACTTTAAAACTAAAGCCTGGGGATCGCAAAATCCCTCCTTCATTCCCATGACAGATACGAGTAATTTTTTTTTTAATAACAATATATTAAAGTAATAAAATGTGATAGACTATGTGTTGTGTAGGAATACTGCTATGATTCACATAATATTACCTACTAGGCCAAATAATTGATGTAGTGGTAGTGGCAAATCTAAAAAAGAGACAAACTAAGCTGCTTTTATTCTCACTGTTTTTATATATGTAAATACATAAAATACTACACTTCTATGCCACCTGCAAGCTGATGAAATGATGCATAGGAATAGCACAATCAATTACTTAACCCAAAGGCTTCAGAATTTAACTGACAGAGACCATAGATTTCAGTGAGTTCTCACTGAAGCAGCAAAAGCAAAGGCCACTGTAAGTCACAAGTTTGACTTTGGCTCTTTGCCCAGTCACTGTAAATAGCCCTTACTGTAAGTAGCCTTCACTGACATATATGTAAGAAATACAACAATTTTGGGGGGTGGATTTTTTTTGTGCTTTTGTTAGTTTGATTGTTTTTTTGTTTTTTTGTTTTTTAATTTTGCTGTCTCCAACTCCTGCTCTTTTGCAACAATTTTGTTCTTTTCCTTCCCATTTTTGATATTCATATCTGTACTCCTCACCTTCTTTCTTTTAACATTCAGTTTACCACTATTACTAGACGTAGACCTCCTAGCTCTTGCTGAGATCACACTTCTCAGATTTAAAAAGCTCCTCATTATGCTCAGAGAAGAATGTAATTCAGTCTGTTTTGGAGCGAATTCTCTTCAAGGCATACATATGAAGTTTCACTCCAATGAATTAAAACAGTAAAGAAAGTCTACATTAATAGTTTGTATAGCATTGGTGGAGAAATCAAATTAATTTTTTCAAGCAATCTGGTCAGCCCCTGGGTAAGGCAAATATTCACAGTTTTATAACAAAAAAAAATCACAGTTTCTGAATTTGCTTTTCAAAGGGCAAGGACTTAAGCAAAAGGCAATATTTTAGAACATTCTCAGAAGACATACCGTGAGAATAAAAAATGTTGCAAGATCAAGAAAAGCATATGCAGTAGCAGTAATCACTGTCCTTCTGGCAGAAAAAAACAAAAACAAAAACAAAACATGGGAACAGAGATGAAAAAACTTAAACACAAAATAATGAAAAATATTTCAAAAAATTCATGTTCCATATACAAGACAATACACAAAGATCTTGGAATATTATCAGGATCATTATTATTAGCTCACTTCTTTACATCTAAGCTATTTGCACTCTCCCGAAGGACCATAGTAAAAATGGCTAATCAAATGCAGGACTTCATCTGACCATCTGAATGACAGAAAACTCAGCTAAGCAGGGCAAGTTAGAGAGATTTTCAAAATAATCTGCCCATTCCAGAAAATGTACCCAAATCAAATTAAATAAGATTAACATTTTGCATTATTTGGTTTTTCACCTTGTATAACAGACAGCTTTATCAACACAGCCTAGTACACAGCCTAACTGGGAACCATATCTAATAAAAGCAAACCCTTAACTTGTCCATGTGTTACACAACCTGAGATGGCAACAAGAAATTCAGTGCAGCTTCTAGTTTCAAGACACAGTGAGGGAAAACATCAAAAGCTTTGTAAGTTCTACTCTTTGTCAGAAATAGCTAGCAAAACAAGTTGGCAACATGAGGCTAGGCATGATCACCAGTAGAGTAACTAGAAAGAGACTGTAGATACTCTCTTCTCACATGGGGACCTACTCACGGCACTGAAGGCCCCAGCAAACCATTAATTTAGTGATCAGCAACTAAATATGAGGTTGACCATGAGCTAGAACACAGTGGCAGCAGAGACACCAAGACGTGGCCCACATCCTCCTTAACTCTACTGACACTGATGAGTTATCCAGGAAAATAATGCACTGGTCTTTTAAATACAGAAAATCTCTCTTATTTAGTCTCCAAGTTTTGGATTTTCTTTGTTATTATTCTTAGCTACAATCACAACTAGCCTAACAGCATAATTAAGTTATTTACGGAGAGAGTGGTAAGCTGCTGGAACAGGCTGCCCAGAGAGGTTGTGGATGTCCTGTCCTTGGAGGTGTTCAAAGCCAGGTTGGATGGGGCCCTGGGCAGCCTGTTCTAGTATCAGATATGAAAGTTGGTGGCTCTGCATGAGAAGGGGGGTTGGAGCTTGATGATCCTTGAGGTCCCTTCCAACCAAAGCTATTCTATGATTCTATGATAATGGTTGCAATGAGAGCAGGGTTGGTCTCTTCTCATTGGCGAAAGGACAAGGGGAAATGGCCTCAAGTTGTGCCAGGGGAGATTTAGGTTGGATATCAGAAAAAATTCTTTACAGAAAGGTTTGTTAAGCACTGGAATAGGCTCCCCA
This sequence comes from Centrocercus urophasianus, assembly GCF_019232065.1. Classification (NCBI taxonomy): domain Eukaryota; kingdom Metazoa; phylum Chordata; class Aves; order Galliformes; family Phasianidae; genus Centrocercus; species Centrocercus urophasianus. The sequence goes on along the minus strand of NW_024884364.1, from coordinate 54,364,703 downwards.
GGAAAGTGGTTGAACCACCATCCCTGGATGCATTTAAAAAAAACGTTTGGATGTGGTGCTCAGGGACATGATTTAGCAGAGGGTAGTATGGTTTGGCTGCAGTTGGACTTGATGATATTGAAGGCCTTTTCCAACTGAGAAATTCTATGATTCTGATATGCATAACCTTCATTTTGTGTATTTAATCATTTCACAAAAGTACAGTTACCTCAACACAAAAGCGAAAACCATATTATGTGGCTCCAAATTAATTCCTGCCTTGATGTTCTAGAAGTTTAATCAACTAGAGAGCCTTCCTGTTTTCATTCCACATGTACCTAAATCTGGATAACACATTTTAATTATAAGAACCATGAAATTCTGAATATCCAGATAGAGTACCACTCAAAACAGTTCTAGAGTATTTGGTAGAAATCAAATTCAGTGAAATGAAAAAGAAGGTTATTTACTTGCCTTATAAAAGCTTGCTGGAAAAGTGATATTTTCATCTGATCTCAGACTGTATTAGTAGGAGTAAAATATAAAACCTCATGATCAGACATATTAGAACAAGGAGTTTTATTTAAACTCCATCTAACAATGAAAAAATGTTCCCTGCAGATTTTTCAAACATTTTCATTCAAGTTTTTCTTTGATTTCTATTTAAAGAGACACTGAAGAAGCACTACACTCTTCTTTGGAACAGACATGCTGATTTCCAAATCAACTTTTTAGCACAAATCATAATTTGCAAATAAAATCTTGTGTTTTGAAGGTGGTTTTTACAGAAAGGCTCCTGAATTATGATGCTATTCATTAAAAAAGATTGGCTTGGGGAAGAGCTTTAGGAAACTTTACACCCAACTAAGGGCAACAAGATTTTTCTTCTCTTCAGCTTTCTTTGCAGATTAACAAAAAATATAAAAGTAAAAAATATGACTATTAAGCAAAACAAATCAGTCTATATCATTCTTACTGCAATGTTTACTTATGTAATACCAATTATAGCTCTGTAAATTGAAGGAGTAATTAATTATATCATATGTAATTGTCATATGCAAAAAAATCATCTACAAAAACAACAGCGTAAAAGTTGAAGTGAAAAGAAAAAATGAAATATATTAAGCCTTCCATAAATGCTGATCTAAGGCAATAGTGACCTTTTCCTTCATAATTTTGTTTATAATCACCATTCTAGAAGGGATCATTTTTCATTTTGGACTGTTAGGACAGAAAAGTAAAAAAAGTGAAAAAAAAGTGGTTTCTTATATGTAAATTGAAATACAAAACCATGCAGGAAGCTAACTGTAGATTAGCTACAGGAATCACTCTATCCTGATGCACATCTGATTTAACTCCTGCTTCACCATTCATCTGTATGTCACCACTTAATAAATTTCACAATTCAACACAAAGGTAGTAGAGAACAAGGCTAAGACATGACTGGGGGAAGAATAAGAAACTAGGAGTAAAAGTGCGACATCTTGCTTGGTGTTAATATCAGCACAAGAAGCCTTGCTTCAGAACATGAGCAGTCTCTAACTTGTGTCAGCTCCAACCTGAAATGAGACCCAGGCACGCAAAGGCATCTCATCGTTTCTTCTCCCTCTCTACCTCTCCTCCCCTTACCTCCTCCCCTTTGGTTCTATGGGAAAGAAACACAAATAGAAATTCTAAATTGGAGATGCAGCACACTCCAGCCCATTTCTCAAACTGGAAGACTTGTCAACAAGGACAAGGTTAAGTACAGTGCTCCCTCATATCTAAATGGAGATAAAGAAACTTGAAAGTGGAAGAGGCAGATATTACTTCCACGAATGTACCCTGTGGCAATAAAATAGTATGCATGTGCCTGGAGAATGAGTGACCAATAATAAATTAAATCATTGCAATTGCTTTCTTAAAATCTTTGTAAAAAATCTTAGAGAATGATACAATCATATTTCATAAACCATAGAAGAAAAACACTATTTAAAAAAATAATAGCAATAATATCTGAGTAACATTGTGTTTACATCACTAAAAATAATGTGAAGTGTTTAAATTTAATTTCTTTTATGGAGGCTAGTTTGAAAATCCAAAGATTTCACAGCAGAGAAGCAAAACCACTATTTGTATGTTCGCAGAGCAAAGAATTCAAAGATATTGACTCTCATTAGAAGGTACACAATTACGTTTAGTTCCATTCAAAAACTCATTATACAGATAAATCCTATTTCAAGTTGGAAAAGAAAATATTCTCCTATGTAAGGGTTCAAAATCCTATGTTTTCCTTTTTTTTTTCCTAAAATATAAACATACCTAAGCACAAATCAAAAGATGTATTAAAAAAACAAACAAACAAACAACAAACAAACAAACAAAAAAAAAACCCTAATAACTCAGGAATTATTCATAAAAAATTATTTGTACCACACTAATGCAAAAATACTTTCTTACACGGACTGTGCAGATACTTAAAATTAGCAATATTCAGTTTAATAATTGCCTTGCTTGTGGATGTCAGTGTTGCATTTGCTTGTTTGACCAGTGCTGACAATTCCTAGCATGGTACAGAGTGTTAAAATCTAAATAACATTTGTTAAACTCAATTCCCTAGGTCTAGTAATAAGGAGAGCATTTTCAAGTGCAATAGGGTTTTAAGTATATGTTTTCCATATTTCAAAGAAAGTTTCTAATGTTTCCCATATGCACCTAAAGAAAACAAGATACAGATGATAAAATGTGATAAATAAACCTTAAATGATGGATTCTTTTAGAGAAAGAAGTCTTAAAAACCAAAAGTTGTAAAATATTAGAAGTTGCACAAGTTGAAATTGTTCATTAACATGTTTGTTGAGAGGGGCTGGCTCAAGTGTGGCATCTGTACTTAAGAGAATTCAGTTGTAATGTCAAATATCAACATTTATTACCCATTTAACCCACCACTCTTCCTTACTGAAATGGGATTGAGCTAACCTGTGTGTCTTACTCATTAATCTTTCCTCAGCAATTCCTCAATGAATTTGGGTTGGATACTTTAAGCATCCTGAAATCCCATTTCCTGAAGCTGCACAGCTGGTCAGAAAGCCCACAGGTGAATTGTGTACAACTGTTTGAATATCACCTCGCTTGACTAAAGTCTCAACCATCAAAATCTACACTTAAGGTAACAGAGCTGGTTTTATTCTGATCAGAATCAGTCTTGAAACAGAACAGTGTTTGGCATAGAATGGTGTTAATAACAATGAAAAGGGGAAAATGACACTAAATGAATTGGAATGCAGAAAACTAATGCTATCTAACACACCATTGAATAAAGACATTTGTATGACTTTACAGAGCCCAATGGTTTCTTTAAAAATGCTATTTTTAATAAGTTGCGTAAATAGGTTACACAGGGGGTAGCAAAGAACACGAAATTTGCCCTCCCATGTGCATGAATGATAGCCCTCAAAAGCACTGTTTCACAGTCTTTATGGGTGAATGCTCTCAAGCAGGGATAAATGAGATATCCTACAGTCAATATTTTTGCTGTGAATATCTCCCAACACAAATCCTATGATGAAAACAAACTTGTTAGGAAGCTATTATCAGAAACCAATATCTTCTGACACTTTCAAATTATTGTTACTCCCAGTGAAAACAGAGAATAGCAATTCAGCTCCTCAGATACCATATAAAGAGAGAGCAAAGACAGAAAAATGATAAACCTAAAAATATGCACAATGTTTTCAGGATCATGTCCAGTTAACCTTAGCATTATAATCTCAGGCAGGCCCCCCAGGCTCGTACCCTCTTCCTCTGGACAGACTGATTTCCTCATGTATCAAATAATCTCTCCCATATACTCATTGCACTACATGGTTATCCAGTTCATTTTTCCTTTACCTATATATTCTACACCATGATACATAAAGCATTTAACATAACCCTCACTTTCTTTTCTTGTCCTATAGCTTGAGCATTTATCTATTTTGTTTTTTAAATCATGTTATGTATCAAAGACATACAGTGGTGATTGGTATTGTATTGCAGTAAGATGAGGGAACATGACTTATACTGTGTTTGAAATACTTTGTAAATGTACAAGATAATAAATGCATTTCTTAAAGAGAATATTAAAAATCAAGCTGGTAATTTTATCAGCATGTAGAAACAGATAATTAGAGGTCCTACAGCAGTGAGTACTCATTATGTAATGAAGTTGGAAACAAAGTTTTTATTAGTAACAGAAATAATTCTATGGGCCATTTTCAAATTCCATTGGGTAGATTGGCCAAGTGTAATGCTATATCACAGACTCAGAGATATATCAGTAAAAATGAAACGCTAATATGAAACATAGCATCTTGATTAGAAGACTTATCTTCAATGTTCTTTCTTTTTTGTTATGTCTGAAGAAGATGAAAATTTCTCTCCACTGTATTCTTAATGTTAACCTCTGAAAATTGTCCAGGCAGGAAGTCTATGCTGTTCTGATCTGTTTATAGTACCACTCTACATTTGGAGCTTTCCTTTATGTCAAATTGTCTTTTTTTTTTTTTTTTTTTTTTTTTTTTTATGATTGTGTGTTTCTTTAATAACCACACTAAAAATCGCACTATGAATATTATTTTTCTTTGCCTTCTGCTTACTGTTTGTGCTGTCAATGAGCAATTACCTAATAACAAATTTGATGTTTTCTACAGGATCAAGACTGCCATACAAAATTGTTTCTCTCCAGAAGCACACTCATTTGTTTGCTCTGACATCTACCTTGACAAAGCAGGTGACCCACCACTCACTATCACCTTTTCCAAACCTTACTATTATTTTTATTTTTACACTTAATATCTTTCTTTGTGTTGATCTTCTAATTCACTTAATAGATTATATATCACATAATTCCCCTTTTATTTCTGCCTTCTGATGATATAATGTTTAGAAGCTCAACATAGGGGGGAAAAAGAACTGAAGGAGTCAGAGCAGAGGGAGAAGAGATACACCCACACTCTGTGATGGGAAGTAACAGGAAAGCTGAATGAATCTTCGGTTTAACAGTGAACAGTAAATTAAGCAAGAATTTGAAATGGTGCAATTAAACAAAAACAACACAATAACAACAACAACAAAAAAAGCAAATAGCTCTGTACTTCATATTTCATCTTATCTTTGCAATACAGGAAAACAGAATAAGGGGACTGTGCCTGAAGAACTGTGTTCAGACCCGTCTTCCAAATTACTAAAATGATAATGAAAATTTCAAGTACAAACAAGATTTTTCAAGAGGAAAGATTAAAGAACATTAATACAGTTTTATGAAGCACTTCCCAAGGTGGAAGAGGAGAGTAATTTAGTTGAATTGATACAAGTACAACAGGGAGCCCTGAACATGGGTTGTGAAATCTGGGGCAAAAAAAAAAAGAAGAAATGCAGAAAATAGTCACTCTGTGCTTTGAGAATGCCTTCATGAATAAAGGGAAGATCAAAATCCTCAAGGGATGAATGTAACATGTCTTAGTGCCAGAAGTTGTACCAGAGGAGGTTTAGGTTGAGCATTAGGAGAAACTTTTTCTCTCAGAGGGTGGTCAGGCACTGGATTGGCTGCTCAGGGAGGTGGTGGAGTCTCCGTCCCTGGCAGTGTTCAAGAGGTGCCTGGACAAGGAGCTACGAGATATGGTTTAGTGCTTGTGGTACTGGGAATGGGAGGGTGGTTGGACTAGATGATCTTGCAGGTCGTTTCCAACCTCGCTATTCTATGATTCTATGATTCTATGACATGCCTCCAAATAGACTGAACTGGGGAACATTTGACAAATACTTTCCTAAGGCAAATTATGAAGAAACACATTTAACTACCTGCTCAATGACTGAGACGCCAGCAAAAGTGGGGTTTTACTTTCTTTTTGCTAATTCCACTACTACATTTCTGTGATCACTCTGGATTCAATTCTCGCATCCTTCCTCACAATCCTAGAATCACCAAAGTTAGAAAAGTCGTATAAGATCATATAGTCCAACTGTCCACCTATCACCAATATATTCCACTAAACCATGTCCCTCAGTACAACATTGAAACATTTCTTGAACATCTCTAGGGACAGTGAGTCCACCTTATCTCTGGGCAGACTATTACAGTGCTTAACCACTTTCTTGGAGCAGTATTTCCTAATGTCCAACCTGAACCTCTGCTGAAGAAACTTAATATTAAAAGCAAATTACATCCTAAAATGACAGATTGAATATCTGTGAAATATGAGCAGAGCAGCCCCAAACAAGACCATTATTGTTTTATCACCATCTTTTGTTGTTTATAAATCCAAGTCTGTTATTTATCAGTTTGTATTATGTAAGACTGTAATGCAATATCAAACGTCCTGAAAATCAAGCATTTGATTTGAAGGGTATTCTGTCTTTCTAAAATATACTCTCAGAGGGCTATGGGAAGAGAGTTAAAGAGTGCTGTAAGCATTATCTTATCAGTGGCTCTTTTCCAGACACTCCCATATGATTAATCACATTAGTCAAAAAGGTTTGAAGACTCTGAGATAAACAATAGAAAGGAAAGCTAATAGAGAATATAAACTAAAATAAAGAAAACTGTGAAGAAAAACTAGAGTGTTGAAGATAAGACTGAGGGTGATCAAAGCAGGGATTTCTGAAGTTTAGTTTCTCCTGGGGTTTCTACCACACGTAATCACAACACCTTTATACATTCTATCCACATTAAATAAAAACTATGTGATCAGATCCCTGCTCACAATTCAGTGGCCAAAACCTGTCAGAAAAGCAGGTCTATTTAACAGACTTTTCCCACTTATTTTCTCACTGGAGGCTCAATTGTTTGCATAAAGAAAGTAAAAGACAGATTTAAATAGAAAAGTTTAAAATTTTACCTGAAGAATTCCATGAAGGAGAAGCCATAGCCATGCTGTTCAGCAATTCCTGCACAAACAACGTTTGCAGATGCTCCAATCAGTGTTCCATTGCCTGCCATTCAGAAGACAGATAGTGGCTTAAAGTTATGCTCTGTTTCTTACACTTATGCTGTCTATTCTGTGCTGAAGTCCCTAGACGTACTAGCTGGAAAAGAAAAATGAATTTATGTTGGATAGACTTGAAAAGAAGCACACAGACAGCATCTCTACATCCTAGAAATAGCTTCAGCCTGGTGTCATTCTCGGGTTCTACATAAAATAGGAAAACAGGGAAGGAAGATAATATCAATCTAACTTCAAAGTAACACTAGGGACTTGAATTCAGATAAACCTGCTGATTTTTTTGCTGTTGTTTTATATATGAAAAGATTCCATCAGATGAGTTGAAAACAAAGGATGAAATAATACAGGAAAGAAAACAGAATTTTGCAATAATAATATCTTCAGCAAACATTAGGGGATTTTATGAAAAATGGATGCCTTCTTTCCCCACATAGTAATGACACTTACAAATGAGTCTTTTATATATATATACAATTAGGATAATTAGTTGCTGGTTGGATTGTATAGCTTTTTTTTTTTTTTTTTTCTCATAAGTAAAAATCTGGAGACTGGAAGACAAACACCTATCTGTTGAATTCAAAAAGATCATATAAAGTTTATTTGCCAAACTACAGCAGTTCTTTCTAACATGGAAGGAATACACTTTACTCACTGAACGTCAACAAATTACATTATACAGGCCCTCTTATGACATGTACATGCAAAACGAAAATAATATCATTTTTATAAAGTGCATCAATCCTCTTGTAAGAACTATATACCTTTTTTTTTAAAAAAAAAAAAAAAAAAAAAAAAATTCTAAGCTGTTGCCAGTAACTAATTCACTCCTGTGTTTTCTCTAAACTTTCAACAAAGTTACAACATAAAGTTAGGCATTCAAGGCTCAGAAGGACTGACTCATTTTCTATAGCTCTCCCCTGAGTCATACCTTAGATTTAAGAAAAGTTGTACACTTCACTTCCACAAATCAGATGTCTTCGTCAAATAATTCTGCTCTAAATCATGAATTGGGAAGTAACAATGACTCCTATATTCTGTTGTTTCATTAAAATTTTGAAAAAAAGAAAAGAGAAAACTATCTGAAAGATTTTTTTCTTTTATACTGTAGCAAGTCACCTCTTTTGTTATACATCTATACATAAAATATCCTTTATTCTAAGCACAAGTCTTCATGTGTTTGACTATCAAAGGCTTACAGTTACTCTTCTCATTTTGGCCCTGCTAAACATGATTGCTCAGTGGAGATACTTGTAGTTTGAGAAAAAAATTCTCAGAAGGTAATTAAAGCTACAGTTAATTGTTTTGACTTAGTAAATGTTTCAGGTTACGCAGATCTCAGTTTACCAAAGAATCCATCAAATTAAGGCAAAAGTAAGATTACCCTAAGTATTCAAACATGATACATATACATTTCCTGGAGATAAGGAAAATATCCTCCCATGTCCCCAGCTCTGAACAGATATTTTATTTCTTTGTCTTCTTTTTTTTCCCTATTCCTATTTTTTCTTCTCTACCAGGAACAATGCTAGGTGAAGAGCTTCCTACTTGCTGTTTTTAAGGGTTTAACTTTGCAAAGAAACTGAGTGCAACAGTCCTTTCTGTCTCTAAAGAGCTCTCCTGACATTAGTGGGACTGCTCGTCAGTAAAAGAGCATATCCCTACAGATCATAAAAACATTGTAGAGCACTCTTGTAAGAGTAACAAGAGGCTACTTGTAACCTAATTTTCATATCACACAGAATGATTCACTACATGTCATCACAAGTGTGGTGATAAGAAATGATCTATCTTCCTAGTGGCCAGAAATGTTTAAAAAACAGTGCCTAGAGCAGTACTGGTCATAAGAAACAACACAGCTTATTTACTCTGTCCTGTCTGGCTCAAAGCGTATTTTAGTTAATATATGCTCAGAGATATGAAATAGAACTTAATCAGAATTCTTGTTAGGCTTTCACATAAGAAAGGCAAAACACAAAGCATGTGGCTTAATACACAACCAGAGCAAATTAAAACAGCTGAAGTTATTAGAAGAGCAAAACAGAAATACTTCAAGAATTTTCAGTTCCACTACTAATTATTAGTCTACATTCTCCCAACATTTTGTAAGAGTCTGCTCTACATGTAGCAAAATCAGACTTCACCATCAGAATAATTTTATTGTAGACAAGGAATATACCTCTGGCTTCAAATTAAAGGAGCAGTACTGAAATTATACTCTTCCCATGGCTGTGACTAGATACAGCCAGGATTTCCAAACACACAGTCTTCCATACTGTACAGGAGCTACTGTAGAGCATTCAGATAATGAGGTATTATGGAAAGAGCTTCTGCATCACCACTGCATTGATTTCCCCGAGTAGAAGTCACTAGAGGAGAAATCATGTCTTTAAGGTTATCTGAAAAAGTAGTATTTCTTTTTCATTTGTTCAGACTGTGTGAGCAGTTTAATTAGGTATTAGTTACTCATGCTTCAAAGAACTGCATTGAAATTATCAACCAAGACAAACTTTCGTTTCTCCTCCAGGAACATCCGTCTTAAAGACAGGCATTAAACTCAGCAGTGAAACAGTGACACTGTGTCCTCTGAATCACAGAAAAGTCAAGACTAGATAGATGTAAATGGGATCCTATGTACTTTGTGCTATGTAATTTGTTCAAATTGACTCAAATGAAGAGCAAGCATTTTCTGGCATTTCACAGAATCTTTATTTCATCATCATATCATCTTCAGCCTTAAGAATAATTAACATTAAAACACATAGTGAAGGCTCTTATTTAATTATTTGTATGCTCAAGCTATAATTGCACACCAGTGAATTTATCAAAAAACACCAGTTTTGATGACTTCTACTGTAACTCATCCTTTATCACAACACATATACTTACCAAGAATTTATATTCCTTACAGTTATATAAATGCAATATTTCTAATATCAATAGAAGGTGATATGTTTGAGGTGAGACATATATAGTATCTTTCATACTTATTCTACCTTTTTTTTTTCTTGGTACACTGCAGGCATCCTTTCAATGCCAATTATGCTTAACAATTCATAACCATGAAATCACGAGAACCTTCCTTCTTAATGCAAGAGAAAAAAGAAACATGTTTGATGTGTGATCTCAGAAGTATTCAGACATCTTTAAAGTGAGGACGCTATCTACACAACAGAGAATAAAATGGCAGAGGAATCCTTATGGATCATGCTCATTTTTCCACGTACCTGCCCTAGCTTTGCACAACCACTGCAGAAGCATAATAGAAGGTCTTCTACTATTTCTGCCCAGAAGCAGAGATAAAAAATTTTATTTTCTCACAGGAAATTACTCTGAATATCTTAAAAGAATGCAAAATTAACTTCAAGTATAAGAAAGTATTCAACAGTTTCAGTTAAAAATAAATTCATGAAGAAATATTTGAAAGCAAAGCCCACATTTAAAAATGTGATCTTCCGTATTCATCTAACATAGAGATAAAAGCAGAAAGCTCTTGAGAAGTTCTTAAGACTGTCTCAAGTCTGTCTCAGTCTTAAGACTGATTTGATACCTGCCATATCCAAAAGCCCTGCTTTTTCCAGACTTCTTCTCCACTCAGTATTATTATTTATTATTGCCCTCCACTACATCACTACTTTTAAGATTGCTAAATTCAAGCCCCATACCTAGTGCACCTGCCTGAGCTCAGCCAGCCTCTGCTTTAACAGAGTTCATCTACATGATTACACTCTGCAATGCATTGAAAATCACTGTTGGGAGAATTTAAGAGTCTTTTCAAAAGTTGGGGCTGGAAAGCTGGGAAAGAATCATAACAAGAAAAGGGAGACAGTTTACATCAATAATGTTTCCTCTTACTTTAAATCTTTTTCTCATTGTGTTACTTGGCAGCAACACATATGTTGCATCTAAATACCACTGGTTTTTAGAAGCATCTTTGGTATTGCTCTCTCAAGAGCAAGCCTAGCCTTTTTGTCTGCTGCATTCCTAATATGTTTGCCTGGAGAATTACTTTTAAAGTGTCTAGCAGGATCAGTGTTCATTACTGAAAGGACTGAGAAATCCAAGGGAATTCAAAAAAGCTATTTTGCCTGGCATGGGGAAAAAAAAAAAAAAAAAAAAAAAAAAAAAAAAAAAGTATCATAAAGATGGGTTCTCAAAATATAAATGAGCTAGTATCTTGTGCAACAGCAATTTTTAAAGGGAATAGATTATGGAGATTTTTTGCTTTCTTCTGAGCATCACACACCACTTCTCAACCTGAACTAGCCAATAGACTTTCTGCATTTTCTCATCCCTGTATCTCTGGTTGCCTATCGCCACAGAAAAAGACTACACAATTTTCATATCAAGTACTGAACAAAGGCTGTTATTTAGCAATGTACCAGTAGAGAAAAGTGTTTATTATTTTTCTGAAATCCAATTATTTCAACAGCAAACATGAAACTCAATATCCTGCAGCCACAATAAAAGACAGACAAGCCACAAAGTAGGTTTGCCCCAGCCTTGGGAAACCATCTGTGTAAGCCACAGCTTTATTTAGGGATATCTCTTTGTGCAGCTTTGTTCCAGTCAAGTGCTCTCACTTCAAAACCAAGAGTTAACTACAGAACCATTAATAATTTTTTCTCACCCCTGCTTTTTGATGTAATCGATCTCTACTATTAAAGCATCTATCCATAACTTATTTAAGAAAGCCAGCTCCTTTCCTCCTATCGATTTTCAAAAGAAAATGCTGTGCACTCTCCTATGCACTTTATATAGTTAGCCATAGGTAGATTGATCTGTGCGGCTTCTATCCCATAGAGTATGTCATTTCTCTACTGGAAACATGATTCAAACAAATACAATAAATCTGTCTACAGAACTGAACACGGAACAGTTATGGTTTTGATTAGCCTTGCAAGATACAACCCTCACAGCTTTCACAAATTTTGTATTTTACACAAATCTGATCCACATTTGCCTCACTAAACAGAGACATTTATGTTAATCTCTTAAGCGCGTACAACTCCAGAGTATCTTCTGATTTTTTTAATGTGTAAAAATTTACAAGCTCTGGATAATCAAACTTTGCAGTCAAAAAAGAATTACAGAATCAAGGCTAATTAAACCACTGCTAATCTTCACAATAACCAGGAACCTCAGCTCATAAGCAATAAGAAAGAAAAGGTCTGCATGAACTCAGCAAACAGTCTTCAATCATAAGATAGTAACTATGTTTTTTTTTAATTTTACCTACTTGGAAATATTTTGAAAGGGATATTTCTGTTGAAATGTCTACATAATAAATTCATAGGGTAAACATTGAAGGTGAATCATAGTCTTAACTTACTCAAAGTGTTAACTGACCTGACCATTCAATTCAACACCTAAAATAAAGTGAACCTTACCCTCTTCTACTACCACTATTTTACCACCAGCAGAACAGTTACTGTAAGTATTCGTGAGTGCTATTCAACTTTCATTACTTTATTTTTCAGAGAAAGGAAAAGGTGAAACTTAAATTTGCTGTCTTCTACCAGAAGTGTGTAATAAGCAAGACAGGTTGCTGAACATCCTGCACTTGTTATGTTAATGAGCTACATGAATCCATAGTCTTCTTTCAAATTAAGACATCTGCAGAAGAGACATAAAATACAAGTTCACCATAGCCATCTGTCTCCTCAAAGTCAGCTTAACTCACATAGGGTAAATATTTTAGACTTAAATATTCTAAAAGTCTAAGCTCTGCTACTCAATTCCTTCATGCCCTGAAAAATATATTCAATTAGGTAAAATTTAAAACCTTCAATGCTGCATACAAACCCCAGTTTACTCATTTTTTTTCTCTGATTTTTACATTCAGAAGTTAACTGTTCCATTCCACAGCTTCTTCACGTGTGTCATTACTAGGGACCAAACACTGAAAAACCATTTTCTGAATAGTCCTCTGGAATAAAAGGCAATTATTGAACTTTATGACTTATTTTTGAGTTGAGCAGAACAAGATAATATTACTCAAAATTAAATGAATGTCTCTCCATTAAGTTATTTTAATGTTCAGCCGCTTAAAATTCAGATTTCTACTTAATGTAAATTGACTTTCAACTGAAGCCTAGCTTTTATGTTTTGCTATCACAGAATCACAGAATGGTTAAGGTTAGAAGGGACCACTTGGTATCATCTAGTAAGACCCATTGCTTCAAGCAGTGTCATCTAGAGCACACTGCTATGGATCAAGTGCCTTGTTTAAAATACTTTGACAACTCCTGTTGAGTGCCTCTTTTCACTTTAGGTGTGTTAACAGCAATTGTGCTGCAGATATCTTATAATAAGCGTTTAAGTAATATATATCCAGGACACAATTACAACTTTCTTTAGTGTCATAGAGAGTGTTTGATGGTGCAATCTGATTCATCACTTTGAATTAATTATATTGCAGACTCAGATTTCTTTTCCTCCTTTCTTTTGGATTACCAAACACAATTGCAAGCAGCATCATTTTGTTCCTTTTCCAAAAAAAGGGTTTACTATCTGGAAAGTGTCTGCTGTGGTAAGAAAGATAGAACAGTATTATCTTCTGCACCTAGAGTTTCAGAGCTTGCTGTAGCTTTCTTGTCCTGTTCTACGTGATAGCCTGAATGCTATCCTCCAACTGAATATACCTCTTCTGACAGCACTGCACAGTTTGTATTATTATATTGTGGTGACTCACCAATACAACATCATGAGTTTAAATATTCTATATTATTCTGAAAATAAAAAAGGCCAAGGTTTCCAAGAAGGATGCTCTGTAGTTTTCAGGTTTTTTATAAACAAGTGCACTAGGCAAGTAAAAAAAATTAAACAAAACTCTGTATGTTATTTGTAGGAGTCTCCAATGTCACCACTGATCATTATCTTTCCTCTAATTTGCAGAACTCTATCACAAACAATCACTTTACACAGATTACAAAGACAGTAGAAGAATTTCAAATTTATTAGTATCAATTGAATTCTGCATATTACACAGATTCTCATCCTTTTCATTTTAGAATCCAAGATTTACCATCTAAACTATAAATTCTCATCAGTATAGGTGACATAGAGCATAATCTTTTACCCCATATACTTCATATTTTACTCTTAATAACATACATCCATCTACATATATATATATGTCTGCCAAGTTATCTTTTCAAACTTGGAAAAATGGCCATGCTAAGAAAAATTGATAGGTTCAATATGGTTTTTGATTCTTTATTAGCTCAGTGTCATAAACCTAAGCAGGTCTCTGATATTTCCTTAATACAGACAATGATATGCTTGCCAAGTGGACTGACTCATAGAGTTTTAGCTGTTTTTCTATTTGACATTCACAGCTTTCTTTTCTATCTCTTTCACGCCAATGAGGATTATCTTCAGTAATCTTAAAAGATTAGAGGATCTCCTTCAGCTCTGATAATGAGCATGGTTTTCACATCAAGGACTTTATGGTACCGCTGAGCTTTAAAGCAGGACTTCATACTGAAAAAGTATGAAAATGTCCCAGAGTTTGAATGTTGTGGGAAAAAAAAAAAAAAAAAAAAAAAAAGGAAAAGAAAAACTGTGCTTGGATTTTTATAGAAAGTTGCAGTTCTTGGCTGTTCTAGAAAACAGCATGAGCTGCCTTGTCCAGCCTGACCTTGGCTGTCTCCATGGATGGGTAATCACTGCTTCTCTGAGCAACCACTTCCAGTGCTTCACTACTCTTATTGTAAAAAACTTTTTCCTTATATCCAGTCTGAATCTTTCCCCCCTTTTAGTTTGAATCCTTTTTTGTTTGTTTGTTTCACTTTTACAAATATATTTTTAATACATCATGAAAGAAAGAAATAGATTACAAGGCAAACAAATGCCACGTATACCAAATGTACAGAAGTCCTTCAAACAATGTCTTAGCTACAAACTTCTTCAGGTCAGAAAATAATTTTGTTTACACAATTGAAATTACAAATAGATATATTTCTGATCATGCACTTACACACTGAGTTGAATTCATGCTTCTCGTTATTTTAAAACTTATAAGGCAGTAGAAGCAATGTGATTAAAGCTCCTCTCACTCTGAAATTGCTAAAACTAGCAATTTCCATTTATCCTCCAGAATTTCAGAGCAGCATTCCTACATGTTATTGGAAAGACCACATACAGTTCAGTCTCAAGAGATGCCATAATTTCATCATATACTGGAATAGGAAGCATTAATGAATAAAGCTTTATTCAATGTCCTCTCCTGTGAAATAAATATGAATGCAGATTTGTCAGAGCACCACAGAAAATAATTGAAGTTATTTCTTTGTTTCCTTCAGTTTCTTTCAAATTTCTTGTTTTCTTTCCCCTTTGCTCTTTTCAAAGTATAACTGAATTACTATCAGATACTGCAGAAAAAGCCATGTGAGCAATACAATTTTTCCAGCTATTACTTAGTCACCCTGACAGTAAATGTCCAGACAGACATGAGCTAATGGGGTCAATCAACATTCAGAAGAATTGACAAATAAAAAGGCCCCAAACTCTGAATTAATTTGCTCTAATTTTGGACATCCCTCTCAGCTCTTGAAGTTCTGCATGCTAAGGATTCCTATCTACTCTGCAAAGAACATCTGACATTTTCAGTGTATGGGTAAACATCTGCCTCCTGGAAGTGCCACACTCTCCAGCACCAAATGGGAGCCTGGGGCAGCCAAACTCTGAATTCACAACTTCATTTAAGTTCCTAAAGATAGCTGGAACAAATATAAGTGTAAATTTGCAGAACTAGATTTCCTGATGGCTTACCGTGTTTTTATTTCAGATGCATAAGGCTAACCCCACCTGACAGAAAACTTCTGCCAGAATGGAACTACAAATTCTGAGGAAGACCCAGAAATTTCAAAATTCTGACCACCTCCCCAGGAATTGCCAATGGCTGACATTGTTCTTGGCTTTCTTGATTAAAAAACAGAATTTTTCCTTCCTTCTCACTTCCAGATATAGATTTTATAAGTGCAAGGAGCATCTATATTATTTTTGGTTACACCTTGTGTCTGAACCCCATGCCATAAAAGAGAGAAATTTAATAGAAGCATCTTTCTTTTGGGAGACGGTGTTGAAAGATCACAGCAGCGTGGCAGTTATATTGGCAAAGGTCTCACCATCTTGCTTGAGACTGATTCAGTCCTTTCATTTCCAGAACAACAGCTATAGCAATGAAAGAAAATTACAGTCTTTTCTCATCCCATCATCTTCTAAACCAGTAGCTGACTGTGTGCTTTGAGGCAGCAGAAAAAAGTAACAGCACCACTGGAAATTTTTCAGTTTCATGGCATTTTCTCATGCAGGCACAAAAGATGATGTTCTCTTCATGGACACATAAGCAAGTATAGTGCAGTGCTCACCCTGAACCCCAGAAACACTATCCAACTTTTTCTGAAGCTCTTCAATATGCAGCAAACAACTATTTACGATATCTATACTTTTAATGTATTATTTAATCAGATTCTTCTACGGAAAGTCTTGCTTGCTATATTCCTTTGGTTGCATAAGGAATAATAAGGTCCAATCTTTTGCCTTAAGCACCAGAGTATAATGATACAATTTGCATCTCTGCCTTAAAAATGAGATTATCCTACCTTGAGAATTCCTTCACAACGCTTCAGTGTAATTTTAAAGGCCAAACTTCCTTTTTTTTTTTTTTAAAGCCTCTTCTCTTCCTTTTTTTGAATATTTGCTAGAACTTTCAAATGAAAATCTTTTCTATCATTTCCATTCCCTACCTACAAACTGCTATCCATTAGCTTCTGATTTTGACGAGGGGAGTAATTAGTTGGGACTAATTCCACAGACTTACACTCCCATGAGATCTTTGCTAGTATCAGCACTCACACAGCTTTATCCTAATAGAGTACTGTTTGGAGAGTTTAAAGTTTTGCAGATAATGACAATGCCCTTACTTCTTATCACAGTATTTATATGTAGTCTATTTTCAAAAATGAACATTCCTTGAGTAGTACCCTTAAATCAGACAATTTCTATATTAATTAAATGTGTATAATTGTGTTATACAGCAAACATAGAAGTCTGTGTTAAGCCCCAGCAATGCTTCAAGAAATCAAATTAAGGAATTTGGGTTAACACAGTAACTGATACTGTAGGAGTATCAGCTGATATACGTAAAGACTCCAAAGCAGGGAAAGTGTCTCTTGCTTAGAATAAGTCAGTGAAATCTCATCAGTTTTAGCTCCTTATGAGGTTTGTTGGTTTTTTTTTTTTAATCTGAAATTTTAATGAAATCAGAGTATCTTTGGTGATTAGCAAATGGAGAAGAAAGGTGATTTTTCATGGCAAACATCTATATAAAGACATGCTGAATATTCAGATCACTAGTTTTAAAAGGGAGCAGATTTGCAGATTAACGTCACAATGTAATAAGTAATAATGAGTACAAAAAAGACATTCGTAAAATGAATAAGTGTTGTTTAGTATAAATTGTCCTGTTTTTGCAACATGCTCTTAAAATTCCATCTGTAAATTGCATCATTATAATATTTGTTTGGTATTAAGGTCACTTCTACTAGCAATCACTTAACTAAATTAACGAATCCAAACTTGTATTAGTCACAAAATGGTTTCTGGCTTTAATTTCCATAAACAAAGGAAACTATTTCAAGGAGGAAACTATTCAAGGGAGGAAAAAGGGTTGGATTCATTGCTATTGATTGAAAATTATGTTATCCATTTTAACTTTATTTAACTTAACTGCCTAAGTATTTATGGATTAGAACACAGTTCAGTACAATGTAATTAGCATTAACATTCTCAGTAGTAGAAAACAATACTAACACTATTTCCCATTAAAATTTTACATATTTTAATTGCACTTAGTGTACTTGTTACTGCGTCATGAAAGCTTCATATGCCATTTGCAGAACATATAGCAGAGTAATCAAGTATAAACATTAATTTAAAAATTACTTGAAGGCTATTCTCCTTTGTTATTATAATAGAGAGGAAATGTTGAGTCTACAATAGATACATGGTACATTTTTAATTTAAGAAAAAATATACAGTAACAATGCCATCTGCTTGTTTTATACTAATGAACTGACAATATAAGAAATCCCAGTTAATATCAAGATGGGTATTAGAAGAATGGCTATTAACTTTCATTATTTGAGGTACATTTCCCAAATACTTCAATGAGATGTTCCTTAGAGAAAGGAGGACTAAATAGCTCAGCAAATGGATAGTCAACCCATTTCTATAAGCCAGCCAGAAAACCTCCTAGCAACTTCATTAGGCTTTGAATCAAGCTTTCAGATCTCAGCTATTATGCATTTTCTGCATCTTTTCAGTGAGCAATGATGGATCTCAGTTCTGGAAACTAAATATATTTTTAAATTTTCTCTCAGAAAAGATCAGAACTCCATAAGCACCATCTGGACTTCTGCTTTGTGCATTTGTATTTTATTCAGATTGTTGGGGACAATGCAACATCAGATATAGTCTTCAAAGAGAAATGGCAAAAATATGACTGTGGTGTATGCAGCACACACTGACTGGGATCCTCATCCAGGAGTTCTTTGAAGTCAAAAAGAGCAGCATCAGGCCCTCACTATGCTTTGCATAATTAAATAATTAAACATATTTGAAACAGTTAATACCTAACATAATTTCAAAGTTATTGCCTTACGCCAGCCTTCTCACATAAACACTTACCTCCTAGGCATGCACCCATGGCCAACGAGAATATTAATGGTTTAATAGGCAAGTTAACATCAGGATCTTTACTCAGATTGAGAAGAACAGGAATCTGTGATTTAAGAAGAAAAGAGAGTAAGATTCAGGAGACAGTGCTTAAGCAAACAACTAAAATACAAGCAAATCCAAATAACGATTTTTCTTTTTTTTAATGAGCATCTTTGCACAACACTCTTGGTTTGTGCTCAGTTTTGCCACTGACTGTTATAGTCCCACAAGGAGTAGGGAAGTTACTTGTAATGTCAGGCCAATCCTGTCACAGGTTGACTGCTGAAAAAACTGAAGATCCCTTAAGGTTTTGAGTGCATCCAATTGGAGCCTTCTATTTCAACAGAGAACTATCAGTGATTATACGCAGTTCCTCCTCCAGTCCTTGAAATTTGAAGGGCAGAGCTATCATCCCTCTTCTACCTGGAAACTGCTGAGATGCCTAGACCTGGACCCAACCACATAGAATGCATCAATAACTAAAATATTCTTAGATTCTTGTTATAACCAAAGGTGTCTGATCTGTTACAGAAAAAACTGACAGACATCAATGTGACAGTCCTCTGAATTCATAAGAGTTGAGCTATTTTATTATTTAGACTAATTATATATAAAAATATATACATATCTATATTTTATATGTATACATAAAATATATTTTATCCTAGGAAACATTTGCAAGTTTTATGAATTTCATTTAATATTTTTTTAGCAAATAAAAATAAATCATTATAGAAAAAAATATTTGTAAATCAAATCAGGTTCATAGGGAAACATTACCGACTTCATCGGGCAATTGGTATGGAGACCAAACATGCAGCAGGCAAGATTTCCAGTAGCCCTAGATCTCAGTCATTACCAACCTTCAAACCTAAGAAACCTCAGCTTTAGTTGGGGAAAACTTTTTTTTAAATTTCCACTTCATTGAGTAACTGATTGGTTTGAAAGAAAGGCTTAATCAGTGCCTGTAGAAAAATGGTCATTAGCAAAGGGAGAGGTGATAGTATTTTTGACCTGTTTCTGAGATGTGCAGAAATTTACTAGACCAAAGGAGAGACTAAGAATAACAAAAATGAAACAGTGAGAAACCAAGCAGAAAGTGATATATGGAAATAACTGTGATTTGTCTTAAAATTAATGCTTTCTCAGAATCCAGAATTTACACTAGTGGTTACAGTTATCACTTTTAATCCTCCAATTTGTCCTTTGGATACATTACACAAGTCTGATCTCAGAGATGGAGCTGTTGCTTCCTGAAAAATGTTCTCTGTTTTAATGGCCGAATGATGCTCATCATTTTCTGAATGCATGTGTTCTTTTGGTGAGAAACAACATGCAGGTTTTGTGAAATCCCTTACTTCACCCTCCCTAATGCCATTGGTGCTAATCATCCCTCCTAAATTCTTTCATTGGTTAACCAAGATAAGGTAACGTTTGAACAGTTATTCCTGAATTGTACACTGCCTGAAGATAGATATTTCTGTTTAAGGCCTGAAGAAAAGAGCATGCCAGACATTTTGCCTGTTTATTTTTTTTTTTCCATGATTAAGTCATGAAAGATTTCAATCTTTGTTTCTCTCAAACCACCACTTCCAGAGCACAATATGCAGTTCTAATTGTGGTTGCATTTATTTCAGTACGGTGTTTTGTTTCAACATGAAATGAAATAACTTCAAACACAAGTAACGAATCCCCAAATTAAGACATCTAGCTCAATTTAAATACAGCATTTCTTCCTGCTATGCAATTTTGACCCAAGAACAAGAGACAATTATTTACTTCCTTGGAATTATTTGCAAGTATCTCAATGTACTACAGATGCGTGACACAATCCTGCACTATGCAGGCTAGCAACATTTTTTAAATTAGATGACTCCTTCTGTCATGCTCTGCCCTGCAGACATGGAGAAGGTAGGTATGTAGAAGGTATTAAAATGACAATCCTATTTTCTAGATTTTGAGTTCAATCCTAAAGCTGGTGCCAGTGAGATCTCAAATGCAGAGCAAGTAATGCCATTTTCACACCCCATTGGTGAGAACTGTGTGCCAAGCAGAGGCTTATAGTCCTCCAGGGGCCCCTCTCTAATTACAGCACTATGAAGAACATGAGAAGAAGCAGTGCAGAGCTTCCTGGCAGAAAGTCAGATGGGTGATTCCCTGCTAGGTATTTGCACTAGAAATGCACAGTGCTCCCATCAGAAAGTTTAGTCTTCTGTTTACTGAAGGAGCTCAGCTCCATGAGTTCTCATTGACCAATAAATAAATCCCTATTGACTGAAGACACAAAAACAACTTAGAAGAAAGTCTGTGATCAAAGGTGTCAAACTTTATCATCTTTTAAGCACAAAGATTCATTGCATCATAACAACAGAAAGTGCAGTTTTGTAATCTGACTAGTTTCTAAAAACTTTCTAGCTCTGCTGGAAATTTCGGTATTGAACTACTTCACATTACAGCTTGATTGGCAGAATCTAAATAAAATGTGTGGTACAGCTCACAAAGGAAAGCCTAATCACCTTCA
Source organism: Centrocercus urophasianus (assembly GCF_019232065.1). Classification (NCBI taxonomy): domain Eukaryota; kingdom Metazoa; phylum Chordata; class Aves; order Galliformes; family Phasianidae; genus Centrocercus; species Centrocercus urophasianus. The sequence goes on along the minus strand of NW_024884364.1, from coordinate 54,343,520 downwards.
CACATTCTATATGACTATCCATCTCCAAGTAAATAGAAAAAAAGAAAACAACATAACTATCAGAAATGATGAATGTGCTTGGAAAAAGTAGAGTGTTCTCAAACACTCAATACAGAAAGGTGTCAGTCATTAATCTTATTTTGATACTAAACTGCATTTCTCATAAGCAAAAATGTGATCAAACTGTTACCATTTTCACACCTTACTGCCACAACCTCTTCTCTTAATTACCAAAGAGTAAATTGAATCAAGGCCTTTATCCTATTCAACTATGTTTATGAAAAAGCTTGCTCATGAGCATGACACTCTCCCAGTCAAGGAGACAGAAGAAACAGCTCTTTTGAAATTGTGAAGACCCTTTTCTGAAATACAAACAGAAATGATAATTTAGCTTAGCTTATTGAATCTCAGATATGCAAGGAGGAGACCAAAGAGGAAAGGCACTTCTACTCTATCAATGCTACTCTCCTCCTGGGGTGGCATAAGCTACTTCTGAGAGGGTTTAATTTTATTCCTCTCAAATTTAATATTTGTACAAGTAATCTCAAACTACCATCATGCAAAAAGGACAACTTAAACATTCATTCATGTTCATGACATATATATGCAGCACGGTACAAGGCATCAAGTTATATTACCCATCTTGTCTACTTATGCAACATGATGGTGAAACAGCAACATACATCTTTAATTTAAGGAGTCATTTCTGTTCTACAACTTAAAGTTTCACAGCACACATTTTGCTAAGAACTAAATGTGTTAAAGATGTCTTCTCTGTTCAAACTGCAGAGAATGTGCATTAATAGAAAAAAAAAAGCTATTTCTAGTTTCTCAAGTTGTTGATGTTAGGTCTGTCTACAGTCTGCTAGGGTTCAGTCTTACACATTTATTGAGCACTGAAATGCAGAACATACATCTTCAGCAGGACAGAAGGAAAGAAGATCCAAAAATAAAAGGCACTAAGAATATAAGATTCTGATGAAATTTTCAGCAGTGTAAATGAAATGATTCAGATATTTTAGAGGTAACAAATAGTTGTCCCAAAATTATCTGCTTTCTAACAACAACCTGTCAGTGACCAAGTCACCTTGCAGCCAGGTGATTAATTGAAATTGCTCGTTACATTGTATTGAGGAAACAGTATTTAAGCTCAGCTAAGAGAAGGATTTATTACAGCTATATATTTAGTTCTGGCAATAAAATAAAAATATAAGCAGATGGCTCCAGCATATGCAGCTGATAAAACACGTCAATTAAATTAAAGAGCGTGCTGATAATTAAATCACATCACCTAACATTCTAAGGGCAGAAATCTGTGGCTATTTAAATGACAATACTAGGAAAATACAGACTTTAAAAATGAATGAATCTTCTTGTTAAGGAATGTCACTGTGAGTTTAGCCTTTTCAAAAAGGAATTAAAAATCAGAGGGTTAATAGAATGACACATAGAGCATCAGAACATGATTCACCACATTTGTTACTCAGACAAAGGCTAGATATACAACACGGGGGAAAAAAAAAAAAACAGCCTTGCCATTCTAGAATTAAAATGCTGAAGACTTGGCAGCTAAGGTTTTGGATTATTAATTTTTTATGCATAGAACATGTTGTGGGTTGCTTAATGCAGCTTCCAGATACATTTATATATATTAAATTTGTCACTGCAACACAGTTCTTTGCATACAGAATTCATACAGTTTCCCACAAGGGCTATGACTAACTCAAAATTTGCTACAGTAGAATTTATTCATATTAAAAAAAAAAAAAAAGAAGAAGATTGATTTTCCTATAATGTGTGGACAGCTATCACAATTGCTAGGCATGTTTATGCAATTAAGTGTAATAAACAATCATTCAAATACTCTTAATTAGAAAGCTGTATCTTCACTTTCCAGTGCTTGAAAAGAACGTAAAAATCCTGGGATTACTGTACAGCAAGTAAATTTCAATCTCTTCATCTTTCTGGGGGGCAGTTTGTGACCTTTGCATTTATGACAAGTTATGTGAAGCAAAAAAAAGGGGATATGCTCTGAAAACTGTTTTGTCATTGTGTAGATTCAATGTTTTATTTTTGGTTTAATACAAAGTTTTACCAAGACAGGAACAGTAAGAGTGAACAATTTATAATCACCTAATTCACTTCAGCAACTTAGTGCACTGTTTCAAGTAATGCTTTCAAAAGCATCCCCTGTAGCTTAAAATTCTTGTTCAGTTCTGAGATCTTTGCAGAGAATCCAGTTTAACTGCCTCTATACACAAATTCCATACTATACTGACACTTTTGATAGTGATGTTGTGCCACGTTTACTCTTGTCCAGAGCAAAGAATAATCCACCAATTTTGAACTGTTGCACTGAAAAGATGAGGTAAGATGTACAAGGATAAGATGTTTCAAATAATAAACTAATCTGGTTTGTACCATTTAGGAATTTTTAGTATACTCATAGTCTCCTTAAAAGAAGTTTCCTTTCTTTCCTTTCAAAATACATCAAAGTCTTGTTGATCTCTGTGAATGCAGCTGTTTGGTCCTTTTTATTACTCCAAACCAACTTTCACAGACTAGTTGGATATGAGGCAGAACCTTTTAAGCTAAGATTTTTGCATTATTGCTTAACAGTCCTTAAGTGTTTGCTTGAAGGTGACTCATCCTGAACCAGTATTCCTCTTCATGCCTATTGTTTGCAGTCTACTGTTGTTAAATCAATATAGTTTAACAGGAAACACCACAGTAATAAAACCAAAGTACCATAGTAGCAAATAATTACAGAGCAGTTGCAAATTTATCCAAACTGTTCTAAGCCCTGTATGAAGTGTCTTAAACCTTGACTCAAAGTGAACACAGAACATGGTGTACAATTAATAATTCCTATGGTATAATGAAGGAACTACTGCACTTTAAACAGAGATCTTGATTGAACAATTCTATTACTTACTTGCTACTTTTCTGATGTTAAGTCTCAGCTGCTGAAAAACTTGTTATGTTTAATATGATTTGCTGTTTTATGAAGTAATTACATAAGTTAGTAACAGAAAGTTCAAGTATTAGCAAACATTAGAAAACATTAGTGTAATGTTAGAGGGAAAACAGTTAGAGGGAAAACATTGACAGATGCAGATGGATAATGGAAGTGTCCATCAAAATACAATTTTACTTTTCAGCTATGTATGTTGATATGGCAGGGTAGGAGAGAAAATGCAGAAACACAACTCAAACAGTGAAACTAGTTCCACAGCCAACTTCAGCTGTTAGCAGCAATGGTAAGGTAGATGCCTAAACAGCGTGAATGAGCTTGTAACAATGATGAAATCCCAGAGAATAAAGAAAATTACAACATAGCACATCATAACCAGTAAACTTAGCTTCCTTCTCAGCACCAGGAAGAGGAAACATCGAACCTGCAAGGAATCCTACCATTGTAGCTGTAAATGGGATATTGTCAATCACAGACGAGGCCAAAGCAGATACCCAGAGCACTAAAATGATGGCCACTGCCAAGCGCTGGTCCTCAGGAACCACCTGGAATTAAAATAAGTTATTTTATGACTTTGTGAGATCAGTATTGCTGCATCTCCCTAATGGCACAATCACACAGGTGTTTACAGTTTAATTTACCAACACCTATTATTCCTTCAGGCTCTGAATAGGATAATGTATTTATATTCAACTTGTAACAATGATGAAAATAATCTTTAAAATAGCATTTTAAAGAAAATAACCTGTCATTTAATAGCACAATTACTAAACTTTTTTCCAAGGAAATTAAGACCAATAGAAATAAAAGGATTGATATTTTTGATACACATGTTTCAGACCCAAACAAACAAAAAAAAACCAAACCAGCACAACTGTGAATTTTCCTCTTTCACTGTTTATATTTGTTCGCACCTCAGCATTTTTTTTTTGTTGTTCATTAACCTACAGAAAAGGTTTTTCTTTTTCATTTATAGTGACATTTCTTCTAGCTGTGTGCAGACATACACACCCCAAAGTACAACATCCCTTCTAGGTATTGCTGATGCAGGAGTACAAAATTCAAAATGAAAGTATTTTTCAGTATTATTCTATTGGAGTAAAGCTATTTTCCTTGCCTGATAAACTACTGTAAATATTTCAAACATACCTTTATTAGCAAAGCTGTCTGTTCTCCTATGTAGTCTATTAAATGCAGATGAGCCAAAGCCTAAAAAAAGGCAATGATACCAACTGATGAGGTATTTGCTGCGGATACATTTTTCCAATGAACATAAGCAAACACAATTCATTTTCATCCAAGATGTTGGTATTCATCTCATGTAGCTTTTACAGCAACTTTGCAGTTTGTGGAAGGAATAGACAAGACAGAAATTGTAGTTGTATTTGTAGAAGTGAGTTGCACCAGAAAGAGCAGTGAGATTGCTTAAAGAGCATGGGGCACAGGCATTAGAGTATAGTTGAAATGTAAAGATTACATTCTTCAATGAACACGTTTTCTGAGGATAACTGATTTTTTATCCAATGGCCCCAAAACCTTGGATATAATTGTAACCATAATATAGACAGTATTGTGTTTAAAAGGTCGGATGCAATCAGGCATCTTGTGTTCAGACTCAGGTGAAAAGAGAAAGCAAAATACATTTTTCCATTAAACAGCTGCATCAGACCAGTAAAAGAAACAGTGTTGCCCATCAGCTGAAACCAAGCAAGAGACCTTAGATGGATGGAAATTGGAAGAGAGACAGCAGCACTTAGGAGACAGGAAAAACAGCTATGTGATGGCACACAACCTGAGGAGGCTGCCCCTGTAACCACTGGTCCGGGGGACAGCCAGCTCCAGCATGCTGTCCTCCCAGGGGGAGCAAACTCCCATTTGCACAGAATGCCTGTATAATATCTCATGCAGCCCTGGTTACTATCATGCATGAAAATACTCCAGTTTGATAGCTATGGCTTTGGATTCTCGTTGGGCAAACAGAAGAATGCAAACTGAGTCCTCACACCCCACGAGAATGATCTATTCCTTCAAAAAACAAAGTGAAAGGAAAAATTTAACTCATGAGAGAGAGCCCTTAATTCACTTTGCTTGTATTTTTCTTACAGGTGTGCAGAGTGAAGCACTATTTTCAGGTTGAATGGGATACATCTATCTCTTGACCTGTCTGTTTTTCAGGAAAGAAAATCACATTATTTTTTACTCAGGCTGGACCTAGGTGGCTGACTTGCTTTCTGTTTTCCTGCCACGACAGAAAATCAGTTAGCTGAGACATTCTGCTGACTGAGAGCATTGCTACACAGAGCTGCAGAGGTCAGCATTCACATGTCATGATGCCAGAAACAATAGGCAGTCAAACAGAGCCCTTCAGAGTCATCACTGGGAAAAATGAATAAATAAATAAGTAAAATTGAACTCGCATGCTGTCAAATCTCATGACAGAGATGGATGAAGGTCCTAACTGGTACCGAGTGGTGCAGTGTAAGACACAGTAACATCAGAATGACAGCATAGCTGTCATCCAGACCAGCAATTCCTGCACCTGTATCTCAGCTGGGCAGCAGTGTGCAACTATCTGGGTACCACCAGCAGCAAAGGGCACCAGCACCCATCTGCTGGAGGAGCAGAGTAGGCAGGCTGGTAGTTTTCAGCTTGCCAAGAGAGTGGGAGATGTAGAGGTAAAGGCAAGGAAGCTCTGATGCATACAAGTCAGGACAACTCACTGAGAAGATCCGAGGGAGCACTCTCCCATTGAGAAACATAGGCTAGAGTACAGCCAGCAATGCTGGTGCAGAGATTGCATTAATTTTTAACAACGCATTGCACAGGAAAAGCTATATCTACATTTAAACACGCAGCACAGAGAAAACAAGTGACAGGTGATAAGGCTTTTAATAACACATGCATTCACCCTACATTAAAAATAATGACATTTTTTCATTGCTTTAACTTTTCAGGATAAAGTTTTTTAACAGTTTTTTATAATCTTAAGTTACAGCATTGACTTGATGCTATTGGAGTTGCTATACGAGCTCATTAACTCAATGTTTATCAAAGTCATTTTTAAAATGTATGCAAAAGAAATAAGAATGAGCTGTCATATTTTTCTGTGAGTGCTTTGTGTTCAGACTCAAAAGCAAACTTCTTAACACATAGTTGTCAGCACACAGAGCTCAGCGTTATATCTTGTTAAGACTGCTGCCTTATTATTTAACTATCCAACAACACAACATATTTCTTTTCAGTAACACTCAACATTCCTTTTGGAATCCAGACATGGCACTACAAAAGAGATATTCAGGTAAGAGGGAAGCGAGGGAAGGATGTGTACATTGCTCCTGCAATAGTCAGTCTGCAGGTAGCCCATCACATTAGAGATGTGACAGCACTAATCACACAACCAACTTTAAGATGTCTACAATATCCAGGCTAATTGCCTGCGAGCACCTAGCTGAAAGGTAGCAATTAGAACTCTGCCACTGGATTCCCAAGGATGTAAGCTGCACACAGGATCTCCAGGATCTTCCTGTGCACTCTGAGAGGAAGAGATATTACTGCACTAATTGGTGCCTTCCAGCATATGAGTTCCCGAGTGACAGCTCAAAATTAGAGCCTTACTGCTGAAAACATCAGGTAACATTTTAGATAAAAGTTTATACAGAAAAATTTGCATGAATCACTCTTATGGGGAGGATGTCATGATGACTGATGTAAATAAACTCTGCCTGAAGGGACTGAAGGTAATGTGACCATTTTTGACTGAACAAAACAGTGTACGCTGAGAGGCACAGGAATGTATGCCACAGAAAGAAGCAGAAAGATGTTATAGTCTGCAACAGCCAGTTCTGAACAAGTACTAAAAAGACAGTTGTAAAGATAAATTACCTGAGGACACAATTGAAAACAAGAGAGATTCAAAGGATGTACATCTTTTTCATTGCAAAACATCTACCAGACTGAACTGACAAGCACCCAAAGGCAGAGCCTCCAAGAACTCCTGTGTTTACGAAACTCGTTACATTTTCCAAAGTGTATTGCAGTCTAGGTCCCACACTGGTTTTTAAATGTACATTCTAATAGTAAAAGGAACGTTTCTAGCAGTAAGAAATAGTTAGACAGTGGGAACCATCCGAGATGAAGGTCCCCAAGAATAGGAACTGAAAAGTGCAGAGAGCCTGAACTGTGGAAAGATTCTCCATACCTCAGTGCGCATATTTACTTTGACTTCTTTTCTTGACATGGTTAATCTTAAGAAAAGAAAAATGCCTTGGCAAAGAGTGCCAACTCCTGCTAATCTGAAGGATAAGGAATGACACATCCATTTTTCTTATTTTTCTGAGTATCTTTCTTATTCATTCATGGGAGATAAATGAATATCTCCCAATATTTTTTCTTGACTATCTGTAAGAGCTTCTTTCATGACCTTAAATTGCTGTTATTCTAAGCGCCGGGAAAAAGAAATCTTTCATTAGCAAACTATTCACTGCTGATCTGAGAAACCATAAGAGTGAAGTTCAGTGAATTATAACAGTCATATCTGAAGTCTATCAGCAAATGGCAAGTAAGTTGCTGGTTTTTTTTGGTTGTTTTTTTTTTTTTTTTTTTTTTTTTTGTGCTTTACTGTTATTGTACAGTCACACAGCACTCAAATCAAAACTGTTCAAGCTAAAACAATAAATACGTCATGGAATGTAACTAATACACTGTCATTGCAGCAGTAAAACAAAGTAAAAAATGGCTTCAAAATGGATCCCCTATGAGATCCAGAAAACAGAAGGACATACAGAAGCTGATATAACGAACTGAATTGCCTGTCCCAATAAATGTGCTATAAATCAAAATTTCCTGATGAGTTCTAGTCCTTCTAGCTCTCAAACAAGCTTCTTAATCTTAATCAGAGTTTCTTTTCATCTTCTCAGAGGTTACCAGATTTTGACTTCCAGTTTTGGAATTAATTAGAGTTAGCTCTAATTAATTAATTATTCACTGTTTGTAGTGAATTTAAATTTAGGTTTTTTGTTTGTTTGTTTGTTTCCCTCCTGTTTTTATAGATCCCAATTTACAAATTCTTGAGTTCTTTGCAATTACTAAGGGGTATATGAAGGTGTTGTATGTTATATTCCAGGCTCTTCCCAGCCTACTTATACAGACATTTCACTACCTATGACAGTGCCAGTGGTCAAGGGAGTTTTATCAGCCACCTTTGCAAAACTTGACAACATCACTAAATGGAACAAGTAACAACTAAAAAATCCAGAGCATTCTAGGGAATGCACAGACACCTTATTGATATGTAAATCTGAGTATTCATACAAAGATACTCCAAGTATTTGAGGTAAAAATAAATCCATTCAATCTATATGAAAGCACCAAATAAACAGGATAAAATGTTTCTGGGTAAAGCAGACCATCAGAAACAGACAGACACAAAGAAACTACACAGTCAGTTGCCCACAAATCTTGAGTACTGAACATCTTTTTCAATTACAATTACAAATTGAAATTCAGTGATGTTACCCTTTCAAACCATTCTCCTATATCTGTCAAGCCAATTGATAGCCTGCATGCAGCAGACAATATTAGAAGCAGTTTTCAACTATGGCTTGTGCTCTTTTATTTCTTCTGTTGCTTGTCTAAAGAATTTCAGAGTAAACACATAAATATATATAAACTATCTGAACACAGGGGCCACAGACTACCAGGAAAAAAAAATTCAAGTTATTGGAAATGACTGTATTGAACGAACACAGCAAATGCAGCAGAACAAAAGTGGGACCAGGCATAGAGTGAAAAATTATTCAGAACCAACTTCCAGCACTCCACCATTTCGCTCCATACAACTGCAACTGCATTCAATCTTCCCTGTGCCTATGGGATTGAACATACAGGATGCTTCTGCCTTTCAACATATATGCTCTCATAACTCACATTTTAAGTCGGTTCTAACTGCTCAGGCTTTAGAAATCACAAAATCTTACCTCCATGAGAACAAATAATGCCGCAAAGAAAAGAAGGGTTGCCCATTCCACTCTGCTTAATATCATCTCAAAATCATGGATGTCTGCTAGCACTAGCAGCCAAATGGCTCCCAAAATGGCAATCCAGCCTGCAGAGGCAAAAGAGAGAACATCAGGAAAAGAGAGAACAATGCTTCACAATTCACTTGCTGTTTACAGCAATGTAAAAGTTATAGTATTGCATTTTTCAGTTAAAGGTTTTTTTGTCTCTAGTGCTGTGTCAGGTGAAGTTCAAACATAATCATAGAATCATAGAATTGTTTGAGTTGGAAGGGACTACTTAAGGTCACCTGGTTTAACTCGCCTGCAGTGAACAGGGACACCTACAGCTCGATCAGGTTTCTCAGAGCTCCATCTAGCCTGACCTTGAATGCCTCCAGAAATGGAGTACCCTCCAAAAATCTGGACAACCTGTTCCAGTGTTTCTGTCATTGCTACCTGTAAAAAACTTCCTCCTCAGATGCAATCCAAATCTCCCTTTTTTTAGTTTGAAACCATTTCCCTTTGTCTTCTCACAGCAGACCCAGCTAAAGAGTCCATCCTCTTCCTTCTTACAGCTCGCCTTACATACTGACAGCTGCTCTCAGGTCTCCTTGGAGCCTTTTCTTCTCCAGGCTGAACAGCCCCAGCTCTCTCAGCCTGTCATCTCAGGAGAGGCATTCCAATCCTTGGATCGTTTTTGTGGCCCTCCTCTGTACTTGTTCTATTCAGTTCGTGTCTTTCCTGTACTGAGGACTCCACATTTGGACAAAGTAGTCCAGGTAAGGTCTCATTAGTACAGAGTAGAGGGGCAGGATCACCTCCCTTGACCTGCTGACCGTACTTAATTTGATATAGCTCAGGATATGGTTGTTAGAAGATAGATAGAAGGGCTCTGCAGCCTCCTGAAAGGCTCACTGCAGCCCCAGGACATTGAAGAATCAAGGGCTACGTGCCGTAGAAAACAATTTCAGGAAGTAAAAAACTCTTTGAAGCAGCACAGAGATCAGCTTTAAGCAGCACAGGAGACTCTCTCCAGACAGGATCTCTCTATACATCCTCACATGTTAAGACACATTTTGGTAACTGAGAGAAAATGCAGAAGAAATGTGCAATCAGACAAAGAACATAATTCATGAATCTCCTAGCAATACTCACTTTCTCTGCACAGCTAAAATGCATTCTGGAGCTATTTGATTCCTCCTGAACATTTCATTCTTGAACAGTAGAATGAGACTTCAAACAAGAAATAGATAAGTTGTATTTTTTTCTCCTTGGGATGATGATCTTTTTTTCTGCCTTTCTTTTTCTCTTCTTTAACTTAAATAGTAGTTTTTTTCTTTAATGAGTAAAACCAAGATACATAATTTGAGGCTTTTTAATGGCATGGAAACAAAGCATCCCACCTCTTCAAGTCATTTCTCCCTTTGTTGTGACTCTTTCAGATACCTGCTATTTCATATAGTCACTGTTGAAAAGTGATGAATTCAAAAAACTGCAGAACAAGTAAGGAGGAAAGAATAACAATCGCTGCTGTCAAAAAACTTTAAATCACAAACTTAAAATCAAATTTAAAGTGTGACTTAGGGAGAATAGGTCTCTGCTACGCAGCACATAGATGAATAAAGTGAGCAGTCTACAGCAGTCCTCAAGAACAACAGGGTTGCTCCTCTGTTAGGTTAAAGAAATAGAGATCCAAAACCATCCAAGAGCTTAAGATCAAAATCAACCTCTATTCCATTTTAACCTCATGTAAATTTCAGAAGAAATAAAGAAACCAAAGTTTCTGCCTGTTCATGAAGTAAATGTTAATATTAATATATTTTTTTTTTCAAAATGCCAAGTCAGTAAAATCTGATCTTGGTGCCTCATTGGAACCAAAATCCAAATTCTCATAGCCAGCTTTGCTCATCACCAAATACTGAAACATTACCATGCAGCAAGCTGAGAAAGTTTGGTCCCTACTTTCTCACAGTGTTATAATTAGTGCTTGGTCAAAAGTATCTCATGCATGAACATTATACTGCAAGAGAGGAGGAGAGCTAAAGCCATCACAAAAGAGAGAACCAGGTGGGAAAACCCATCTGGTCCCTCTCAAAAGTGTCATAAGAAGCTGTCATGTCAACTTGCCCTTCCTTCATTCAAGGCAGGCAGACTCCAAAACCAAAACTTTGCCCTGCTTGTTATGAAATGTGGCACAGACAGGGTCAGTTCATTCTATATCACTTGCAGGCAGAGGGATGTCAAGTAGCAGAAAAGGTCTGGTTCAGCTGTTATCAAGAGGAAAGCTGGACGTTTGCACTGGAATAAAAGATGTATAGATTTTGCACTTCTTTGAGTCTTTGCCTTCACAAAAGGAACACTTATTTCCTGTGAAGAATTGGTATTTCTGCCACCCATTGAGAACAGACTCCAGGGCTGACCTCAGAGTGGCAATACTCTGCATTCCTCGAGTTGAACGCTGGATCATGGCACAAGCCGATAATGGGTGCAGATTTTTTTGTGCACCTGGTCCTGGGTATGCGTATAGCTTAAATGTAGCAATGGCAAAGCTCATACAGAAGTTCTTCCAGGAAACTTTTAAAAGTACTCAATAGTCTCATCCATATCAAAGGCATTTGCAGACTGCAAGATCAGTTACAAATCACAGGGACAGGAGTACAATAGGAGTCTCCATAAAGGCAAAAGAAAGTGAGGAGGAAATTGTCAATTCATAGAACCATGAAGGTTGGAAAAGATTTCTGAGATCATCTAGTCTGATCATCTACTTACCACCAATCATGCCCACTAAACCACGTCCCTCAGTGCCACATCTATGCAGTTCTTGAACACCTCCAGGGACAGTGATTCCCTGGGAAAAACCACTATTAACTGGTTGCCAGCTGGATCTAACTCCATTCACCACCACTCTGGGCCCAGTCCTCCAGCCAGTTCTTTACCCAACAAAGAGTGTACCTGTCCAAGCGTGTACCTGCTTCCCCAGAATACTGTGGGAGACAGAGTTGAAGGCTTTATTAAAGTCCAGATTGACTAAATCCGGAGCCTCTTCCTCATCCACTAAAATTTCTGACACCTACTACATTTTTTGCAGTCTTCATCGATACTTTCTACCTCTCCCCAAAGTAAAATGAATCTGTCCACTCAAATTAAATAGCTATTTTCACTAAACACAAAGAAAGCAGTATGGATGTGCACTGGCTAATTTCAACTCTTAGGTGTCCACCAAATACCAGTAAAATACAGTGGGACCAACTCTTCCTTAAGTATAGATGGCGGCAATTCCTGTTAGAGGGGAAACTACCAGAGGAAGTAGACAGGTGCAGACTGGGAGCTCAGCAGCAGAATTTTACTGCTATTTTGCACACACGTAAGTGACATCATTAGGTAAATGGGAGTGAAGGATTAAAGAACAGGAATTTCTCAGTAGTTCTGGAACAATTTGTGATGAAACATGGGCATTATTTCTAACTTCCTGCCTCAACTTGAACATATTGTATAGAGATAATTATTCATTAAAGCTAATGAAATACAAATGCACTAGAAGTTGATAAGAGTCAGCATTTTCTTGCACCACGGGCTTTAGCAATATGCACTAGCTCCATGCACACAGCTTAGAGTGAGAGAAGAGTGGTCTGTTTCTGAGGAATACAGATGGGTAAGGAATGTGTCTTTTCCTGAAGTACTCCAGCAAGTAGAGATCTCTGGAGAATTGAAGATGTCAGCTGCCAGTTTGGGCTGTACATAGCTTATCACAGTCTACATGCACAGGCTTTTCTGAATTTGCTATCTTTGTAGTAACTGCAAAGAAAAGATATGGGTACCTGTCTCCCAGAGGATGGGTACAGTACAGAAATAAAGAGAAGGAAAGAGGAAGGATGGAGTCTCTCAAGGAGTTTTGGTGGGGTTTCTGTAAGATCCCCCTTTATGACATGGTTTGACTTCAAGCATCCTTGCACCTGGACAAGAATAACATCTTCCAATACTTGAAGGACACAGTAGTCAGTGTAGTCTGTAACTACTTGATTGACTGCTCTCTGTCAAACTGTTTGTCAAAGTAAGCAATGGAGCCTGTACAGATGTGGCAATCTGCGTCTCTAAATGGGCTGGTGTCCAGAGGCTTTTCTAAGTAATGTTCTTTTAAGTATGTTCAAGATAGCAATGAATATCATTGTTTTATACGTTTGAGTGTCTCTGCATTTGCTTTGGATTCAATTTGAAAGATTCCTCCATTCTCAAAGAACTCAAAGTACCAGGATGCATTACAGACTGGCATGACTGTTCTTTTACTTTTTAGCTTACTGGGCCACAAGAGAGAGCCAGGTAGAAGAAAAAGAGTGAACTTTAAAAAGAATAACTTCTCATTACTACAGTGAAAGCAAAGCCCATTTATAGTTCCACAAACTACTTCTTTTACTGCCTTTCAGTGCCTCTGTTTCACAACAATTGGTGTTCTGGAAATATAATGCAGGGAGAAACTGAATCTAAATTCCATTTCTGCACTGACACAGCACCTGTTAAAGACAGTGACTGTTTATTTTAGGAAAAATAAAACGATATTTAATTATAAAATGCACCTTGAAAAATTATAATGCATTCTTCCTAGAAAATAGTCTTGTGTCTTCTGCCAGAAACCAGAAAAAATGGTACAGCAGAAATAGCTTGAGTGCTTTTCTTTTCTCATTCACTTTACCCAGTAGGGAAAATCACATTTGGAACAGTAAATAACTGATGATGAGAAGAATGCAATTGCAATCTTGCTAAATAAAAAATAAAAATCCTATTTTGAAATAATCAAGCAAAAGAACTAGAAAACATAAAACAATCTAGTATTATCAAATAGAAGTACAGAATATGTGGGAGGAAGGTAGGTGAAAGGGAAATATATGAAAGGAAGAAAATACTGTGTAATCTGCAGGCCTTTCAAATGCTCATTAAGAAAAATCTGTATTCCTTAGTAAAAGTAATTCCATCTGGCCTAGTAGCAGCTGAAACGTATAATAAGTTTCCTCCTAACAATGTGAACATGCAGGTACTGTATGTTTCCTTTACGTGCCCAGAATTTGAAATAATGTCTTTCTACATGAATACCGAGAGCGCATTTATAATTCATGCTTCTGGAAACTCAAGTGGTTCTTGAGATATTTGCAATGAAAACTGAAGCCAGAATAACACTGTGCCACTTCAGTGCTGGCCTGGGCAAAAGAGAGTGCTGCTCAGGTTAGACAGGTGCAGGACTCTATATTTAAGCAGGAGTAGGTATAACTGCCCAGCTCTAGGATGGGAAGCACCTGGATATTAACAGTCCTGCATAGAAGACAAGTAACACAGAAACTGAGCCCGATGGTCTCCTGAAATACAGAATCAGGGTTATGAATAACAAATCCTGTGAAGCAGCCTCTGCTCTCTTAATCCCCAGTAAACCCAGGGAATATGCATTACGCTTAACCATTAGAAAATCCAGGGCAAAGAAATATGACAAACAGTCTGAAAACTTGGTTTTTGAGGAAAAAAATGTAAAGACTCTGGGATGCTTAGCTCAAAGATAAGACTAAATTGCAAGTCTTCAGGTAAGCACCGGCCTGCTACAGAGAGCAGAGAGCAATCTTTGCAGTGGCAGTAAAGGATAAAACAAGAAGAGTTAGGAGACATAATAGCAGCTAGGAAGAATCAGGCTACACAGTATTCAAAATCACATACAGAATAGGTGAGCAATGAGCAAAGATCTTTAAAAATCAGCTTCTGATAGATGAAAATGTAATACTCCTACAAACAAAATGATAGACACAGATTTTTTTTAGACTTTTGCAATTGAGCAAAATGAGATATTCTTTTTCTCTGATCTTAGCAATTCTCTGTTTGCCATTTTGTGAAAAACAGAGACCCCTCATGCCTATAACATCCATAACAAGCTATATCTTCTGGTGCTAACCTTTGCATCATGGCTTACATGGCATATTAATGAATATAAGAAGAATTAAATCCAACAGTGTGCCCCATCAGCTTAATTAGAAGTACAATTACCTCCATAAACCCTCACAAATTAACCTGTTAGTCCTTCATACACCAAAGTGCAGAAGTAATGTTATGTATAAGGACATATTTGATTATACTATTATGCATGGATATAGAAATATGTGCATCAAACAACAGGATCAAAGACATATTTCCAGTACTACTCATTTTACTCATTAAATATCAGTAGTCCTGAATATGAATTAAAATCACAGAATCATAGAATGGTTTGTGTTGGAAGGGATCTCAAGCATTATCAAGTTTCTACCCCCCTGCCACAGGCAGGTTTGCCAACCACTACATCAGATATTAAATACTAGATTGTCCACAGCCCCATCATACCTGGCCTTGAACACCTTCAGGGACGGGATATCTACAACCTCTCTGGGCAGCCTATGCCAGCACCTCAAATACTCCATGTTTAGTTTTCTACAATTATTTTTTTAAAAATGTTGTCAGGTATCCCCAGAAATGTCCATTCTGAAATCATACTGAGTTCTTACAAACAACATTTGTTGTTAATTGATAAGCACTGTTTGATCTTCATTTTTTTTATTTTTTTTAACAGAATTACTCTCTGACAAAGCAACTTGCTTGTCTTTTGAGTAATCTCTTTTCATAAGCTTAGCATCATATAAATTGTTTCCAGCTGTTCTGCGTTATTTGTAGCACCACAAGGCTGTTCCTTGGTGGTAGAACCATGATAGCAACAGTCCAAAACAGCTTGCATCTGCATCAGGAAATGCCTGGTAGAATATAAGAAGATTGAAAGAATGAGAAAGAAGTTGATGGAAACTATAACCCTATGCAAGGCAAATAAAACAGGAACCTGTATGAATAGAAATAAATTTCGAAGTTAAGGACAAGAGCATAGCATAAAACAAGGAGGCAGAGGAATAGCTGCTCTGTAATCACCGAATGAGCCTCTGTGCATTGGGAATAGATGGAATGGATTTTGTTAATTCTCCTGATGAATTCAAGCACAATACCATAAATAAGATAGGATGGCAACCAAGATAGATTCCTGTAAGTAAGAAACCATTACTAGCTTCCTTACTAGCTCTAGCTAGATGCCACATCAGCAGAGATGTGTTGAGATATAGCTGTGTATATTATACCCATCTAAAAGTCTTTTAAAAAATTACAAAATTACCTCAGTAAACGTTATTGAAACGAAGACACACTATATTGGCAGAATCTCACTGACTCTGAGAGACAAAAAAAAATTTAAGTTATGAAAATCAAGATAAAACGAAGGTCAACATCTCTGGAAGAAAGAACTAAAGCACAGAAAGTGTACTAGCAGATATAATTGTTACTCTTTCCCAGCTTTGGTGGTAGAGGTTTTTTTTTCCCACATCAGGTGTATGAACAACCACACAGACAGAATATTTTCCATGTTTATTTACGTGCCCATAAAAATGACTGTGCACTTTGAAGGGTGTAATTAAAAAAAAAAAAAAAAAATTCAAAACCGCAGGGACTGCAGGAAGATTTCTCCTATTTTCAGAGAGTGTTATGTTGAGAAGGAGCAATAACTCAGATCTGTACCAAAGTGAGTTATATACTCAATGCTGAATGCATCAATTTAGCTCTACTCCAACATTTTTATTTCTACAAAATAACTGTACATTTATTTTTGTCATGTTCATATACACTTTGCAAGGATTGTTTTCAACATCACTATGAATCAAAGATGTGCTAAGTCTTGTATGTGCAATTATGTCTACCCTCATTTTAAAACAATATGCATCTTCATGGTCCAACCAAATTTCCATGTTACATATTTAGAGATGAGTAGGTCAGGCATGTACAGAGCTCTTCTTGATCTCAATGTTGAAGTACTGGACAACTTAAACCAACACTACCGCATGTCAAAACAGCTAAATAATATAGGAATTAAGCAAGAGCATAGAGAAAAAAAGCACTAAATGAGGTCAAATACGCCAGAATCCACTTGTGGCTGTGGTTAATACCATCTCTACAGTATTATCAATCTGCTCTCTGTAGCAGGCCAGTGCTTACCTGAAGACTTGCAATTTAGTCTTATCTTTGAGCTAAGCATCCCAGCTGTAAGGATCTGAAAGGATCTCCAGAAAGGGGCTTCCAAAGAGAAGTACCTAAAATTAAAGCCCGAAGATATCTTGCTACAGTAGGCTGACTACTCTCATCAGATGCTACAATTCGTTGTTCTGTTTAAAATTACAAGGTCAAAAAAAAACCCAAACATTATTAATGAAAAGCAGTGACACAGCTTCACATATGTGGACTATTAATGGAAAATAATAAGAGAAAAAAATTACACAGGCAAGAGGGCACAGAATGAGTAATTGTAGCAAAAAAAAAAAAAAAAAAAAAAAAAGCATTTCTGTGGATGGCAGCCAAATCCCTGACAAAAGCAAAGAAAAATAATTAACTATCCTATCAGTATAAAATAATACAAAAGGTGGTACAAAATATATCCAAAACTAACAAATAGAAGACATACCTTATTGGCTTACTTTTGCATAATTGGGTGGTTTATTGCATACTGTTACCAATTCCTACATAGCTAGGAATAGCTAGATGCTGCGTGTAATGAACTACTTTTGACTTGAACTTAATAATGTAAAGGAATACGGATGTGAAGTAATAGAAAAAGCCTTGAAGGTGAGGGCATTGGATGATATCAACTGCCCTGGGATTATCAACAACTCAGCAGTTGCTAATAGCGCAGACTGTGATGTGAGTCAAAACCCATTTCTGAGGTAACAAAAAAGACAGGGACCAAGTCTGTAATATTTATATAACTCTATATATGACAAAATTGCAAGGAATAAAGTTAAAAAAAAAAAAAAAGATAATATTGAGCTCAAGTGGACTCAAGCACAAGAAGGAAGAAACCGTCAACATCAGCATTATACACCTCCCAGTAAAGAGGAGGAAGAAATCCCTGTAATACTTCTCCAAGTAAAATTCTCAAGGTATCAACAATTCATCACACTCTACTCAGCCTTGTGAAGCTTTACATCCTGCGGAGCATCAAAGGATACAAGGAATGCGTGCTTTCTTGCTTTAATTATTTTTTTATCATTTATTGTTTACAACAGATTTAATTCTATATTGTTAGTGGATTTTCTTTTGTATTGATTGGGTAATTCAATGTGTTGGTATTGTCATAAGCGCATGAACAATAAATGTTGTGTTTTGCTTCCATAGATAAAACCTTTAATTAGACTAAAAATAAGTTCTCAGTTTTGCCCACAAAACCATGTATATCACAACACCACCAACACTCTGAAAGCAGAGCCCACTGCTGTATACAAAGAAGGCATCCCCAGCCCAATTGTTTAGAGGACCAAAACAGTCTAGCTCACACTACCTGGAACTGCGTGAAGGAGTTTCCAGGCAACCACAGATTATTCAGATAATATTTATAGCTATTTAGAAAAGGTCCATAAAACTTGGATCCCAGTCTGTGTACCCAGCTTCTTAATTCATCAAACCGCATTGGAAAGGTTTGCAAAAATACAGGGGAAAATACTGGGTTTAACAGAGTTAAATAGCTGAGAATTCATTATAATTTGAGCAGTTAGGCCATGCCCATAAGCTTTCCTCAATTAAAACTGATTAAAATCACAGCCTGTAGATAGCCTGGGAATAAATGTTAGATTCAGTGACAAATTAAAGAGCAACGTTTTACACTGAGGATATACTGGTGTAAAATGTTCTAAACTTAACATTGTGGCTTTTGGCATTAAGTGTACACTTTCTTAAATCTATATCATTCACTACTTTTTATAGCTTAATAGCTATTTGTCTCACCAGGATTTCTGGTGTTCTTCAGCAATAAATTATACATTGGCTTATCAAACTGATCCATTATTCAATTTTTTTTTTAATCCCAAACATTTCATGAAATAACCCTCAACAAGAAGAATAGTTCTATAATGGACATTTCACAAGGATTGCATATATTCACCTGAAAGCAATCATTTCCAGAATATAAGTACACTGTTTTCTTTCCTATGGGTACAAACACAGTTTCATAACCCAGTTTGTTTCCTTTTGTTTATATGATTTCATTGTTTGTAAGCAGTGGTAGATTTCTATAACTCCACTACTATATATGATAGTAGGATAAGATGGTTTTATTTGTTTACCACCTCTAGTACAGAAAAATGTTCCAGAATAACAGTTTGAAGAACAGTTCAAAGTTTTTAGAGTTTTCCTTAGAAAACTGAAGAAAAATATGCGGACTATATTTTTTTCACTTGTGCAATATTAGGTATGGGTTTTTTGTTTGTTTGTTTGTTTGTTTTTCAACTCATAGAAAGATCTCTAAGCTTAAGGCTTCTGGTATTGGTTAGAGAATGACTAACTCTAACGTATACAGGCAATCTATCTCAAAGCGGTTAAGGAAGAATCACTTCTACAGCAAAGTCCTTGTACCACTTATTCAAAATGTTGCAGAAAAGAAAATGGAGGGAGCTGTTAAAATCTCAGCAGGATGCAGTAGTGGAAAACCTGATTTGGTTGTTATAAGCCAAGTACATATTGATGCAGAACTTCTGACAGTCAGTGATTCAACAGCAAATTTAAGCAAGTTTAAGAAGCTCTTTAGGGCAATGGACGGCTTTCCTTCACTCACTCAGCTCCTGTAAATTTCAACAAATTTTCAGTACATTACAGAAATTAGTCAGAAAATACAATGACTGGCATCCA
The DNA here is from genome assembly GCF_019232065.1 of Centrocercus urophasianus. Classification (NCBI taxonomy): domain Eukaryota; kingdom Metazoa; phylum Chordata; class Aves; order Galliformes; family Phasianidae; genus Centrocercus; species Centrocercus urophasianus. The sequence goes on along the minus strand of NW_024884364.1, from coordinate 54,323,837 downwards.
AAGGAGTGACAAGACAACAGGAGTCTTTTGTATCTACAGAGATTGAAAACATTTCTTCTTGAATGCACTGATAATAACATCAAAAAGGGCTCTGCAAAACGTGGCCTTCCAAACAAAAACCAGTCAGCTTAAATGAAAACCCTTCTTTTCCACTATTTCAGTTACAGATTTTAAATGTTTCAACAATGTAAGATACAAGTTGTACAAATTAGGCAAACATAGCTATGTTTCTCCTGGTGTGAATTCCCATCTTCCAACAGTCTGCAGCCGAGTCAGTAACAGTATCCCTACCCTGAAACCATCAGTATCTGATTTGTTTGCTCTTGAGTTTACACCTTGTTTCTTGAAGAAGAAAGCAAAATCTTCTGTTGCAGCTCTCCAAAAGCAGGAGAGGACTTTTCCCTGACTCAGAAATGACTGACGTGACCCTGAGAGGAGAGGATCCAGAGGCAGAAGGAAGCAAGATTCCTCAGATGCTTTACCAGTGCTTTATCAATAAATACAGTGGCTGAATGAAAGCACTCTAGAAGTCTGAAGTTTGCCGTGTCTGTCTGTTTGAAGTCTCATTATTAGCTTTTCACTGACATAGGCATTTCATAGAATTAGTCTACAGATGAACAGGTACAAGAAAACTGAATAGGAAAGTGTTCTGCATTTTAAGACAGTTAAGTACGCAAATTTATTAGTTAAATTAAAATGTCAATTCCCTCAAATTATATCAATGATTCCAGGTTCATTATGGAAAAATTGTATCAAGGCTGGGGACTGATAAAGAATTCTATAATCTTTCTAATTCACTCTACCAAATGCAATTAAAAGTTATTAGATTTCTAACACTTAAGCCTCTGTATAAAACATTATTCTAGTAGGAAATTAAACACTGAATTACAATCTACTTTCATTTTTATGCAAAAACTTACTGAACAAATATAGCCAAACCACCAGAGTACAAGATGTGCTGTATTTTAGGAAATTTATTTCCATTCACTGGAGGACTAAAATCCATAGCAACCCACAGCAGTACTACTTCAGTAATGATAAGTAAGTGACAGCAAGCATCAAGACCATGGAACTCAGGAGTCATCAGTGAGATCTCAGTAGAAGTCTGCAGGTTCCATTAAGTGTTAATAGAATTATGTATATGATTTAATAACATTTATTTACTAATCTGATGGATTTACTATGAATACAGAACAGATAGAAACTAAATAACACATACAGCCCATGTTTACTTTCAAGATTGCAGCAGAAGATTGGGTAGTGAATTACAAAAACCTGCACTGCCAACCATGTCACTATCTTGCACTTATTTTACTGACATGAAATAGAACAAAAAACCACTCTTCTGTTACTAGATTTCTTCTAGTACTCCAATTACCTTACAGTCTTGAAAGAATATCTTACTAGCTGCACATGCAATCAATGCTATGTGGTCTTTACTGACTGCATGTGGGTTTTCAAAACCACTTAGATTTTGGGTTTATTCACAAAATCTTATATGGTTCAGTGCTCGCTTATCTGAGGCAGAAAAGTAAGAGTGAAAATTGATTTCTCAAATTGCTGGTGGGAACTCTTCAGTTAACGCTCTTAGCCACAGTGATTTCAAATGCCTGTGTCTTCAGTTTCTGTTTCTTCCTATGCTATAGTAACTTTGCACTTTTGTGGCTATAATGCATCAGCATACCTTTTAACTTCTTAACAACCAGTATTCTTTACTGAATTACCCATTTCTACCACAGCAGATACTCTGGAAGAGGAAACCAACCTGCCACCATAACAGGGTCACTGGTGCCACTGGCTGAAACAGTGTCCCCTCTCCTAAGCTCATATTGCTCCAGGCACCACACTTCTGCTGCACAGAAGCACTGTCATGAAACCTCATAGTCCAAGCCCACAGTGAGGTCCCAGTGTCCCACAATCCCCCTTGTGTAAGTATTGCTTATAACTCAGACCCCTGTCTTGGACTGACCCAGCTTGTTTCATCTCAAACAAAAATAAGTACTTCTGAAGGCAATTTGATGCAGGAATCACACTCAAACAGAAACAAGGGTGAGTCACGTTTAGGTCTGTGCTCTGTGCAGTTACTGCAACATTAACTCAGACAAGGTTATGCACTGAAACCCCATAACAAATACAGGGTAATACACCATATGTCCTCAGTATTACGGACTTAGAACAATTTCATTAGGCTACAAAACTGCCCTTGAAGTGAACTGGCAACTTAATAATCCCATGCGTACAAAACTATTTACAATGTCACAAGGAAGCACAGGGCCGGTTGCAGTGCCAGACTGCTCTGCAGAGATGAGGTCTGAGCAGCATGGACACAGACATCCTGCAGCCTAGGTCCAAGGGCTGTAGCTCAGTCCTCGGAATAAACGTGTTTAGCAGCATAGCTGTACTTATTTAAAAACACATTGCTCCAGATACAGTAGCTCACATCCCCGCACTGATGCCAACAACACCAACTCCAGTGTTTCCCTGGGTCCAAGCAAAAAGAAGAGCCACCTTTGGCTACTGGTAGCTTACTAAGCCAGTTAATATAGCTGAAGTAGTAGCAAAAGGGGCGGAAGGTGTTGTTTCCAACCTGATCACCACTCTACAGTTAGAACTAGCTCTATACTGTGCATAACCAAAACGCACATAATATTCAGCCAGTGACTTACTCTTTATGAGTTATTCATCCTTAAATCTATTGCTTTTTTTTTTTTCCCACTGGACATACACAGTGAAGGGATTCAGATGAACAAGAGAAAACATAAATTTGAAATTCCATAACTTCCAAACACTCCACAGCCCAAAAAAATATCATTAACTTTTCATGTTACAGGCAGGTTTTATAACTGCACTTAAGTTAAACATGAGTTTTAATTTTGTTCTATTTTTGGGACATTTCAAGAATGTCCTTATAGGGATTTAGACACATAATAACTGTATAAAGACCTTCACAGACAGGTCTAGGCACAGAATGTAGTTATTTTTATTTCAATCATATGCAGTGTCTTCTAGATTTTATTTTGGGAAATTATTTATTTTGATGATAACATAATGGTAACTTGAAGTTATACGAAGAGCTATCTTTACTCACGAAATTATGCTAGACTACTTAAATGTTCTTACACAGAGTAATTACTTTCTGATCTCCGTAATGAATCTCAGTCATTTATTCAAGGCTACACTGAAATCATGGTAAGGTCAAATTTGCTCATTCTGTAATGTTTATCCACCTAGTTAACATTGGGAAGTCAGAAAAAGATGAAGTTAAGAGCTCTACCTGCTATTCCTCCTGGGGTGACTGAGTCGTGACTGCATTTCAAAAACCTGTTCCGAGAAACTGCTGTTCTGATTAACCCGGTGAAATTGTAAGGTCAGGGACTTACAAAAACATGGGTTTTCTGAATAGACTCAGAAAAATGTTACAGTTCAGTTAGCTGTTTTATTATTATTATTATTATTATTTTAATAAAATAGAATAAAACTGTGAAACTTACCAAGATCTAAGTAGACACCTGCAACAAATGAGTTGAGAAAAAACATCAGAATAACACATCCCAGCACAGTAAGGCATTTGACGAGAAGGATTTTGTCTGTTATTCTGTGCTGCAGAGGGGAAAAAGAATTGGATAATTGTGTTAAAGAAGGAACTATTTATTGTGCACAGAGTTAAAAATAAAAAATAAAAAAAAATTAAAAAAAACGTGTGAAATAGAAAAAGCTGTTCCTGTATTGTATATTCTTCTTCAGCATAAAATACATAAATATTTAAAATGAAATATTTCATGTTTACCTATAGAAAACATGATCACGTAGTAAGAGAGACCTAACATGAAGACAGGAGATAAAACACGGTTGTGCAAGTATAGTTGAAAGGCAGTTTTTATTATAGAGGGAACTTCAGGTGCTCTGTGGTTTCTCAAATTTGGACAAAATCATCCTTTATTGCGATTATACTCTGAAAACCTATAACCTAACCTAATGGCCAGATTCTTCATACATCACGTACAACTTTCAAAGACATGCCATGCCCCTAATCTTTATAGAGCTCCTGTACCACAGACCAGCTCCTCATGCTCTCATTCTCATACTGAAATTCTTTCCATTGTGCTGTTGCTTCTCTGCTCTGAAATCACCTTCACCAGCAACCCAGGGAATCCCTCTATCTCAGAGTACCTCTCTCATTGCTAGTCTCTTCCACACAGTTTAGAAATCTACCAAAGTATAATCAAATCTCACTTCTTTTAAAAGTTCATCATTTATACAATGCTTTGGAAAAGGTCTAAAACCAAACAGAAAATTCAGTTGGTTTTGTTCTGTTTTGGTATGGCACATAGAACAGAGTGCTCCCAGCCAAGGATTTGAGCTCCCAATTACACGCCTGTACTCATTAGTGCCAGCAATGTGGAAAGGATGTGATGATTAGGCTAATGAAGATGAAATTAATCCTACTATAGGGTATACATCCTGTCAGGTTCAGCTTCAGCATAAAGATCTAGGCAGTGTTAATATGTGCACAGCAAAGAAAACAGGATTTATGCAAGTGGTTTATGCCTACTTAAATAACATAGCAGATGTGTTACAGATAGTGTAGTAAATTAGAGTTGGTATTACTCTGTCATCATGCATTGTGGTTATAAACAACCTATTGACACCTTCTAAGACTTTCTGGCCATGGCGGATTAAAATTTTAAGAGAACATTGCTGAATCATTTATTGATCCTTTAAACAACTCTTTTCTAAAGAACACATATAAAACCTAACTCATACAATGTAGTTCAGTATATCCATCCTGATGAGAAGCCAGCCAGTCTGCCTGCCAGCTTTTCTTCTCCACGAGACTTATTAAATTTTCATTGGATTCAAAGGATTTTCCTCATAAAAAGCCGTAGGTCTACTTACACTTATATTAAGAACAACTGCCATCTACTTACTTTTTTCTGGAGTTCCTGAATATTTGTTTCCCAGTTTTTATCTTCTTGTGAAATTTGCCTGAAAGAAAATGACACCTGCTTTTTTTCCAGAATGAAATGAGAGCCCTGCCAAACAGTATTGGAATAAATCTCTCTCATCACATCCAGATCATTCTTTCCCCTTTAAGGAGTAACTCATACTACAGAGGAACCATGGCTGCCTTATGTTCAGTAGCAAAATTCCCATGACAATTTACTTAAGACCCCACTTTCCTAATACATACTACCAGTGCACAGTTTGGTTCATGAAGAGTGCCACAGACTTGGAAACTGCAAGCATCCGGAGTATGAACCTGGATATAGGAGCTGGCTATATGTTCCATTTGTAGTTTCAGGAGGTAATGTGTGCCATTCTGTAATTAAGCAAGGGTCATGTGCTAACACCAACAAGTCAGAACATGTGTTACATTTGCATTTTATAATGAAGTTTTAAGATCCGAATAAGTTACTTCTTTCTGTTATCAGCATAGTCAGCCCTGCAGCAAAAAAAAGCCTTGGGGTTTGCAGTTCAGGAGCTCTGCTGCTAATGTTAATGAATTTCTACATCACTCTCAGTGTGCTTGTGCTGAAGGAATCCTCATTTTCAAAACTGAACGTACGATTTTTTATACACTTCAGAATTATTTTCTTTAAGGTGTTGTGAACTCTAATAATGTCACAATCTTTTAAAAAGACTTTTTATGTCACTTTATTTAAAGTGCACAATATCAGGAAAAAATTAAAGGAAAATATTATAGGAAAATATAAGGAAAAATTATCTTATTCCTGGAATAATTTATGCTTGCATCATTTACTGAATTAAGAAGTTTATTTGTGAAAATAAGAAAATTCACTGTCACAGTACTTATATTACTATTCTCAAACATCAAATTTCCTACATTAACAGCTGGTTTTGCCGGAACCTAAACAAAAATAAGGTTAATTTTTTGTTAGTCTTAGTTTATAAAAACTTCTCCTTTTCTATACATACCTAGTTAATTATGAATATACTCACATCCCCACTGAAGATTTGATTACTTTAAGAAGTAGTAAATCGCTGTTTTGAAAATTCAGTAGTTCACTGAAGAACATTTGAATTTTTCATCAGGGAAAAATTTACAGCATTTTACTACATTGAAGCTATTATTGCAGGAAAAAGCCTAATGATGCATTTGTGATCTTTTAAAACAAAAGCTACCTGGAATTTCTGGGTCGTCAAATTTTTGTTTATTCACAATATGTGTTCCAGACCTTACACATTAGTTTTGTCCTAAAGTACTTGGTGTATCACTGAAGCTGAGCTTCCATGGTTCTTTGTATCTGCTCAACTCTTTCAACTCTTCGAAAGGGTAGATAACAGCAGGACAAGGGGAAATGGTTTGGAGTTGAGGGAGAGAAGATTTAGGTTGGATGTCAGGGGGAAGTTATTTACAGAGTGGTGAAGTGCTGGAACAGGCTGCCCAGAGAGGTTGTGGATGCCCCGTCCTTGGAGGTGTTCAAGGCCAGGTTGGATGGAGCCCTGGACAGCCTGGTCTAGTATTAAATGTGGAGGTTGGTGGCCCTGCATGTGGCAGGGGGTTTGGAGATTCATGATCCTTGAGATCCCTTCCAACCCTGTCCATTCTGTGATTCTGTGATCAAGAAATGGCTGAGAATGTAGGTCTCATGTCAGTGAAGATAGTAGCAAAACTAGAATATCATTCCAACTGCAAACTGAGATGAGCAGGAGTTTCATGTCAGTCCAACAAAGTGCCTATGCCTGCAGCTCATCCTGCCAAGGGTGGAAGAAAGGAGGTGGCACATGCCAGCACCACTCACTTGTGGAAAGTCCTGAGCTTCTTCCTCAGGAGTATCTCCAGAGTCAGCACCTTCTGCATCAAGAGGCATTTCACGGCAGTTTCTTCCCTGCTGGCAGGGTTAATGCGCTGAGCAGTCAACCTCCAAACATAGATCTCATGTTTCAGTTCTAAAACAAAGCAAGATAGTTTATCTTATAGCAGATGTAGTAGGTATGAAATCAAAGACTCACAAAGTACGTGCAATATGTCCTAGACTGAAGGCTATTAAAATGCTCAGAATGGTTTCCAAAGAGTTTGCCAGTTTCAGAGTTCTTTTTACCACTTACTTTTCAAAGCTGAAGGGAATGGAAAATTGATAGAAACATTTCAATTTTTTAACGAAAGTGATCTCAAATTCATTTCCCAATTAATATAACGTGCTATCTTCAAATATTTGCTTCAGACCACCACAATCTTTACCGCTAAAATTGTATCATATTTGCTTTTCATCAGATCATAACCTGCCAACACACATTAATGTACTGCTAAAATGCAGACCTGAGTAATATCTGATCCCGTGTAAGTTTAAACAGACTGATTAATACTTCAAATCAGTCTTCAGAGTGTTGTTTGAGCATGTTTTGATTTATTTTTTTGAGTACTATCAAGGTCTTGAAGAATAAACGAAAAGCGTTCACTCCTGTTGACAGCAGACATCAGAATGGTCATGACAAAAAATATCCTTTGGATTTTACAGGAGATTCCTAAGGATATAAAAGCTGATTATTCATTCAGAAACTATCTGAACATATACTTCCAAGTTAGCGAATTGGACACTTCCACAACTTCCTTTTATTTCTTTCCCCTCAAATTTCATGTCACTGAAGAAAAAAAAGTCAAGAATTCGTGGCTTTATATCTTAAGATCCATATTTAGCATGCAAATTACACTTATCTCAAGAAATTGACGAGGAAGTATTTGCACCACCTATGCAATCTGTAAGCATTATTTATAAAAAATAGAGTGAATAATGAGAAATATTTAAACACATTTTGATGTAAGCAGTGACATTAATATTTACAAATCCCCAGTTGTTCATGGTATTTAATGACAAAATGAACACTAAATGTGTTTAATATGCTCTCTACCTTTGTTACCAAGTATTTATAGTGATAATACAGAGCATATTATGTAATAATTAACCATGAGAGGAAAGTAGACACGACAGAATTCAACCATTTGAAGGAAAAAAGTAAGGATGTTCAGTGCCATCATAACCTTCCTGAGAAGCTGATGAACAGAAGTTGACTTAGATTTCGTACAGCTCACATCCACAGATGAGCAGAGCAAACAGCTTACAAGCCAACAAAATGGTATTCTTTGCCTTGGATTTAGAACTCAAGGCTGAAACTGTAAACTCATTATGTAAAGCTAAATGATTGTTCCAGGTTATTAAACAACCTGTGTTTCGTCTAAAACATTTCTTATAAAAAGAAGGATTAATACCTAAATTATAGGTATCAGAGGTACAAGATCTAGGATTTTCCTTTGTAATATATTTGGTGATTCTTGTCAGGAGCATAATCTGATGCTACTTCATATTAAAACATGGATATGTCCTGCTTATCCATATGAGACTGTGCAGACACCCTGTCCCAGACATCATTTACTTTTTCAGCAACAGCTTGTGACATCCACAAATAAATCAGCAGTGATCTTCTATTCCCTTCCAGAACATAAACAAGAAAGTGACAGAGCTATAAGCTACAGCTTATCTGCTCCAGAAAAAAAAAAAAAAAAAAAAAATCTTTTTTGAGAATTAAGCTGAATGTGAACTGTGCAGAAAACCTATTTGAAGCCTCAGAAATGGTGGAAATTATTCTTTAATAAAATTCAAGATTAAATTTTAAGTCTCTGAATCTGTAAGCACTTTAAATAGCTATTTCTGACAGAAGCAAGTGGCAAAATATCAGCTGCTTTTTCCTACAGACAGGCAAGTCTAAATGGAGAAATGCTAGAACATGGCTTTCTTGCACAATCTCCTGTTCAACTCTACTAGAAAAAACTTTTTAATTGAAAAGATTTCCTGAATCTTTCATGGTGAAAGCAATACTTTACTATCCTCCATGCTACTCTGGACTGGATAAGATAGAATCTTCTTTATGTAAATCAAGCAGATAAAAAGGGGAAAATACCCTCAACAGCTGAATGGTCCTTTTCATTCTGCTCTCACATGCAATTTTCAAGTCAAATGGACTGTGGCTTTGAAACCGTTTCTCATCATCAGTTCAAGAGGAAGAGCGCGGTTTTATCTTTTTCTCTGGCAAACATGCACAAAGAATAATTATCCAGTTAGCCATTTTGCAACACCTTTTCTGGTTATGGAATCACAGTATAGTTTGGGTTGGAAATGACCTCAAAGATTTTTGAGTTCCAACCTTTTACCTGCTCCATGCCCCGGGCAGGGCTTCTTCCCACCAGCTCAGGCTGCCCAGTGCCCCATCCAACCTGGCTTTGACCGCCTCCAGGGGTGGGGCACAGCCTCTCTGGACAGCTGTGCCAGCACCTCACTGCCCTCTGAGTGAAGAATTTCCTCCTAACATCTAATCTAAATCTCCTCTCTTCCAGTTTAAAACAGTTATTGCTCACCCTATTACTGCATACCCTTGTAAAAAGTCTCTCTCTGTTTCTGCTCATGATGTATGTTTATGTTTATCCTGCTGTAACATTTCCTTCATCCTTTCCAAGTGAAACGCGACCAAGGATTTTGCTAATGGAAGTTGAAGTTTTCATCCTCTAACTGAGATGCAGATCCACACCGGGTATTTTCATACAGAGAATCTTTATCTTCACTCATTTGAAAAGAGATGCCTAGCATCACATATATCTGTGCCACAAACAAAGACAGAGCAGAATGACTGGTGTTTCACACTCCTGCTCCTGGTCTGAAGTGCTGTGGGGTTAATCTCCAGTTTCAGCAAGGTTGAACTAATACTTTGTCGTCTGTGTTAAAAAATGTGTGGGTTGTTTCATGTGGCTTTGATCTTGCCTTTGTGTGCAGCAAGTGCATGCTTGCTTGCTCAGACATTAGTTTTCTAAACACCCCTAGGATGTGAACGTCTGACCTGCAGTGAAATTTACTTCAGAGCAACAAGACCTTTGAAAGTCAGAACAGTTGATACATTTTTTTACAGTGCTAACCCTGTTACAGTAATTATTTCTAAAGAGGTTTTCTAGGTCATCCCACAGAAAGTTTCTCCTGTTTCAGTTTCAGGAACACTTTTATTGTAATAGCCTCCTATGGCAACAGGTAATACATGTGTTAGCAGTAGTTTTTGTTTCGAATGCAATACAATGTAAGATCCTTGAGGTGACTGAGAGCAATGAACATTTTCAAAAAACTGTGTTTTTATCTAGCCCTCCATCTTGGATCTGCAAAACTTTTTAGGTAGCAACTCATATAGTTTGGGACCCTCTGACCTTTTATGACATGTTGTGTTAGACATGATGGTGTAATATGACTGCAGCGTCTTATCAACCACTTTGAAACTAAGGCTAAGGTAGCACAAGGGCAGCATTTGGCTGCTACTGAGTGAGAAAGCCTTGCATCACATTTCCACATCTCTATAAGTCCCATCCCCTCAGCTGGGACTGGGTTGTGTATGACTGGGATGTGACAGTCATGTTATGCCAGGTCACGCTGATTTGGCTCACTCATCCAAGAAGACTCAGTCGACTAACCAATTTATTATTCCATTACAATACCAAAAGCTTCGCATGGCATATTCATAAAGCCCACCAGATGCTATATATATTTAGAATTAGTATATTCAGAATTAGTTTTTCAGACATTTTTTTCTTTCTTTTCTTTTCTTTTCTTTTTTTTTTTTTTTTTTTTTCTCTTTTTCTTTTTTCTAGAAAGGACATTTCCAACAAGAAAAGAATATTTTGAGGGATTTTATTCAAAAGGATAAGCAAAATTGCAATCCCTATAGTGCCAATCTATTCTGGTTTTGTCATTTAGTATATTTCACCATGGAAAGCACAGACTAAAAGCCCTGGACTGGTTGAATTTAATGAAATACCCACTACAGACCTGAGCTGTGAAATAGATAATATTTTCTGCATATTAGAAAACACTGTTTCATCAAAATGTGTATTCTTTCTGCATTGCACCAATAGTCAGACTGATTTTCACTTAATCACACATTCCCTCCCACCTGACTGCCAATAACAAAGAAGACATCCTCCAAACTGAGTGTAATTAATTCCCTGTCTCAGAATCTGCAGAGGACAGTGTTATTAATTGAAGATACTCAGAAGAGCATGACCAAACTAGTCAAGATGATAAGAACTATCATAAAATTGCAATTTTTAACTGGCAAGTGCACTAAATATATTATCTGCCTTTTTGAAAGCAAGACAAGTTTGGGCTGTGACTAACAAAATGCAAAGCATGTTCCTCTGAACGTGGGTTTTTTTCTCCAGATGCTCTTCTCGCTTAATACTTTTTTCAGCAAAGCAATTATGTTTCTTAGCTAAATTCTTAGAACAGGGCTACTTCTGTTTAAACATTAATTGAAAAGGAAATTAAGTACCAGGAATTATAGCTTAATCTAGTAATAGTAATATCTATAACTTAAGGTAAAAAAAATTTAAAATCCCTCATATAGTGTAATTAATCCTTCCAGCATATTAGAAAGTAAGCAACCATCAACTCCACTTTAAAAGCACAGGAGCTAAGTTAGATACGTGAAGCCTGTGTATAAAGAATTTGCCTCAAGAGACATTCCAGCTCAATGACTGATGCCTCTTTCCTAGAGGCAGTGTCTCCTTATGGGAGACAAGCATATGCTCTAATTCTGAAAATAAAAAGTCCAAAATGTCCTTGTCTTTATTTCTTTGAGTTGGCTCATTTACTGGTCATGTGGATACAGGTAAGCAGAGCTACAAATGTTGCAGGGTCTTCAAAACCGCAACAAAATACACTTTGTCTGATTCAGCTAAATAATTGCAAAGGAATGCAAGAAATCTGTACAGTGCTGCATAAAGCAATACAGAGATTTATATCCATCAGCTGTTGGATTGCTGGGGCCCCATTTGGTCACCAAGACACCTAGGGCATATTCAGATGCTCTGCACAGCACTGCAGATGTGGCAAGAGAAATACAGGAGACCCTCATCCCTGCAGCAAAGCAGCATAAGCTCAGACAGAAAACTGCATGGCATCTTAGATGGAGCCCCACACGAAAGTCACCTCCCAGAGGTTTACTTCAGGGCAAGCTGGGGCAGACAGAATCAGCCATGGGATTTAGACTGCTCAGAAAGCTGGAGAAACAGCAAGCATCCTTCTCATTAAAAAAATCTAACCAGAAACTTTACACATTTGTCTGGACTGCATCAAAAGAGGGCTGATCGGTGGGGTAAGGGAAGTGATTGCTTCCCTCAACTCTGCCCTCATGAGGCCCCATGTGCAGTACTGTGTCCAGGCCTGGGACCCCCAGCACAAGGACACGGAGCTGTTGGAGTGGGTCTACAGGAGGGCCACAGAGGTGATCAGAGGGCTGATCACCTCTCCTATGAAGAAAGGCTGAGGCAGTTGGGCATGTTCAGTTTGGAGAAGAGAAAGCTCTGGGTTGACCTCATTGCCGTCTTCCAGTACTTCAGGAGAGCTTACAAACAAAGGGGAAACAGTTTTTATACACAGTCTGATAGTGGTAGGACAAGGAGGAATTACTTGAAAGTAGAAGAGGGGAGATTTAGATTAGATACTAGGACGAAATTCTTTGCATTTGCAACCTAATCCATTCCATTCTATCGTTCTCTGATTAGCCAATGTTTTCCATTAAGGTACATGCATAAAACTATTAAACTAACTCCTCTGCTTGGAAGTGAATAGATACCCTCCAATCGTAAAATGAATTGCAGCAAACCAAACAGCTACCAAGATTATTTCAATAGCAGGGGTGGTGAAAAAGAGATGTAAAAAAAAGGAAAAAAAAAAAAAAAAAAAGGGGGAAAAAAAAAAAAAAAAAAAACAGTTCTACAAGCAAAAACTGAAAGATGAGTTTTGCACCATCCTGAAAAGACAAAGCCTCAGGAGGACACATCTGAAAACCCAAAAGTTAGAAAAAACAGTGCTTAATTTAAGGGCAAAATGAAATGAAAAAGAAGCTCACTTCAGATTTACTGTACCCTTTAGCAACTGGTTGAATGTTAAAAAAAAAAAAAAGGTAACTAATAAGTTCAGCTCATTTTGAGAAATAAAACTGATAAGAATAATTTTAAAATATGTCACTGCACTTTTTAATGAAAAATCATCAGTGAAACTCTTTGCAGCAAACAGATATGGAGCATGTGTTAAATTAACCTGAATTGGTCCATTAATACGTGTGTAGCAGGAAGATCTGAGGACCAAAGTGAAAACTGCCACTGCTCTGCCAAAACACTGCTATAGATTGCCCTGTGTATATCTGCACAATTGTTTCACAGTTGCAGTATAAGCACACAAAGACCTAGGGAAACAAGTGCTGCAAAAAACCCTGAAGATTCCTAAGAATTTTCCTCCCATTTGTAACTTGATGACTCCATCCATGAAGAATGTACATAATAAAATTGTAAAGTGCTCCTCTATTCTTTCAAAATATCACTGCACTATACTTTCTTTCTGAATAAGGCAGGTATAGTCATCACAGCAGCCTTTTTATGCTGGCAGCATTATCAATGCATTCAGAAAATAATATGCATTTGTCATATTTCCCATACTCTGCAATGTCAGAATATTTGATATATCACTTGAAAACAGGGAAAGAGCGATCAACAGTTTCCTCTTCCTGAGAGGGATAATCCATCAATTCTAAAGCACCAGAAAGGACATATACAAAGATTTTAAACATAAAACGTTTGTAAATGTTTTAAAAAATTGGGTTCCATGTAAAGTAAATAACTATAATTATTTTATTCCTGATTATTAGGAATGTATTGAAGGTGAAAGTAATAGAAGGCGAACATTTTCTGACATAAAGCCATGACTGTCACATATTCAGCTACATTAACCAAAAAGGAGCATGCAGGTCCACAGGGAGCATAAGACTATCCAGTCCCCTCAAAGCTGAAAGTCCTACTGTTGTTTAAAATGAAAGTATAAGAAAGTTACAATCTTAGATTCCAAGACAATATCTAAGAAAGCAACATTTTTTATTCATGCCATACACTATTAACTATTCATTCTCAATGTACAAACTGGATTGCAGAGAAGAAATAAAACAAGTTTTCCCATTTTATGCTGTTCAAGATTTAGAAATGCTTCCCGTCACTGGGATCTGAGAAAGCAATTCGAGCTCAAAATATGGGTATTGCCTATAACAAAAAATAGGGCAAAATTTAGAGTATTCATGTATCCTTCACATCAAATCAGTCCTTTTCCGTTCTGAAACTCAAAGGTATATACCGAAATGCACAAAGACATGCTGATCTCTCTCTTCTGTGATGTGGTTTTTTTTTAGCAAAAAACTCGATTCTAGGCATGAGAAACATTTCCCAATATGAGTTTAATCACAACTGATTGTAAAAGAAGTTGACAAGAAGTTGTGATGAATTTAGCATTTTGGGTGAGGACAGCTAATAGCAATGTGAACTGCTCATCTGCCAACTAGATTTAGCTTGGAGCTAAAAGCTTGAAAACATCTTGAAATACTCCTTTCATTGGACATTATTCTCTGCATAATTTGCCTGTTGGATCTGTCACCTGAACCTCCATAACCTGTATTTATTTACTTTTGATTCCAAATCAAGCAAACCCACTGCTTTCAACAGCACTGTTAAACGCCAGTAATACTTCACTGGCTGTTAGTAAAGCACCTGCATTACACAGGACAGAGATATACTGATGTATTTCATCCAGCTATGTACATGACCTACCTCTCACTGATTCTAGCATGCACCAGTTCCTACTGTTACCAAACAAATTAGTAACATTATTAACTAAAACAGGACTAAATTCTGAGGCAAAGTGACACACATAGCTGTAATGATGCTCCACGACACCTTATACCCTGGGTCACCACTCTGCTCTTGCCTTGTCGTTGAGACCCTGGACATAGTTATCATTCTATGCAGGCTTTTTTTTTTTTTTTTTTTTTTTTTTCCCCATGAAATTGTCTGAAATAATAGTGGGTTTGTCCAACAGATTATCATATAGTAGTTCATCCCCAGTGTTAATCCCAAAGGTTGTACAGCATGGTGTAGGCACAGCATGAAGATATGCAACAGCGTTAGAGGATGCAGAGCTAGCCAGGGTAGCATTGGAGAGACATGCAGCATTCAGGAATCCAAATATTTGGTAAATAACTGCTATCTAACAGCTATCTCTGGGAGTGGCCCCTAGAGTGAACTTGAGCTTTGTCTGAGAGAGAGAGAACATATGAACCCTCCAAAACCAAGCAAAATACAAAATTTAAACCTACATCAATTTGACACAATTGATGCAACTAAATCATTTTTTAAATTTCATTTTTTTCAGCACTCTTAGGTGCCTACTGACAAACCATGACTGATAAACTATGCCTCCAGACCAGAAATAAACTATGAATCTATTTGAAAAATCATTTCAAAGGTATTATAGCTTGAGGGTGTTCAGCTGGCCTAAGACCAACCTACATCCGGATGGAAACCCAGGTAAGCCTCATAGCAAAAAGAGGAAGGGAAACTTCCTCCAGCAGCAAGGAAGACTCTTATGCCACAAGAATGTAACAAAGCTTTTAACCCTTAACCCACACCACATGTCCTGGGATTCACTCCCCAAGGCATTTCATAACTCCAAAAGGCAGGGGTGTTCACATCAACAGAACAATAATCACAGTTTTATACCTATTTTTTTCCCCTCTTACTTTCCCCTTTTTTCCCCTAGCTGCTAGAGAAGCAGCTGCAAAGCTCCACATGGAAGAAGAAACAGATTTGCTCACCCATCTGTTTAGCAAATTTCACATTGAGGAAAACAGTATCGTTTTTTTGTTTGCTTGTTTTTTTTTCCCCACACATGAAGCACTTTACATGACTGAGATTAATTAGAAAATTTCTTCTGTTGTAGGCATTACATACAATCCTACTACCATAGCACTATTTTCCCAGCAGATACAGACAGATGTAGCTGATGCTACGTTTGAAGCATAACGTGCTCCCTACTCTGTCATCAACCCTCCTGCTTCAATAAGTGTGTCTCTCTTTCAGCAAGCAAAATGGTCCGGAACACAAGCAAGCAACACAGTAGAAATGGAGAACTGGTGCCAAATCAGTCATTGCACTAAGAGAAAGCTTATATTCTTTAGCAAAAATGGTGATGATAATACCAGATTACATCACCCACTGCCCTGGGGAAAGGACCTTCCCAGGCACTGTAGTCTACAGCTCCACATCATGATAGCTGAAACAGAGCAATGTATTGTCATGCTTCCAAGGGACAAAGTAGCACATAGCTAACATGCAAGAAATGTAAAAATTTCAGCTAAAAGTAAGAAAATGTTTTTGGGATCAGGGGAAAGGAGGCAGAACAGCAACATTTGTTCCTCTGTCACTCGTATTTTTATTTTGTCTAGCGTATTCTATTGGGAAACAGTATACATACTCCGTTTAAAATTCAGCTTACTACCCTAATTCTATCATATATTCCAATATCATAGAACAAGATGCAGTTCTGTGAATTGAAAGTCGCACTCAAAAAAGTCCTCACAATAGCTCAGAATTTGCTTATGCCTTTCATGGCTGAGTTGCTCAGACCCTTTTTTTGTTTTTTGATATACTGTGCTTCAAGCCTCTGTAGGTAAATGGTATTGCTGAGGAAGAAATGTACACTTTTTCTTCTCTACAAGTGCTGAAGTTCAGTTTAAAAGCCACTAATTTAAAGACACTGGTAACCTACAGCATTGAAATCAGTATATCACTTTATCATCAGAATTACAGTATTATTTGTTCTTAAAATTAGTAGTTATCTGACCTCAATATTCTACGTAACCCAGAAAAGTCAGAAAAAGCCCAAGGAACATAACAAGCTGAAACAATCTTTGGACAATAATATGCCAGGTAAGTCTCACATATCTTACTTAATCAGGGACAGGACGAGGGAAGGCAGATATTCAGCTGATTAGAACAGCTGTTTCAAACAAGCCATTTTGAGTGATCACAGAATCATTACCACCTGAGATGGAAGAACCCCTGAAAGCACCTTGGAACACATTATGCTCCTTCTGGAAATCCAAATTGCTCCAGCTACCTCCTAATGAAGTCTGGGTTTGTCACTTTTTCTTTCCATTTCACATAAAATTTCAATGGAAAAAGAACTGCTTTAGCATTTACTATAATTGAGCAGCTACTGATTAGCTTTGCAGTAAAAATGGAGTTGCTGATTATGGGAAAGGACACATGGTACACAATTATAAGACTGCTACATCTGAACATACTAAGATGCAAGTAACAATGATTACCAGGAGATTAATTGAGGGAAATATGATAGTCCCTAAAAAGTGAACAGTGTTTCACTTGCAAAAATATGCCAGTGAAAAATTTGTACTACTCAAGGTAATCCAACAGTGATTTTATATATTTGATTTCTTAAAATAATTTTTTTAAAAAGCTTATGATTTTATAGATGAAAGAAAATATGCGTCTATCAGATTGATCAAGACTTTTTTAAACAACTTAAGCGAGAAATATAAAGGAGACACATTTAATCATTCTAAATTACAGAGATGGTAGAACAGATGAAGTTAAGGGTGGGAAAAGTTGAAAAAATTATTCCACTCTTGAAGAAACAACCTTCACTGAGTGCAAACCAGGGAAAGATTGATGAAAAAATCCAGTGGGAGAAAACCAACAGTGAGGGGATGGCATCAGTGTACTATGCCTGTTATAAGGAAAATCCAGCATATTTCTGAACCTAAGCTGTAAAATCAGCACCTTGAGCACATGGTCCTTATACTGAGAAAGAACACCTTGGTGTTCAAGCTTTTGCTTTTAAATGTTGGAAGATATCCCCTAAATTTTGGAATATGTTTAATAGTTTGTGTCAACACCTCAAGCTTAGTACAAGAAAAAGAAATCCATTTCTAGAAGCCAGAAAATATCATGATTAAAATTACAATTATTAGTAAAAGTAGATAATGAGAGTTTGAAGGAAAATGGGCACTTCCCTCTGAAGACACCGTAGAAGGCAGTGGTCAGTTTGTGTTTCAAACATATTCTTATTCAAAGTAATGCTTATAAATACATTTTAATGCTCATTCTTACCAACGATTTCACTCGGCTCCTTATTATACAGTTTTTTGTTCCAGTAAAGAAGTCCAAGAAAAGGAAAGGAAACCAGAACAACAAGGCAGATTCCAATAAACATATGTCCTGTGAAGGCTGCAAAATCCAATCCCTGGAAATGCAATTGAAAACCCAAATTAAAAATCAGTTACTTTCCTATAACACCTACAGGGAAAAGTATTCAACTGTATACACTTTAGAAATCATCAATAAATACAAAGCAATAAAGTTCCCTGTACAGTACACACGGCATTTCATCTGTTTCAAGGAAAATAACTACATTACAATGTAATTCAGAGAGCTCAAAAATAACATTACAAGTTATTCTGATGTACATTTAGGCTACCTAAAACAGATGAAAAAAAAAAAATCACTATAATCTCTATAATCACTTAAATCACTCTACATTCATTTTCAATCATATTGAATCACAGGAATAGTTAAATTTTAATGGCCAACTTTTTGTCCTAAACAGATAACAATATGTATTTTACAATAAGCCTATCAGAACCAGGATTTCACATAAGAAGCAAGATGGTGTTTTTTGTTTAAGAAAAAAAATAATAGTTTTCAGGCAAGCACAATTAAATAAATTTCAAGCACGAATACAAACACCTGGGACATAAGACTTAAAAACACCGAAAGTACAAAACAGTTATACCTAAATCTGACTGGAAAAAAAATGTTATCTTCTGAGTAACAAAATGACCAGAAAAAAGCTGGTTGAGGAGCAATGCAGTAAGGTCAGAATATTCCCAACCTACAGTTACCAAAACCTGAAAAATTACATTTGCACCTGACCTACTGTCAATAACCAACCACAAATCTTCCTTAATCTGGCAGCAACATGTTCACATTGTGAGAGAGAACACCTATTTCCAGGCAGAGTATTCTCTGCAGAGATACTCAGGCATGAATCTAATTGCTACTATTGGAAAGAAGAAAAGAAATAGGAACCTGAAGATTACTTGGAAACTCTGGAGTTCAAGCTGGTGACATTCCCATGATATGATAATAGAATTTAAGTTCAATGTCAATTCTATTAACACAGTCACTAAGATTTACAAAGTCACTTGCTTGGAAGTTCTGAATATCAAGAAACAATTTTAAAGCAAAACAATTGTGCTTTGTTATTAAAGTTCTGCAATGCAGAAGCTTCTCAAACAAAAGATACAGCACAAGAAACGTGCTGCTTAAAACCTACAAAACTAATTTCTCTATGGGAAGGAGAATCACATCAATCTCAAAGGCAAACAGAAACAATGAGGTTAATAGGAAGGTTTGACTGATAGTTGAAAGGAATTGAAATGTGATAGAGGTCACAAACTCTTAAAAGTCAGAATTAACGCAGTTGATGACACAAATGAGCCTTTAAGAGTGATTTGCAGACACCAACATGAGAGAAAAAAAATGTCAGCCTAATTTTTGACATTGGGAGTTTTTAACTTTAAAAAGAGTATCTGCTCTGAGATACAAAATTTTGTTGAACTTCATAATATCACCGCATTGATTTTTCTTGTATCTGAGGGTTTTGAGAAGCAAGAAAAAATTATGCTCTGCTTTGATCGCAAAATAGCCTTCCAATTCAGCTGAAACAAATCATTTTGTGACATGGAAAACATTTATGGAAAGAGTTTGCACAGAGATATTGCTCATGATAGCGCAAGGCTGGATCCAATTCTCTTCCCATACCTCATTCCCAACTTTCCTCCTCATTTCGTACTTCCAATGATCCTCAAGAGTCTGTGCACAAAAATGAAACCTGATGGTCATTAGCACCTTGTAAAACTTGTACCCTGTACATGAGGAAGACTGCCACCAAGTATAATCCTTTTTGCTCCTCATGCTAAAAGGGCTCATGGTGGAAACCAGTTTGCTGCACATTCTGGTGCTTGGGGCTGGGTGCTTAGCACAGAATCACAGAATGGCCTGGGTTGGAAGGGACTTCAAGGATCATGAATCCCCAACCCCCTGCCACATGCAGGGCCACCAACCTCCACACTTAATACTAGACAAGGCTGCCCAGGGCCCCATCCAATCTGGTCTTGAACACCTCCAGGGACGGGGCATCCACAACCTCTCTGGGCAGCCTGTTCCAGCACCTCACCACTCTCTGGATAAAGAATTTCCCCCTGATGTCCAACCTAAATCTCCCCTCCCTCAACTTAAAACCATTTCCCCTTGTCCTGCAGCTATCAACCCTCTCAAAGAGTCGATTCCCCTCCGGTTTGTAGGCTCCCTTTAGGTATTGAAAGACTGCAGTGAGGTCACCCCACAGCCTTCTTTTCTCCAGGTTGAGAAGCTCCTTCAGCCTGTCCTCATAGGGGTGCTCCAGTCCCCTGATCATCTTTGTGGCTCTCGTCTGGACCCTCTCCAACAGCTCTCTGTCTTTCTTGTACTGGGAGCTCCAGACCTGGACGCAGTACTCAAGATGGGGCCTCACAAGAGCAGAGTAGAGGGGGACAATCACCTCCCTGTCCCTGCTGGCCACCCCTCTTTTGATGGAGCCCAGGATACCATTTGCCTTCTGAGCCACAAGGGCACACTGCTGGCTCATGTTGAGTTTTTCATCTATCAAGACCCCCAGGTCCTTCTCCACAGGGCTGCTATCAGGGACCGCTCCTTCCAGTCTGTACAGATGCCTGGGATTCCTCTGGCCCAACTGCAAAACTCTGCACTTTGCCGTGTTGAACCTCATCAGGTTCACCTAGGCCCACCTTTCTAGCCTGTCAAGGTCCCTCTGAATGGCATCCCTTCCTTCTACCATGTAAACCGCACCACTCAGCTTGGTGTCGTCAGCAAACTTGCTGAGGGTGCACTTGATACCATCATCAATGTCATTGATAAAGATCTTAAAGAGCACGAGTACACAGACTATGTTTCCAGTACACAAAATATGTTTTCATGACCAGAGAAAGTAGATTTCACACATTGCCAAATAATTAGCAGTTAACTGGCAGAGTCTTGGAGAACTTTTAGAGATCATTTCTATCTTCCAAAATGGAAAATAGAGAATAGGAAAGGGAACGGGATGAAGAGGAAGGAGATTATCAAAGCCACAGTCTTGGAATGTAGTGATGCATTGCTGTGTTATTCTGACAGAGAAACCATAACAACAGAGATCCCTGGGCTCCTTGCTGCCGTGTTACAAAGGATTTATGTTGTACTTCAGACAGAAGGGACATAGAAAAGGATCCCAAGACTGTGGCACACTTCATCAGTGGCTTTTGCTCCCTTGCCCACTCTCTAGTAAGGACATGCAACATCTACACAGAGCAAATATTCATGCTCCATGTGTTTTTTGTACTGCCTGAGTTCTCTGCACTGCTGGGGCTAAGGTTCAGCATTTATAAAAATACTTTAAAGTGCTCCACATTTGCTGCATACAACAAAATGTCATTTTCATAAAGATTTTCTGAACAATAGACTGAAATAGAATTGACATGCACAATAGGCAAGAAATACTTTCTTCCAGGGGATTTCAATCCATCAGATAAATACAATGCATGCCTCAAATGTCCCTTACTTGAGGCTATGCTGATTGTGTTAAATTTCTGCTGTTCTCCAGACAACAATGAAAATCTAAAGATTTCGTTTTAACAAAACAAGAACCTAAAGGTTCCACTGCCTACAGACTCAAAGCTGAAATACTGGGCATCTTTCTATGCTTTATGGTTTTAAATACAAAGTCAAATATATCAGTTTCGCCCTAGGAGGAAGCGTCATTCTGTTTTCCTTAAACACTGGCTTTCTTTCATCCTGGTCTACTGTGGTTGTTTGTCCAAGGACATGGGGGAGGTTGGGGGCTGACTGATTTTGGAGATGTGAAATCAACTTCTAGTAATTCAGACACTGCCAGAACAATAAAGCCATTTCATAGCAAAGAGAAAACAAAAATTATTACTAGGTGCAGTAATTCAGAGGTCGACAAATGCTGGGCTTCTACTCAGAGTGCCCTTCATTAAATTTTTTAAAGCCAATAAAATGAGGAAGAGTGAAAGTGATTTATTATTTCTACGCTGGATTAAACATTCCTTCCAGCCGAGTGACTGAGATTTGTGTTGTCTCAGGAGGAGCTGCTCATGATGTTGCTGAGACAGAAATCACTGATAGTCTAACACAGTTACATTAAGGTATCTGAGATATTGATGAGCACCGCTTTTTGTCCTGCACTGTACTCTTTAATAATCACTACATGCAGAGATAGGAAAAAAAATCTGAAATCTGCCATAAAGCCATACATTTTATTTCATGTACCTTACTTAGGGTTTCATCTTTCTTGAGAAAAGAAATCAATGAAACACTGACAGAAAGAACAGGCAATTTACAAAATGATTAAAAGTTTTACCAAGCAAACTCAATAAGAATAGCCTAATAAGCTATGGGAATCCATTTCACAATCTGCTGGAGCCTGAAATACATTAACAGATTCATACATAGGATTTTCTCTCTTCTATTGGTCAGAATTATCTACTTCTATTCATAGATTTTTGGCACCATAATTTGCCTTGAAATACCAACACCAACTAATATTGCAGCATGCTAAATTTCAGCACAAAGATTAAAAATCTCTTTAATGCAGGACAGATGATCCTGATGGCTGCCCGTTTTTTGGGGAATTCATGTCAAATGGCAACTTTGAGTACAATGCTGAATGTCCAAAATCTTTTGAAAACATCAGATAAACAGCACAAGCTTTATCACACTTCATAACAACACTATAAATAGCCAGAGTCCTGTGAGAGAATACAATCCAGTGGTTAGCATAAGATAAAATTATCCTTGCTCTTATCATTATCACTTTTAGATATATTAAAGCTTGATACACTAGTAGACACCTCTTCACCATTCATTCTCTTAAGATTCTGTAATCACATCCTAAGCTTAGAGCCCAAGTAATTTCCAATTTCAAAGGTATGATTGCAGATACTTGGGAAGTACCCAAAGACAGAGGACCTTTCTGAAAGCAGTGAATGGTTCGAGCTGATTTGTGCCATGCTATGTACATAAAATGGAGTTCCCAAAGTATGAAGCACATATCTCTTCAAGATAAAAATATAACTTTTGTTCATAAAGTCCTAAAGAGGAAAAACCAATTGCAATTTTCTGCAGGAAACAGGAATAGACCCTTCAAATAATACTGCATGAAATATTTCCAAAACATCACTAAAATAAACAATTGCATTCAAGAATTTTTACCCCTGAAACACTCAAAAAAAAAAAAAAAAAAAAAAAAAATTTTACTCAATACAAATATAGCAGGTATTCCATAAATTTTAAATGCAGGCTTGAGTTTGATCCTATATCTCATCCTCACAGCACCTGTTACTAGAATTAATTTCCTAAAAAAAGACAACATCTACATTATATCTACTGAATAAAAGGAAGCTTGCTAATGAAGATGGACAAAATCAGGAACAGAGAAATCAGTCCAATAGCAGAGACTGCAGGAATCCAGATGATCCTTCCCTGCCCTCACTCTTGCTTTAGCGCTCTACCAGGCAGATCTCCTCAGCCATAAGCAAAGGGGACAAAAATAGTGAAGACAGATGAAATACCACCTCAGAGCCAAGGATATGTCTTTGACCTTCTCTCATTTAGATACGGAGATGTAACATATGAGAACACAGAAAAGAAGAACAAGTCTCATGGTTCTGTCTATTTTCTGACGCCTTTATTTCTGTGGTCCAACTCAGATCTGAAAATACTCCAGAGTTAAAATGCTTGCAAAGTTTTTCTGCTTGTTTCAAGTACAGAATTTGGAACTCAGTATTTGTCAAGTTTGCTACAGTATTTGTACATCTGAGTCCTCCTAAAATTATCAATACCACGTTCAAGTAAAATAAAAATTGTTTCCTTTCAATGTGATGGCTTAATTGCTTCCTGTGTTTGTGGCCCCTGCTAAAGTTTCTATGGAAATGATGAGTTCCTGAGTTTTTTGGAAAATGACCTCTGTGGCAGGTGCTAATTATTTTCTTTTAGAAAAGACAAGTTGAAAAAATTGCACTGATTTTATGTTTAAAAATATAAAAATTAGCAATCAGATCTTTAGTGAAGAATATTGCAGTCTCCAAAGTCACAGTTCAACAAAACTAATTGCAGTTACCTTTTAAATATTTTGAGAGTAAACATTTAATTAATTCAACACTATTAACTTTCAAAGACATTTTCCAACCTGGACAGTATTTAAATAATTTGAGTGTACGCAGTTAATTAGAAAATAATATTTTTAACACAACAGAACTGTTGTGATTAAAAAAAACTGACTCAATAAAAAACCAAAACAAAACACTTTTATAGAAAAAACCCACATTCCTCTTGCACAGATATTTTCATACTAGCCCATATACTAGCATCAAATTCCTTTGAATTTATGTATGGCATTAGTGACAAAGTTATTTGGCGTTTATGAAACCTGTATAAAATAGAAGACACCTGCTTGGTGGCTTGGTGTCCCTACAGGATGGAGAGGGCCATATAGGTGGGAGGAGATAGTGTGACCAGCACATTTCAATTGGCAGGTGTCTGGAGTGTTTCTGTTCCACTCAGCACCTGGCACCGTAAACTTCCCTTTGGTACCAGTCACCCAGTAAAGTGAAGAAACAATTTTATCCATAAATGGAAGAGGCAAGAGAAGGAAGTTAGAATCTCCCATTGTACCTGGGGATAGCACTGGGAGGTAGAAGGTGGGAGACAACTGTGCCCATGCTGCATGCAGAAGCCCCACTCAGCTCTCCATATCCCAAAGGGCCATGGTTGGAGGATAAAGACATCACCTGCAGCTGGGCTGCATGTGATAGGTCTACAGGAGTAGTGTCACCTCTCATGGTGTGGGGGTGGTGTGCACGGACAGTTATACCTGGTTTTAAAGTCCTAAGAAGGAACTGAGTGATCTCAATATATTTAAATTTTGAGAGAAAACTCATTCTGTACAAAAGCTTTAGATTTTCATCTTCTTTCTTGTATCCATTTCTTATTTTTCGAAACTTTCTGCATTTACAGCCTTCCATTGTTTTTATTCCTTCTTCACTTTGTCACTGACAAGGAAAATCCCCCAAAATAAAGAAAGGAAACCAGTATTCTCAGTCTGTATCAAAAAGTCTATTCTTCATCACAGTTTTGCTCCCAGAAGATCACTCTTCTCTGTCTGATCATCCTAATAAGAAAGAAATAGTGTGGCAGGACAAATTGTTTGTGTTCTGTTCATATGGCTGTCTGGGGAATAAAAGGTTCATCACAGCATAAATCAGCATCAGAACTTAATTTTAGCAGAAAAGCAGCTTGCAGTACCCACCTGCCTCCTCAGCTCCTGCTTGGAAACAATAATCACATTTGGAGGATCCCCAACAGCTGTGGCAGCCCCCCCAATATTTGTGAAGATTACTTCTGCAATCAGGACATGCCTTGGATCAAGATTTAGTACTTCACAGAGCCTGCAGTGTAAAGAAAATGAAATTAACATCTTACCCTCTGATCAAATTCCCTTAAATCTTAAAATCTATACAATTTACAAAACAAAGTTCTTCCAATGGAAAAACTGCAAGATGTTAAAATTAATACATCTGCATGCCCGTGTTTGTTGTGTATGACTGAACTTTAAATTTTATAAGCATTTCAGTAATTATAGAACTATCAATGTAAAATATGCATATATTTTACATTTATAACGCAATAGTCAATGGCAATGAAATTGATGTGCTTAAAAAAGCATTTAATTAGAAGTAATTAATTATCCCAAGAGTCAGGCTGTACAGAGAATTGCATTTCAAATTTAAAACCATATTCACAGTGTTATACACTTTCTCAGCCATGGGCCTCAGGTCACACCAAGATATGGGTAACCACAAGCTCTGCACTCATCCTCAGTTGTTGATTGTCATGTGGGGAGCAGAAGCAGAAGACAGGATATCTATCAGCCATGATTCATATATCAGAGACCTGTTTTCAGCCTAGCTTTACCTGGTTAATTCTTCTCCCAATTTTCCCCATTCCCTAAAGCCTGATGGTAAGGTGTGAGGCCAGGGTGATTTGGGACTACATGTCCTGTACTCACTTCTGACCACAGTGCAGGAAGGAAAATCCACTCTGCTTTTCAAGGGGCCGTTCAAAGGTTTAAATTATTGCCCCCTCCAACTTAATATGGGATACAGAAAAGGCTGGGCAGTGAGCTCTCATCCTAAGGATCTCATTCCTTGTAGCACTGCCAGTCATTTCCCTGAAGGAAGAGTTCAGCTTTATGGCTCTAAGTCTATATTATTAAAACCTATATTTCAAAGAGAAAAGTGTTGCACAGAAGCTTAACTTGATACACTTACCTGTCACCAGGATTATCAATTTAAAAACTGGAAAAAGCACTGTCAGCCAATACAAATGTCAGTACATAAAAAGTCCAGAACGAAATAACTGTACAAAAACTGCATTTATTTCCCCTAATAGTGTAAAATTATGCAGTTGAAGTGTGCTGTACAGTAGAAGTAGCCCAATTGTAACCGTTGTGGCACTATACCACAACCATACTTGTACGCTGATCTTCCTCACTCCTTCTTTTCCAGTGTTTGTAAAGTTAGCTTTCCTTTAGTGTTTGGTTTGTCTTTTTGTTGTTGTTTTTGTTTATGTGTATGTCCTGTTGTTGTTAGTGGCTTTTTTTTTTTTTTTTTATGAGTCCAGTGGTAACTTGAAGAATTAATCTCTGACGTACTCCAAGCAAGGCCAATCCTGAAGTACAGCACAATCCCAGTATGCAAACTGAACCAGTCGACTGAACTTTCTCAGCACACTTACCCCAATTATATGATTTCACATGTGAATAACTATAGCCTTTCCCAGTTCCCAGCAACAAAGTATCTTGAAAATAAACAATAGCTGAGAATGTTAGCTATTAATTATCAGCCTACTGCAAAACACGGAGAGAAACAAGCATCATGTTTTACATCTTATTAGTGACAGTCTAAATCCTTATATGCACAGAATGAGTGGCATTTTCTGCAGGCTTTTATTTCCACGGCAATGGCAGCACAGCGTGATGGATCAAAGCTTTAGGCTGAAGACAATGGCAGTGAGAAAAGATAAGAACAGAAAAACTGATTCCCACCATGAAGTTTCAGAATTACATAATTTCAGAAATAGGCAACTACTGGCTTAGAAGAGAGAGAAAATTATTTTTGCTTTGGTGATATTTTGCAACTTTGGTGTTACAAATGCATTTGGCATAAAATAGAATAAATGCTACAGTAGCTCTGCATGTGAAAAGTAGTTCATAATGCATTGGCATTTGGCTTTCAATTCATTCCCAGTTGCATTTAATACAAAATATCCTGCAACAGAGATAAATAAAACTCAGTGTTTAGTAATCGCTTACTGTTACAGGTGAAATCATTAATCGGAATAGGGCAAAGTGCTCTCTTCAAAATATAACCAGACAAAAAACAAATGAAGCTTTCATTTACGGTTTCCCTATCCAGAATAAATTGCACTTGCAATTTTATGTGTTTATTTTTGTGGTTTTTTTTGTTGTTGTTTGTTACTGTTTTATACTACCTCATAAAATAGGACCATATCCTAATAGAATTTTGTGTACTTTAATGTGACAGTAACTGCAAGTATTACATCACTTGGGATCATCTTAATCTCGTAGATCTTTCAGAAACTAAACCAGGTTAACTGGACACAGGTTAAATTCATGTTAAGCAGTACTTATAATTACACACTCATATAATGTAATTGCAAATCTGGTGCTATTAATTTACATAATCCTAAAGTAATTAAGTTGCTGTTCCAAATATCTAACCTTACATCATGAAATTGGTCTGCAACTGTACCAATGTCATAATCACCAGTAGGGAGAAAATTCAATTTCATATTCAGAAAGAAGACTTCTACTTGAAATCTGGAAGTATTCTAACCCCCACTAAAAGGGCTAAACTTCAGAAAAAAGAAAAAAAAATTAAAAGACAAAATAGTATTTAACCACTAAAGAACAAGGTAGCTTTAATTAAAAATATTCTCCCTCCTTCCAGGATGAAACAATATCACCTGCAAGGGATTAGTGGTACAATATGCTATTGCAGTTCAGATATGGAGACAAATCATAGCGATTAGCTGCCAAGGCAACTGCCAATGGAACAGGCTTCAGATATATACTCATCACCAACACTGAAGGAAAACGGCAACTCATCACTTTGAAAAAATCAGCTCTTTACCCTCCTAAAATAGGCGTATTTGAAGTTTTGATTTCCGTTTAGATGACCAAGAAAAGTCCAAACAAGCATGTTTGCACATAGATTTACTACTGATTGCTGGCTGTAAAACACTAAGTCCAAGACCATAACAATGAAGTACCTTATGGTTACTGGAGTAAAGAGCAACATTGTGGTAACGTTGTCCAAAAATGCAGAAAGAATTGCAGCAATAAGGCACAGAAGCGTAATCATGGCCCACACCTTGCCTCTAGAGAATCGATAAGCCTGATAAAAACAAACAAATAGCATCAAAATCAAAGGGCTGGAATGTTCCATCTAACTTTAGAAAAAATGACAGATAAACAACCTCACAACAGTGAAACAACAGTGAGCTCAGAGAAGCTCCATGCACCTCCAGCAGTGCCCTCTCTAATATTAATTAGTTTAGCAGTAAGACAATTCTCAGAAGTAACCAAGCAGAGGAAGAAACAAATGTGAAGAGACCCCATGCTCCACTGCCAGACACAAAGGGGGTCTGTGGTAGGAGCAGGGCTGAGTTCCCACTTTCTGCCTTTGAGGCTGAGTGGATTAGTATGGTTCAGCCCTCCCACCACCTCCACACAATGGGATACCTTTCCTGTCCTCAGAGAAGCACTGACAGGGCAATACAGCTTGGGCACCTATCCACCCACATTTTCTTTAGGTGTTCTTTGCTCAAAGCAGTCTTTTTTATTGCTTTTGTTTTATTTCTTTCCACAGTTCTCAAGAAAATTAAGTTTTGCAGCAGGTGAAGGAGTTCCTCAATATAGGTAATACTTGCTTTACAGCCAATCCATCAGAATTACCCTTTTCATGCATTCTTTGGTTCTACTGCTGTGCAAAGGTCTGTGGTCATTTATCATCTGTGATTGTAAAACTGATTGTTCCCATATTTCCTCTCTCCTACTGCCAGAGATAAATAAAGATTTTAGCTACAGAGGAACTACAGTCTTGGGGAAGTTAGTGGGATAATTCAGCTCTATATTGTTTATATACTTGTGTACCCTACTGGGGGCCTTTGCCTTTCTCCAGAAAAAAAAAAAAAAGAGGAAGAAAAAAAAAAAACCCACCTGAATTGCCTTAAGGGCTTCCTTTCATTCCTGAGAGATTTTTTCAAAATTACAAGATGACCACTGTCACTTGCAATATGATAGATGTAAACTGCCCAAAAAAAGTTCCTATTATACCAAGTCATATCACAGAAGATCTTACTAAATACTAACAATTAATTTAATAATAATTAAGAGTACTAAAACAAACCTACCTTTACTGCACAGTAATCAAAGAATCCAGTTTCTGAAAATATGGCCACTAAAACCATCTACCAAAAAATGAAGAAAAAAAATAATAGTTTGCAAATATTATTACACAAAAACAATGTGATGTACTTTATGTCCCTAAAAAATGTCTTTCATATTTGACAAAGTTTTGAGAATCTAATCATCATCATATCAGGATATCCAGTACAGCCGTCAGACACCTCAAATATCATCATATAGTGAAATTTTGTTCTCAATATAAACAGTCTCTAAATTAGTCTGGTTTAATTTATTTGTTATGACTAAGTAGGCATCATACATGAAAGATTCAAAGTATCTCCCTTATGTCATCAACCAAGGTAAGACAATAACTGTGAGTTTTCAGCAGTAATGCACTACAAAGTACGGAAGATACCAACTTCTGCACGTTCCAACATTTCTGGGAATTTGCCAGTCCATCCAACTTTGCCGCCAATAGATTTTATGGGTTTTTTTTGCTTTCTTTTTCTGTGGGCAGGACAGCAGGGTGGGGAGTATTGTCAGGAAATAAAAAAAGGCTCAGATTGTCAACAGATAGCAGCAATTTTGTCTGCATACACTGTGTATTCCATGTTAGAGTTAAACCACACTTTTGACCATAAATAGTTCTGGACAAAAGTGATTAAGATAATGTATTATTATAATCTGATCAAATATTTGTCCTCCTTTTCGAGTCTTCTCTTTTTGGTTCCAAACAAAGCACTGAGGCAACAGAAGACTTTTTTTCCAGCTAAGTGTGTTTGGGGAAGGTTTTGAGAAAACAAAATTAGTAAGACAAGTGATAATACTTGGCACTTAAACAGGTCTTTCCTATTATGAACCTCAATTATATTTTTGGTATGTTATCACAATTTTACAGAAGAAAAAAAGAACCTGAATCCAAATTTTCAAAGGTCCTTTCAGAGGTCTGTTCATAATCCTTTTGATAAACACCGTAAGGAATAAATTTTCATCAGAACAAATCCATCTAGATATTGAATGTGAGAATTTCAACATATTTAGAGCAGGAGATATATCTTAATTACCATTCCAAACAGTAGTGCCAGTGTCTCATAATCAATCCACTCTACCACTTTGACCATACTCGGCCTCTGCAATCAAAAAATACAATTACCAGTGAATACCATGGTGCAGCTAACTTGTGATTAGCTATGAAATACAAACTCCATTTAATTAGTGAGTCATTTAAATAAGCCACGAATGAAATTAATAAGCACTCCTTTAAGGCACACCAAAAATCTCTTATTATTTTATTACTATTTTTACTTCTACTACAACTAATTAAAAGTACTGCAACATCCTAAGTGAGTCATTATCAAAAGTCTACATTAAGTTCTTGGTTTATTTATCTATTTGCTCCTTACATAGCATTACAGAAATAAATGATAACAGAATTATATCGTACAACCCAACTTTTCTTTTTCCTTAGAGAACAAAAGCATATAGCTTTAGCTGCGAACAAGCTGGGGGGAATTTAAAGAAATGCAGCTTGATTGGTATATTAACATCACTGAAAATAACAGTGTTAAAGTCTGAATTAAACTGAAAATATCTGTAATCAGCTCCCTATAAATCAGAACAAAATGTATCAGTTGACTTTTCTCCTCTCCCTGTCCATACCCTAAGTTCTTCTGTTTTCCCTGTGATGTTTTTTCAACCCAATATCTTCCCTACCATCTCACTCTCTTTAAAAAGACCACTGCGTCCATTTGCAACATAACACTCTCTGGAATTTTTTATATCATAGAAAGAAACAAACTGAGTACTTCCAGTTCAATAACTTACCTCCCCAATAACAGCTAATGCAGCCAAAGCTGCCAAAGAGCCTAGCATCGCTGCAAGAGTCCTGTGAACGATCTGCAAGAAAAGAGGCAATCAAAGAATCCTTTTAGCATCTCCTTATTACTGAAAGAATAAAATCTCCTATAGTTGATTCTTTTTCCTTTCCTTCTTTCTTTTTTTTTCTTTTTTTTTTTTTTTTTTCCTTATTTTACCCCACTGTCCTCTCAAAAGAGGAAAAAACACCTGAGGAGGGAGTGGCTGATTACTTTGTCTCACTGTGGGATAAAGAAAAGGGATTTGAGCATGACTTTTTTTTTTTATTTTCCATCCATTCACCTGAGAAGGAAAGGAATCCATCTGCCCAACTTAAGAATAAAAATACTGGGCAACCCAGTCTGAGCTAGTCTTCCTGCTTTCCCTTCACAGCCCACAGGAAGAAGACACGACCAGGAGGTGATCCACCTCAATCTTTCTTTGTGCTTTTTCATCTCCAAATGAACTACAATGACTTACAAAGCAAGACTAAAGCAAATCTCTCAGACCTGAAGCAAATTAATCCTACAGAGACACACTAGATTGAGTTTCCAAGTCTACTTTGTAGTCTGGGGTGCAGACAGATCTCATAAGCTTGTGCACTTGCTTTTCCTCTCATACATGCATAGCAGTGTTCCTTCATACAGTGGCTTTCTACATTAGCATTTTCTCTACAAAAAGCTTTCAATTCAAGAAGGACATATACTTCATACTTCAAATATATACCTTTTTAACACTTCAACAGTTCATACAACATACAAACTTTTGTCCATGCCTATATATCCAATGAATCAATTGCACTTAAAATTCTCAAGGAGAAAGTATGAAAGCAGACATGCCCTGAAAAAAATTGCTTTTTCTCCTAGTGCTCATTTGTAATTATTTAATCTACCATGTCTGGAAGATCACAGATTGTGTAAAATAAGTCAATTAAAGTTAGAATGTAATTAATAATATTCACACTACAAAAGACTGAATCTAATCAACAGCATTTATTGTTAATGTGTCTAAATATTCAGACATAAGCCAGAATTATATCTGAGACAGAAATAAGGCAGTCTAGAAATATTTCTTTTTATGAGAAATATTTTGCTGATAAGAAACAATAGGATGCGAACATCTCAAGGCTCTCCCACCTACTTGGAAAGGAAAGGAAAGAAAAAAGGAGACATTTGGCTTTGATTTTTTCCTTGAACTTAAATTTTTTACAGTAACAATAAACAACAAAGCAACTTGGCAAGTGAATAGAAAAATAAACAATTTAACTGGCTAATCTTAGGATTCAATTGAAAAAATTGTCCTATCTTCAAAATGCATAGAAGAATAATTTGGTCATAGTAGCAAAGGAGGGTTTCTATGTTCTAATGGTATAATACTACATAGCACAGATTCCATCTCCAACAAGCTTCCACAAAAGTGTGTGGTAACTCATGATTATATCTACAGTCTCTAGGTACAGAGTGTTGATATGAATATACTTCTACGGCCTTTATGAAACTACAGTATTGAGGGGCATTCAATATACTCAACAACTAATGTCTGGCAACAGCATCTTGCAATTATGCCACACAGATCTCTCCAATGATAGACATGAAGCAGAGGCATTAACCAGGGAAAATCAGCTTCTTATCAAGACAAAGTAAAGGGTAAGATACTGGGCAATCCTCTGTTGTTCCTCAGACTAGAGGCTTTCTCCTCATCTAATCATCACTCTCACTGATTAGCTCCTTCTAATCAGAACTAATCAGTTCTGACAGTTCTCAGAAAAATGTCACAGGTTTTCCAAGATTTGATTGGTCTTAGGTATTTTATATTGTTACTTTTGATTTTTTCACATAAGACCTTTGTCTTTGTATTCTTAATTAACTATACTGGGTTGACTACATTTTCAGTTTCCATGAGCTTGCTGTGGCCGTCCTGTACTTGAAGGGAGCATATAAACAGGAGGGGGATTTACGAGGATGAAGAGTGATAGAACAAAGGGAATGGTTTGAAAGTGAGACAGGGGAGGTTTAGGTTAGATATTAAGAGGAAGTTTTTCACACAGAGGGTGGTGACGCACTGGAACAAGTTGCCCAAGGAGGCTGTGGATGCCCCATCCCTGGAGGCATTCAAGGCCAGGCTGGATGTGGCTCTGGGCAGCCTGGTCTGGTGGTTGCTGACCCTGCACATAGCAGGGGTGTTAAAACTAGATGATCATTGTGGTCTTTTCAACCCAGGCCATTCTATGATGCTATGATATGATCTTTGGGTAAAACTTGCTTTAATTTCTCTAGAAGGATGGGGGGAAGTATATAAATGGAGTAATCCATCAGTTCCTTTATCCTAGTGATTTTTCAAGGGGCCCATACAAAACATATCCTGAAGAATTAATCAAGACTATTCAGATACAAAGTTGTACTGCAAAAAAAATATTGTCAAGCATGCAACTCTTTATTTCAGCAAACTATCAAGTGGAAATTTCATAGCAAAATTAAAACTGGAAAGCACTGAGACATATAATTATTCAAAAGATGAGTTTTGGAGGAGGCTTCAGAAAAAGTGGATGACTCTTTGATTTTATTTTCACATAAAGCAAACCATAAACAAACCATTTATTTGTATGTGCATTTTAAAAGCTTACAGAAGGAGAAAGTAAGATATACCATTCATAAGCTATGCCACACTGAACCACAGTTCCATCTAATGCCTATACTATTTTTATCTCTGGAAAATCTCACATTCAGAAGGCGTCATGTTAGGCAAAAAATCATTATTGTTCTTTTGGAAAATAGCATGGACCCAGTCCAAACCCTTGGGAAGTCTGAAAAGAAGATAAACATCATTTCAGAATGAATATCAGAATCCATAAGCAAAAGCTCAGGTACAGAATTGAAAGAGCTCAGAAATTAATTGACACAGACGGTTAGCCTCAGGAAAGCTGAGAGATTTGATGGACTTTTGAACGCAAAGAAATTTTGCAAGTTTACGTGTGAAACCATCCGTATTCATTTGATCCTTCTCATCCTTGAGAAAACATATCTTTATGCTACTTCATAAGCAAAGACAATTAAGCTGAAAGAACAGTGATTCATAAGGATTTCCCCTTTCAAGTTGGAACTGTCTATAACATCACAGATATTGGTTGGCCCAAGCATGATTAGTTTGGATCCCAGTCATTGCCAGAGACACACAGGCTTTGGGTAACTGAGAGGCATAGTTTTGGTTGCTTCGGCTGTAATACATTTAAGCACAAGACTCTGTACAATGTATCCTCATCAAATACATGATGTAATCAATAATTCTTATGTATCTTTCTTTGATACCTAAACGTTCCTCCCTATTTCATCTCTCCTTTCCAAAACCCATCCCCATCACTGATAACTTCTTGTCTGGACTACTGTTCAGCTACACTTCATTCCTTTGACAGAAAACACCACCAAAATTCTTTCCATCCTGCAGACGTCATACCAGTACCTCTTTTTCATTCTCTCTCCAACACGCCTCTTATCCAAATGTCCTTTTCCGTTCCTCCTCATTCTGTCAAAGCCAAATGCCAAAGGAATATCTTACTTTCATCTCACCCATTTCTTCCATCCTGCAAATGGATCCCCACATTGTGATGATTTTAGACCACTCCATGAAATGCATTTCCTATAAAAGCTAATTTCCTGAAAAGATTTCTTTAAAAAATCAAGTATCAGCCATTGAGAAGGAAAATCAAAATGGGCAAGGAGGATGAAAGTTTGCATGCTAGAGATCCCCACCTCATTTTACAATCTCTTCATAGAAAGGAAATCTTCACCATCATCCCTGTCTTTGTCTGCAGAACAGAACACCTAGCATTGCTCAACTGGTGAAACAGCAAAGGATAGCACTTATCTTTTACAAAGTGATAGTTAATTCAATACAAACTGCTACTGAAAGCAAGGCAGCACAGGTTTTAATATTTTCAATGCACAAATCAGGCCCAGAGGTCACTGATACAGGATATCATTTATGTTGAGAGTTGAGAAACAGAATGAAAATTTACACAATTTTATATAAGCAATTAAAACACTCAAAGATGCAAAAATGGAGCCTGTTAAAAGTAGTATCAGCAATGTGGGCATCATGACAGCAATACTTCAGAGTCATACCATAACGTGAAATCATAATAAGGAGAGATCAGAAATAGTTTTATAAGAATTTTATTCTTAATTATCTATAGAAAGCTTGTCTCTTATCTATAGAAAGCTTGCCTGCTGTGCGATAGTGTGCCAAATGCTGATTTTGTATGATAGTTTCCATACTCTAAATTGAGAATTTAAGTCTAACATAAGAAATCAAAACAATCCAAATCAATTATGCAACAAGTATGCTGTGCTTGAAGTTATTCAAAAATATGCATTTCCACAGCTTTAATGAAAACTGGATTTACACAATCTAGAGCTTTGTCATGTTTAAATCTCTTTATCAATCTGAAATGCTTTCAAAGTGCTTTTTAAAGTTTTGTACAAAGTTCATCAGATTTCTTGGTAGACTACAATAACACCATTATAAAAATGATCCAAAATTCTACCATTTTATCTTGTAAAGTGCTCCAGGAGGCAAACGGAAATTATTTAGGAGACGAGCAAATGGTGACCTGTATGCTATTTCAGAGCATACATTTCCTAGCTGAAATCTAGGGCATGCATATTTCTAAAATGTGCTGCTGAAGATATTTGATAAATCATACATCACACCCAATATTTTATTTCCACCAGTCTTTCTTTATAAGTGATAAATGGTAGTTGAAAGATGACTGTCAGTGACTTTAATGTAAAGCTTCAAATGCAGCCTCAGTTCATTTCTTATCCTTCTGTTTTTTTTCTCCACTGAAGCCTATTGCGTTAAAATACTTCTTTTCCAGAAAAATTCATTTTCACATGATAGACTGGCAGCACTGCTTCATTTCAACAGGAGGTGGTTATTCACAAACCTTTATTTACATATGAGCTTTATACATTTTCCACCCACCTCCACAGCAGCTGAGACCTTTGCTATAAAACCCACAGCCAAATCCCTCTTAGACTTCACAAAGTCTGTAGTTCAACAGCTTATTCTCAGGGGACAGTGACAAAGAGAATGGAAATAAAATTTGCTCTGGGAAATTTTTTTTCTGACTTAATGTTTTATATCATTTCCTTTTTCTGTTTTAGTAGCGTTTTAGTTTTTACTGTGTTAAAAATATCCTCAGCAGAGGAAGAAGAATTTTTTTCAAAGAGGAAGAGTTTGTCTTTCCTACATACAGTCAAGACAGTATTAACTTAACTGCTACAGTACATATGTTCAGAAATCCTCCGTGAAGATCATTTTACCATTTGCTATCATATACTTCATAAATTTTGGTACTCTGCATTACCTTGGACTAATCCAACAGTTTTAGTAAGATACAGACAAAACTTCAGTCTTTCATGTCATGTGGATTTGATCCACTTATGGTTTGGAAAATGAACAACAAAACCTAAAACTGCCATCAAAAACTGAAACCCAAACTGATATTTGAAAAAAAAAAAAAAAAAAAAGTAATTTTGCTAACTAACATAAATATTTTTTCCTTACTCTGTCATTTAACATAACTGAAAATCTGTGCTTATGTTAGAGAAAAAACAAAGGTCAAAAAAGCCTCACGATACTTTGAACTCTGCTTCACAGCAGATCCAGATTTCAAAGCTGAATGGCAGGAAATGCTCAATTTATGGAATGTGCTCCACTTCTGACAAATTGTACAATCTGGGCAGAATATAAACTAGTAGTCTGGAAACGCAGGCTGTAGTCAGGTATAGGCAAGACAGGAGCAAAAAAAAAGGAAAGTCAGTGGAGCCAGTCATATTTTATTTCCCTCATGCTCACGTACATTAATGAGCCCATCTAACCAGTACCAGTGATAAAGGCAAAGCAGCATACCTCTCCCCAGCTGGTGATGGCAGCTAAAGCCATCCTCACTCTCACCCTACATGAGCTCTGCAGAAGCAGATCTGCTGCTCCTTCAGCCACAAAGCATTCCTCGTTGTGCCTGGGAACCCCTCACGGGGAACCTGACTCAAGAGCTAGTGCAAAATGGACAACAGAAAATTAATTGCCTTAGAATTACTTAGGTAAGTAGTAGCAAGTAAATTCTGCAGGGATTTAATGAACCAGAAGAGTGTTGCTCAACTCAGTTTAGAAAGTATATCTTACACTGATGAAGAATTCAGGGATAGTTCTTGGGGCAAGCACATGGGGAGCAGATGTTGAAATACTGTGTACCTCTAAGATTCCAAAGGTACTAAAAGCATTGCAAAACTCACTAAGAGCAAGGACAGCTATTTATATCTTTGTCTGAAAATTAGGATATTATCTATATGCTGTACCTACACACAGCGAGCAAATCGTAAAATTAGACTTTACACTAGAATTAATTTTTAGAAAATCTTAGTATCAGCCTCATTTTTGTAAGTCAATATATATCAAAAACACATCACTGTACCTAAAAAAAAAAATAGATTATTCATTTTCAAAAAAATTCAGTGGTAATTCAATATGATAGCACTAGCGTAAGCACGAAATGTGTGCTTAGGATCACCATATTCCATCATACCTATTTCTAAGAGATTCATATAAAATAAATAAATTAGTTAAATTAAAAAAACAGGAGTCTGTCATATCTCGCAGTTATTCCATTAAAGTCATTAGTGAGTGTTTTCCAGCCTTTTCCTGCTGGGAGGGCTCTGATATAAGAAAACTATACCCCTTACAGAAACACTGGTTAGGAAAATTCAGTAATAACTGATAGTCTGAGAGTCTCGCAGACTCAAATGTTGAAAGTGTGTGTTTTTATTTGCTCTGTATTTGGGGATTTTGTCTTGATGTAAAAATGGACAGAGATACACCAAGATGAATGAATCACAGAAACACAGAATTATATTGTTTGGAGGGACCTCTGGACCTGCTGTAATCTGACCTGGTGTAATTAGGTCAGACAAATAAAAAGTACAACCCTGTGAATAGACAGGACAGTGATCATTTTTATGTTTCAAAGCATATAAATCCTGCAATATTTTACCTACAAAAAATATTTGCTATGTGACTAAAGTAGAGATATCAGGTCCTGAGCCAGAAAAGAACGTGGTGGTGCTACCTGGAAGATGATAAACCAGACTGCTACCACAGGCAGACATAACCAACTATTATAACTATTGTATATTGACAGGTTGGCCTAGCAACAAGTTTCAGTCTTGCAAAACCTTTGCTGTTATGGAATGTTTTCTTGAAAAGAAGATGAAATCATTTGTATTCCCCCAGTTATCACAGCATCCTAAAGTCTAACTACATTAGAATTTCTAATGTAAAGAAATTAAATGAAGAAAGTCACAAAACTTCAAGTCTGCTCCCTACATTCTCCCATGTTATTTTTGTCTTTGCTGAAGGAAAACACCATCTGCAATCCCAGAGCAGTCTCATCCATGATTGTGTGCATTAGAAGTGTGTGTCAGTTTTAATACTTTGTTAAAATTTTACAACTTCATGGCCCTCTAAAACTCTGCTGTAGGCGGGGTGGAAGTTGTACAGCAACATTCAATTAAGCTAATTTAATGTTCTATTGCCTGTCTCAAACAGAAAACAAAACAAACAGAAAAAAATCAACATATACAGTCAGTGAAGAAAGGCAAGACGTTTGTGCTTGATAGTCTTTCAAAAATTGAACATATAGTGTTTAAAAATTAGTTTTAAAAGTCAATGGAGAATAGAAAATGGACATTTAGAAATTAGTTTTTACACTTAGCATTGGAAATATGACTCCTATTATTACTGAAAAGCATAATATTCTGGGGAAAGTGGAGCCTGGGTGCTAGCACCTTTTAAAGCTAGCAATGCCATCTACTTCCCAGAATAGCAAGCAGCACCATCCAGTGGAAATTTTTTTCTGTGAAGTTCTTAATTAAGGTCAATTTACACACTACAGAAGTACTGCCTAAGAAGCACCACATCTAAGACATTTTTCTTTAAAGGGCACACTTGTGTACACACACACACACATATAGAGGAAAGACAGATTTTCACCAAGATAGATCTGAAAAATCAGACAACTGTGGTTGTAAACTCAGATAAATAATACAAAATTGTTCTTAGAGCAAATTGGGATCAAACTGAGGATTTTCCTTGCTAATACAGTATTTTTATTTTAACTTTTTCTATCCTTGCCCTAAAGCACTCTGTGTTTCCTTTACACTTCTTTTTTGCAGTTTTGACAGTTACAGTTCTAACTGTAGTTTATCTAACTGGTGCTAGCTGTGTCTTATTGGAGCCTTTTTGTTGGTGGCAGTGTCTCCACTCCATCTAAGTGGCAAAAATCACGGCACCTTGGCAGTACCAATCCACTGCTGCTTGTAAGAAATGACCTGTAATATGCCTGCACAGCTGCTTTAAAGTCATGGGTATCTCCAAACAAGTCGCACTGGACTCAGTGATTCTTGTGGTTCCTTCTAACTTAGGATATTCTATGATTCTGTGATCCTCCTATATCAGAGGAAGGAAATAAAAGACTGTAAGGTTTCACAGTCCATACTGCTTAATTACTAGCTCAGTCACAAGCTTCTGTTTGCGCCTCACCAACACATAGACAAAATCCAGAGTAAAGTTTGGAAAAAATTCCACCCAGGAAACAGGAGGGATGGATCTTCCCTACATCTTGATCTACGTGTTCAGTCCAGTCCTATAGCAACTATCTCAGCAGACTTTGCCTCCTACCACAACTCTATAGGCTTCAATGCCTTTGCCCAGTGCATGCCGTCTATTCTATTTCATGAAGGTATCACTTTCTTGAGAAAGGGCTGGCAAGACAGCCCTTGTTATCTTGCACATTTTCAGCTGGGGAAAAAAACAAAAGCAATAGGAGATATCTGAATATAGTTCTCTATTCTACTAGGGTCTCCGAATTATCATGGAATCATAGAATCATAGAATGGTTTGGGTTGGAAGGGACCTCAAGGATCATAAAGATCCAACCCACAGGCAGGGCTGCCAACCTTCCCATTTAATACAAGATCAGGCTGCCCAGGGCCCCACCCAGCCTGGCCTTGAACACCTCCATGGATGGGGCATCCACAACCTCTCTGGGCAGCCTGTTCCAGCACTTCATTCACTCTCATTGTAAAGATAGAAGACTTAAAATTACCTGCTGTCGAGGAAAGATGCAGCCAGCATGCTCCTGAGGTATCTAAATTTTTCTTGAAGCTAGATTACTCTACTGGATTTTACATTTTAGGTGTCACCACACTGTATTCAGATTTCGTGGAACAACCAGCATTAATGATCTATGCCTCCATCTAGCGAGTTTGCTCTATGGGTCCTATTGGCTCCATTTCTATCTCATGTAAATATCTATCTTCATGTAAAATGGCATAGATCATCAAGAGAATCAAGAAGTCTTTGCTCTCCGTCATGTTTGTACAGCTGGAGGATGGCTGGCAAACACAAGGACATTGCTTTTTCAGCTCTGCCCCCACCTTGTGCTCTTTTTCTCCCTAACCAGCCCCAGTCATAAAGGCAGATGAGGACAAATTTTGTCTTGTCCGATGAGATACAGCTCAGACTCTTCACTAAGAAATATAGATGGTTCCTTCTGATAACCTACTCTATTTTTCTGTCAACACCAACAGTGTTTTAATACTTCACAATTTTTACAAACTAGCATGACTGGAAATAATAACTGCAGGAACATATTAATTCACATAAGGGACGAGGAGAGCAGTTGTCCTGATTTTCTTTTTTCTTTTTTTTTTTTTTTTTTTTTCAATGTCTTTTCCAGAAAAGCAATGGATTTTCTTCTGTCCCTTTACTAGCAATTTTTGGTAGGTCATATGTGGAAGTGGGAAGACTAATCCACACTCTTCTGTCTATATTTAATCACCAATCAATATGAGAATGGATGGGAAGTGACAAACCATGCAGAGTAAGCTCATCCAGAGTTTCTATGACTCTCCTCATCTGAAAAAAAGATCTCCCTTAAGATTAGCCTTTCACAGTCTCTTCATATTATGTTTCATATCCTAGCAAATATTTTTTCAGTTTTCTTATTCCCTCTCTAAAGCATGAAAGTATTCAAATAGCCACCCTATTCGAAATAAGTATATTTATTATTTTTATTATTGTTACTATTATTATTATTTTTTTTACAAAAAAAAAAGGACTTTGCGAGCATGGACAGTAATATTAAAAAACTGCCTTATTTCATTTGTATAAGTGATTTCTGATATTGGTTCAACCAGCCCACAATGCTGGAAAAATGGTTGCACTAAACTGCATACTAAATTGTGTAGTAATTTTGATGTCTGCAGCTAATTTCTGCTGGTTAGTTGCTATTAAAAATCACTCTATTTTGTATTAAAGTAATTGAGCTTAAGGGATGCTTATTCATAATTTAAACCAGTTAATAATAGAAAGGAAATATGGAAAGAAACTGATATTATCCATTTCCATAAATTAATAAAATTGTGATTATAAGTCCACTCTTCAAAAAATTAGAAGCTAGACCTTTTAAGGGCAGATTTTGCACTTTCACATATTTGCATTTTAAAAGGTAATACAGACCTGTAAAAATCATTCAAGATGTCAGGTCACTAAAATGCTGTTTGGAAGATACCAGCAAGATCTTCCTTAGAGTTAGCTACATAAGGGAATATGAATGATAATTCTTGTGATAAAACAATTTCAGTGGAGGCTCTCAAGTGCAGAATTTCAAATTCCTGAAAGTATCACTTTCATTCCATATACCATGATAGTGGTAACTTTTTCATTATTTAATAAAGTCACTAAAACATTTTTTAAAGATCATTTCCTTCATACTTTCTGGTTTATTTAAATATCATAAACAGCTAACACTCCATTTTAGCCCTCAACATGAACTATACTATTAATGGAAAATATTGAACAAGAGTACACAATTAATAATTTGTCCAAATTAGTGATCTCTATGCTGTAATAATAAACAGATTCCTCCGCACATATTCCTAATTAATGCAGTTCCAACATAACTACAAATATGCAATTACTAATAACAAATAAGAGCTTTATCAACTCAAGATTTTTTGTCTAAATACTAATATAACATTATAACATTAACAAATATTTTAATATAAGAATAGGCAGATAGATTTTTTTAAAAGGTAATCAGTATATTATCCCACTACCTGTATACTCTACCACGCACAAAAAGGGAGAAGTCAAAGGTATCTCACTGTATTGCATAGGAAAAAATGAGATTTTTAACCATCTCACTTTTACTTGGTTATGCTGTATCAATGGAAAAAAAGATTCTACATGAATGCTTATCAAATCTGAGCAAATAGTGTGTAAGAAATAATTTATACAAATATAAAAGTGCTGTGGTGGAAAATTAATTTTGATCAAAGAAGGCAATAGAGAGCATATGCTTTTCTGCTTCAAACATTCTTTTCAGATAAGAAGGCAAAAAGTAAATTTTCTAAGATTTTTAGTTAGAATTTTTTTTTTCTGAAAAATTCTCAATCAAAGAGGGCTACATGTTTTGAGGATCAAAACTAGAAAGACTCTTTCTTGAAATACATTGTGAACTAATTCAGTACAGCAACATCAACATCAAACTCTGGACATCTGCACTTTACACCAGCTTTCCCCATAGACCTGGGTGAAAGCATACTTACAATCCATTTCTTCCTCAGGAACCAAGATCAAAGCAGGTAAACACAAACCACCTTTTTATCTTTTTATTCTCTTTTGTTGTTGCTGTTTTATTTTAATTTAATGTACCCTTGCTTTAATTTCCTGTGCAGTGTTGGCTTCCAAGAATAAAATGAAATACTGCATTGTTTTCTACAAAGTCTACAAAATGGTATGGATTAGATTATTTCAGAAATACCATGAGAAATATATATTTTTCTTCTTTCTCCTCTAGGAGAAGGGGAGGGCAGCGAAGACTGAAATGCAATGATGTGACTGTTCAATATACGAAGAAAAACCAATTTCAAGTGGATGAATGTCCACTTTCTGAAGGAAAGAATGATTATATGGAAAATAAAAAAAAAATAAAGAAAAAAGAGAACACACAGGTCTTACTAAGAAAATGTAAGTAAGAGATATCCAGAGTTTAAGGCAATATCAAGGAGTAGAGTGGGATAGTGAAGTACAAAAATATTCACATTTCTGGCAAGTCTATAAAAGAAACCGTTAGAAACTGGAGAGGCAAAATTAGTATCTTCTTAGCCAGAAATGTGTTTCAAATTTTTATGATTAAATAACATATAAACAGTTTTAAAAGAAGCAACACTAAAAATAAATGCATGAAGAAACCAGGCTCCACAGCGTAACAAGACTTAGTACCAAAAGGATGTGGAACTGTTGGGGTGGCTCTAGAAGAGGCCCCAGAGATAATCAGAAGCCTGGAGCACTTTTCCTATGAAGAAAGGTTGAGGGAGTTGGGCTTGTTCAGCCTGGAGAAAGCTCTGGAGAGACCTCATTTGGCCCTTACCACAAGGGGAGAACCAACTTCTTATGGTCTGATGGTGATAGGACAAGGGGGAAATTAATGGCTTTAAACTAAAAGAGAGTAGATTTAGATTAGATGTTAGGAAGAAATTCTTTACTCAGAGGGCAGTGAGGTGCTGGCACAGCTGCCCAGAGAAGCTGTGGTGCCCCATCCCTGAAGGTGCTCAAGGCCAGGTTGGATGGGGCCTTGGGCAGCTGAGCTGGTGGGGGGCAGCCCTACCCATGGCAGAAGGTTGAAACTAAATTATATATAAGATCTCTTCCAACCTAAGACATTCTATGATTCTATCAGTCTTTCTTCAGAAGACATCGAGACTTTTCTACTGAACAGGGAATGGTACTTGATGTATGTCCTACAGATTTGGTGCTGATAAAGATGAAAACAACTGCTTCAGAGCAGAATTTTCCTATGTCTTTGAACTGGTGTAAGATTGGAGAAAATGACAGTTTACAGTAAATGAAGTTCGTCTTTCAATCATAACATGCTCCTTCATCAGAGTTCTTCCCATCATCTGTGTCTGTGGGAGGCAAAAGCTCTTGCAGCCTGTTCTGCTGTACATTCCCTGGTGACTAACAAAAATGATGGGGACTGTGGAGTTCAGGAATGTGGAAGAATGTGGACTGTTGAATTCAGGAATGTGATGTGATTTCCTGTATTAGGAAAAGAGCTGTGCAAAAGCAGCTAGATGCAAACCTTCAGATAGCTCTTGTGCATTGTGACAGATAAAATCCCAACTATTTCTTCACAGATACAAGAAAATATGTGAAAATATAGTTCTAAAATGCACTTGGGTGAACACAATGCCTGAAGTTGAACCTATATTGGCAATGACAATTAATAAAACACAGTAAACTGCAATAAAGACAGATAAAAGAAGGAGAGCAACAGCACAGAAAAATGAAAATCCATGAGAGATCACTCCTGCAGCAACACCAATTGATTTCTCTAACAGTGATAACAGCTAATGGAATAAAGTGCAATGTGTTGAGAAAGCACAACTTCAGGCACTAAAGTTATAAATAGCAAATATGAGATAAGCCAGTGTTACATATACTAAAAATATTAACATCCATCTCTTGGAAGAGA
This sequence comes from Centrocercus urophasianus, assembly GCF_019232065.1. Lineage (NCBI taxonomy): Eukaryota > Metazoa > Chordata > Aves > Galliformes > Phasianidae > Centrocercus > Centrocercus urophasianus. The sequence goes on along the minus strand of NW_024884364.1, from coordinate 54,278,888 downwards.
TCCATGGGGGAACTGAAAAACAGTGAAGTTCTATTTCTATCTCAGTTATTGCTAGCTTATATATTTATAGTTTAAAATTTACTCTAGTTGTAGCATTTGTCATTTCTACAGCTACTCTGGAGAAAGCTAAAACCATGATTCAATAGGTGAATTCCCACATCTTTAATTCAAAATTTACAGGTAAAGATCTATTTCTGTCTTTGAAAGTGATGAAATAATTTTTCTGCCAAGAACAGAAATTTTTCCTTGATCATTTCACGGAAACAATAAAAAAAAACTAGTGGTTTTAGAGCTTTTTCTTATAAACAACAGGAAAATTAATGTTTTCCTTGGCTTTGCTCTTCAGTTTCAAACCTTCATTTCCTTTGACCCAAGAATTGTTCCAAAGTGGTTTTCTACAATGAAAACATGTAACCTCAGGTACTACATATATTTTAAAAACAAGATTTTGCAATTGCTATAGGATTACATAGCTTCTTCAAAACTAAAAACTGCATTAAAAAGCATTGCAATTGTTTTGATGTTGCATTGCATGCTTTCGTATATTTATATCAATATCTAGCCCAAGTCCCTCTCTAAATATTAAATCTCCTTTTTCATGTATAAAATGCATAGAAATAAATCACTATTCCTGAATGACCAAATCTAAATGTCTAAAGTATCTGTCATATTGTATGTGCCATTAATATTTGTTAAGAAGCTGTTCACCTATCTTTCTTATCATTTTAGCAGGTAACACGATGAAAAATTTAAGTTACAGTAAAGATATGGTAAGCATGCTAGACATTACTAAATGCCGTATAGACATGATTCGTGTTTCATACAAGTAGAAATCTGGTGTGATTCAACTTGAGAATTCATCGAGATTGTTATCACTCACAAGAACTAATAAAAGGGGGGGAATAAAATGTGGGCTCCTGCACCTGTACTTTATTTCAAGATACTCAGAAAGTAGGTGTTTTCAGTTCAAAGATATCTGTCGGAGCTTGAGTTATTTCTGACATATTTTTCATCCTTGGTGCTGATTTTAAGCATTTTCTTTGAATTTGGTGGCTCAAGACTTTCAAATGAAGTTAAATGTTTAAAGTTCCTGCATCCTTTGACTTCCTCATGTTAATTCAGATTCTAGTTCCTCTTTAAGTGGCACAGTAAAAGCATTTCTAAATGTCACTCATACTAAAAAGTGTGCTCAGTTTAACCTTTAAAAAGCACACCAAATTACTGTTTGAGGTTCCTTAGAAAAAAGAATAACCAACGTTTTTTTTTCTTAATATGTTTTTAAGTTAATTGGTTTTTAACCAAGGATTTTCCACACTGCTTATGAACCAAAATTATTTTTACTCTCACAGCCAAATTATAATCCTTTAAAAAGTATTAAAACATAAAGAGACACTAACAGAAGAATATGCAAGAACCACTGCATTGTTTGTATAACTTTTGTATAAGCCAGAATTGGCTATAATTCAGAACAATTTCCTCACACATATCTTATTTAGTTCATTAACAACGATAAAGATACAGCACAGATTCAGATACAGATTTTAGAAGTATGTTAAATGCCAAGAACAAAACTCTTCCTCATGTTCCATTTGCAGTGAAGGGCAAAAATAAAATTACAACACAAAACATGACTTACTTCCAGTATGATCAGCACATAGACGCCTACTAAGATGATGGATGCAATTGTTACTTGTGCCTCTACATTTGCATGAAGGTATTGATGTTTCATGGAGAGAGGAACACTTCCAGGTTGCTGCAGGAGAGCTTGAATGTTTAAGAAGATGGTGCCTCTGGGAAAAAGAAGAGAAGTTCTGTTTTCTTCTTGAGTGAAAATGAATATTCGTTTTATAACGAATATCTATAAATATATCTATGTGCTGTTTTGTTTTGTTTTCTTTTTTACAATTGTGAGAGACTTCTCAAATATTTTCACTCTATCCTTACAAATATCTTTGTTTGGAAAATAACCCAACTTTGGAAATTCATTTAAAAAGTAAAGGGGGTTCACACTTCCCTGACCTTTTGAAACAGGGAGTGACATATTATTTCTAAAATGCTATCTTATTATTTTACCATCAAGTCTGTGTAAACTACTACTTCAATGGCTCATATCCCAGCCTCTTAGCCAACCTGTTTGGTATCTGAAAGGTTCTGGTTGTGATGATTTGCTGATTTCTTCTTGAACTTAAGGGTAAAGACCAGTTGTATACCACCTGCAAAAGAGTCAGGTAATATTATAAACATCAGTTAAAGTGGTAAGTCTCTATTCTGAGGTTTTATACAGAATCACAGAATCACAGAATGGCCTGGGTTGGGAGGGACTTCAAGGATCATGAATCTCCAACCCCCCTGCCACATGCAGGGCTGCCAACATCCACATTCAATACTAGACCAGGCTGCCCAGGGCCCCATCCAACCTGGCCTTGAACACCTCCAGGGACGGGGCATCCACAACCTCTCTGGGCAGCCTGTTCCAGCACCTCACCACTCTCTGGATAAAGAATTTCCCCCTGATGTCCAACCTAAATCTCCCCTCCCTCAACTTAAAACCATTTCCCCTTGTCCTGCAGCTATCAACCCTCTCAAAGAGTCGATTCCCCTCCGGTTTGTAGGCTCCCTTTAGGTATTGAAAGACTGCAGTGAGGTCACCCCATAGCCTTCTTTTCTCCAGGTTGAACAAGCCCAGCTCCCTCAGCCTGTCCTCACAGGGGAGGTGCTCCAGTCCCCTGATCATCTTTGTGGCTCTCGTCTGGACCATCTCCAACAGCTCCCTGTCTTTCTTGTACTGGGGCTCCATACCTGGGCACAGTGCTCCAGTTGGGGCCTCACAAGAGCAGAGTAGAGGGGGACAATCACCTCCCTGTCCCTGCTGGCCACCCCTCTTTTGGTGGAGATCAGGATACCATTTGCCTTTTCATTTTATCATTCATACCTCTTCATTCTATCTCCTTTACAGTTTGGAGAACTTCTTATTATGAAGAACACATGCACCAGGCTATATTCATAACACTTCGTTAGGTATATTAGCAGCCCTCAGTTTGGGGCAAACTCATCCTCTCATTCTGGGACCATCCTCGAGGACTATCCCTGGAGTGCCAGCTGGAAGTGATATTCTGCAGCAGTGTGGAGGATCCTTGGGGATCACGGCCAGCAGCATGGGTTAACCTCCACATCACAGGCCTGGGACTTTTGAGAGAGTAACTGACATTGCAGTTTTGTTCCGCACACTGAGGTAGTGGAACTAATCTTTTGATGTAGACCGTGAGATTGGCTGTACATGGGAAAACTGTTGACATTACAGGGTAAGTTGTCACTGGTAGAGACAGGACATTCACCTCATGTGGAATGAGAGGCTGCTGTTTATATGCCAATACTATTTATTAAACGATGAAGCTGTTCTCCATTGTTCAGTGATACACAATGACACATCATAAAAGATCCTCCACTGAGTTCTCAAGAAGGGAGCAGCACGACATTGTTATAAACAATGTCAAAGCCTGAAGAGAATTAAAGACAATACAGGTGATGGCGTGTGTGAGAAAATAATTCCAACAAAATGTGAAAATATATTCCAGTGAGTGTGAAAAGGCACTTTGCACTTGTTTCATCTTTCTAAGACAATTCTTGAAATGTTGCCAATTTTTAATGTGTGAACTTTAAAGGGACATATGTTTTACAGATTTTTGATAAGTATTGAAAGCTAGAGGAAATCTCACAATGACAGAGGAAAATGTAACTTTGCTGTTCTAATTATTTTTCTAATGCCGATGTTGACACCAATTTTACCACAGGGAAAAACACAACCAACTCAAACACAGTGATGAAAAACAAAAGATTTAACGCAACTCAGAAAAAGTGAAAGAGAATACAAAGACTATCACCTGCTGTTGGCGTCTCCTCCTTGATCCAGTTTCTTCAGTTTGGCTGACTTGTACTAAAATGTATTCTTGTGTTTGTTCGTCAGCTACATCTGCTGCAAATGGGCCTCCTATGTCTAACTTCAACAGAGCAGAGTCACGAAAGTCTGTCAAATTCATAGCTGTCAATAAACTTGTTAAGGTGTAAGTTTCCAGTAAAAGTGAGTTGAAGATATTCCAATTAAAAAAAAAAAAAAAAAAAAAAAAAGATGAGTCAATTTATATTGAAAACATATTACTCACCTAAAATGCTAAAATACATAAGGAACTATGAAAGGAAGAAAACAGATGTTTACCTCTTCACCAAGTAGCACAGTTTTGGCCTGGTTTCCTAAGGAAAAAGAACTTAAAGAATCACAACAAATCCTTCTGTCCTTTCCTTGCAAATCTTGAGATCGGTCTCTGAGAGAGCTTGTGAAGTAAGGCTCTTTAAGTGCTTGTAGAGAAGAAAGTCTGCATCATTAACTGGGCCATTTAAACATACCTGAAATTACACTGGGGAAAACACTGTGCAAGCTGTAACCATGTGGAAAATTAAATCAGAATTAATTCTCCATTTGTGGTGTAGAATTTGGGTTTCTGGTCAAAATTTAATTCATAAGTTTTCTAACACCTAGAAATACATAATCAAGCTCCTCTGAGAATGCTAATTGTCTCTTTCTCCTTCACTCCTTTTCTATCTTTTCTTTCTTTTTCTTTTGAGCATCTAGCATGAGATGTGGTCAAACAACATTCCCAGACTAATATAATTAAGAAATCAGCCAACCATGAGAGACAAACATATTAGAAGCTTGGCTTAACTAGTCTGAGAACATCTAGGGCTGTTTAAACACAGTATTGCTAGGAATCCACTTTTGGCATGGTTGAGAAAGAATCATCTTTGTGGGCTTGGGGAAAAAGGAAAGCTTAGTGATAGGACAAGGGGAATGGCTTTAAAATAAAACAAGGGACATTTAGATTAGGTATAAAGAGAAAATTCCTCATTCAGAGGCGGTGAGGCACTGGCACAGCTGCCCAGAGAAGCTGTGGTGCCCCATCCCTGGAGGCACTCAAAGCCAGGTTGGATGGGACCCTGGGCAGCTGAATTGGTGGGCAGCAGCCCTGCCCATGGCAGGGATTGGGGCTAGGTGGGATTTAAGTTCTGTTCCAAACCAAACCATTCTGTGATTCTATCATCTAGTGGCAGGTGAGGAGTGAGTACTTCGCAAAATAATATGTCTCCCTGTTTAGCTTGGCAAGCCATCAGCATCACCATTGACACACTGTTCATTAAGAATGAACATACATGAACAAACACAAGCATCTATTTGCTTAAAGAAATTTCACAGGAAACCATAAAAATTAACTCCAGAAGTAATGAATCAGGAGACAAACTCCACTTGTGACATGGCATCATAGTTTTTTGGTGTCCTAATACATAATATTACTCTACACTTGAACTATGTGTATATCTCTAACTTGAGACATTAATTATACCTTCTATAAGCCTGCTGACCTAGTTATTAACCCAATGATTTGGGACACTTTTTGACTGTCTGTTTTTTATCAGAAATGTAGCCAGTAATTCATGTCTCAAAAAGCTTCAGGTGCATATAGTTAAGGAGGCTTCCTTTTAAGAAATACTTTTAAAATATATCTTATAATTACTCAGATGTCACATTCAGAAGCTATTATACAGAATGTTTAAAATTAAATGGGGAAAAATGAAACCTTATTTTCAAGAAGAGTGGTTCTTACCTTATTTTCCTCTAAATAGGGGCATACTTAAGAACATTTTTCCATTCTCTTCAAAACATTTATAAAACCATCAGGAAGATTCCTAGCATAAAAACATTCTCCTTTGAGTGCAGGTGGCACTGAACATCATTCTCTGGTCTGCTGAAGTTCCAACAGTTATCTTTCTCCAAACTCTATTTGGCAACTGTCATAATTCCATTGTTACACAGCAGCAGATCGCAGCCTTTATGAAAGGTAGACTCAGGCTAAATTAGGAAAAAACTTCAGCTACACCTAGATAAACCAAAAGGTGGGTTTTTTACCAGCCATTTTTCTCAGTCTGCTCCTCAGCACACTTCTGTCATGCCTTACCTTGGCTTTATATTTCCCTTAAATTACAAGAATGTGGTCTCTTTTCCATTTTGACCATTCATATATGACTTCAACTTTTAGAAACTGTCTTTTTATTTCCAATATTCTCTTTAACTCTGCATTTTAAACATGATACATGTTTTCTTTTTTCTCTTTTCTGAACATTTATGAAACACAGATTTCAGTATGTGCCTTTAAAGCAAGAAATCTCCCTGACAAGATTTAAAGCTGGAGCTGTTATTTTTATTCCACTTTGGCTAAGCTGCCTCATTTTTATGTAGTTCCATTCTTGAAATTATATTACTGTTGTGAATTATCCTGTCAAGGGATTTGGGGTTGCATATGCTTTGTGCACCACTACAGAGTGGCTCTATGTAATTACATCTGGCACCAGACTAGGTCCATCGCTCAGCACTAAACCATGAGCTGTATTTCTGCTCCTAGAAGGTATTTCAGAACACACAAGAGTGACCTCATATCATTTCACTTTTTTGTAGCTTACACAAACCACAAGATGGAACAGGATACAGTGGCTAAACTTATCCTGTTTGATTTATAACAATTTATATTGTTATTTATCTACCAGTTTCTGTTTCCGTGACATGGACATCTGCTTTTGAGTTGTTTGCTTTAATTTGTTTTAAATCATTGAAAAAGGGGAGATGGAATTCATTGTCTCATTTTGCACCATCATATTAGAAGCACCAAGTGTCTATGAACTATATAAATAGAGCCTGGAATGACTGACTCAGGTAGAAGGGATGAGTCACACCCTAAGTACTTCATCCGTGCTTTACTCTCCATCCAGGCATTTATGCCTTATGTACAGAACCATCTGAAAAGCCATTATTGACAGAGACTCTCTATTTGCACGCTGACTTTATGCCTTCTTTAACATCTAGTTACATCATGTACTCTGCTTCCTGTAAAATGTACCTTGAGATTATTACATGTAATGATTTTCTTTCACTGAGCTTCCAATGTGCATATATACTAATGATCCTGATATATTGCTCATGCTGGTTTCTTATGTTTTTCTCATTTTTAAAAGACTTTTTTTCCTCCTGGGCTTTAGAATCTATTTTTATATATTATTCTTAACCAGGGTTAAGAACATTCTAAGAATGTTCTTAGAATTCTTAGAAATTCTACATCTCTCTGCAATTTTGTCTTTTGATCATCTCTTCAAAGTATACAAAGCGGAAATTCATGCTCTTCTATAGCTCTTGGTTTCCCCATTTGAAGAATTCACTGTAATTCCTCCTCCTCTTTTCCCTTTTTGGAGAGTTTGGTTCCATTTTTCTCTACTTTGGTTCCACCCTTTCTCTCTGTGCTCTATCAGTTTCAGAAGTTTCATTAGTTTTCTCAAATATGCCTTGATATTCTGCTTTTTTGCCTGCCAATGAATATGGTCTAGCCTTCATCCATCCTCTTAGAAGCTTGAATACTGCCTGCAGACCAAAATGCTTAGTTCATTTCCAGCAACAAATAATTTTTAAATGTCTTCTTCAAGCAAAAAATGACTGAAGATTGTCTGACAGTAGAGGGCTAAAGCAACATCTGAGGAGTTTGTTTGTTTGTTTTGTTGGTGGTGGTGTTTTGTTTTGGTTGTGTTTTTTTGTTTGTTTGTTTTGTTTTTTCATTCAGTTAGTTACTTATACTGCCTGGGAGAAGAACCCATTTTTTAAGTTCTTGGAAGCTGAAAAGCTTTCAACACCCCAAGCGCATTCTTTTCCTCATAGTCTTTCTTTCTATAAATATCTCTGTCTCAGGGAGCAGAAAAGGTGATTTTCAGTGTCACCAATGGTCATGGCATGATTACAAGTTTTTCTAGTGACCTTTTCTTGCTCTGTGATTAACACATTTGCACCCATCATTCAAACTCATTCTACCTCAGCAAGGAATTTGATAATAAGGTCAGCATATCTTGTTTTCTCTGTCTAATGTCTCCCCTATCAAATTTCATACTTTTTTTTTTCCAAATAGTTTCACTGAATCCAACCAAAATAAGAAATCTAGCCTATTATGTAAATTTTAATATTTTATTACTGCTAAGATATATTTTCTGTTTTCTGATTCTGATATTTTAAGCTTGGCTAAGGCATGATGAAATCTCCCAGAGCTAACAAGGAGAGAGATAAACCAGTGAAAATAGCCACTAGTTAGTCAATTTGACTCTGTTTTTTTAGGGTTCAGTCGTGACATTAGATGATGCATTTTCCCTAAGTTCTGTTTTGTGGTGATAGTACTCAGAGAGCAAGCGAGTAAGGAACTCTTTACAGCAGGTGCTGTGCAAATATAAATAACTTGCAAAATGTCAGTCCTCACTCCAAAGAACTAAAATGAGGAGATATCAAACATATAAAGGAAGCAATCAGATCAGGACTGAAAGGATTTAAAATATATTTAAAAATTGTAGAATTCTTGACCAGATACAGAAAAAAAATCAAATTCCACACCCTAGTTATTATTAGGTTTCAGGACCACAAGAAGTACATTCTGACAAGCAATCTGAAAAAGGAAAACAAAATTGCTGCATCTAGACTGCCCTAACTTTCCCTCATGTATAGCAGTAACTGGCATAAATACTGTGGCTCTTGAGAGGGAAGCAAACAAGACTTGCTGAAAAACCTGTCAGGGACAGAGATGATGTGAGACCCATTGACCCAGGACTGCACTAGAAGAAGATTTACCTTTTCTTTTAAAAAAACTATATTTCTACCATTGAAATATAGAAATAGCAACAAATGTATCAGGGGCAGGGAAAGAAAAGAAGGTACTCTACTAGTGAGACAGGCACTTCTTTAAATGATAATGAATGAATGTAAAGTTTGATTGTGTAATTCCTCAGTAGCGCCCACAAATCCCCACTATTTCTGAATTTCATAAAGCCTAGTTCGATTCCAAAGGTTACTGCAGATTTCTGTTCCAGCTGTCTGTTCCCTGTAGCTTAAGAAACAATTAAAATTTTGCTTAGGTCACGGCAGAAATTTTTTGAAATAAAGGAACAAACAGGATCCATCAAGTATTTCAGAACTTTCTTCAAGACTGAAAACTTCTGTGTTTAATGAATAAGCACAATGAATATTTATTATTCTTTCTGTAATTCACCAGCTAACTGACTGTAGTTACTTGAAAGTTTGAATGGCTTAGGACTTACAGAAAACAAATATGTTCATGTCTTAGGATAGGTACGTGGCAGAACATAGGAAATGCTATAATATTTCAGACTCCATATCTCTTCTTCTATTTTTATAACCCACTTTCCAAAGGCGTATCATCCCTTTAATTATCGATGCTTCCCATTTAACATAAGGCCTTTCAGCCAAAGGTCTGAAAATGCTTCACAGATTTACACTAACAAGGCAATGAATATTGCTTCCTACAGAAAGGCATCCTTTAAGTTTGCCTTATCATAAACTTATTTCTGTCAGGTATTAAAGAGTTGATTGTTAGAATTTAAGAGAAAATAAATCCTAAGTCTTGTCAAAAAGGAACAATATTACCACTACTTTGAAAAAATCGTACTAAATCCACTTAATTTGGGTCTTGCACCAATAGGCAAATTAGAGTTAAAAAACATCTTACATACACAGAAAGCTTCTACTAATCACAGGAGGAAAGCTTCAATTTTCAGAAACTACAGCCAGCACAGTTCAGCACTACAGTCTGCTTAGAATCCATGGGGATAGATAAAGCAAAGGGAGATATACGTGAGATACTAAAATGTACACAGAAGTTAGTGGGGAAAAATCAACCAAAGTAAATGCAAGCAATAAACAAAGGTATGGAAACATCAAACAGGAGCTAGAGAAAATGGAAAAGTGCTAAAGACACACTATATTAGAAGTAGCAGCCAGAGACAGAAAGTCACAGCTCCAAACAAGTCTGACACCTTGTGTGCATGAGAGAAAAAAAAAACACAAATATCTAAGCAACACCAGAATGATGAAGTCTAGTGACTCCATTTGATTTTTTAATTATTTAAATTTCCACCTTTAGTTTATTATTTTTCAGATTTTTCTAGTGTATGCATATGTATTCATAAGAGTGTATATACTCAATACACAATTCAAAATACATGAGCTTTTCTGGAAAAGCATAATAATGAGATGAAGGATTTAAAAAAAAAATAAAACAAGTAAATGATACTTAGTACCTATTAAACATATTTCAACTGCTTTTGACACATGAGCAAGGAGGAAAGAGCATATCATTAGCATAATTTAGTATCACATGAGCTAAGACACTTCCACCCATAATCTCATGCACAACCTCTATGGGCTTGGTGACAAGAGCTATCACAGCACACCTGTCTGCCTACCATGAAATTCTTGTAGACATTCAGACTACCTCTTAACGTCCACTGAGAATACTGCAATCTTCAGCCAGCATAAATTACATCTTCGACACTGCTTTCTGAATGGTTAGTGTTATCCAAGCCTAGCCAAAAGGTTTTTCACCATGTAACAAAGCAACACAAACACATGAGCTTATGTCTGCATGACCAAAGACTAGTAGCAGTGGTGAGATGACATTCAGAATTGTTCACACCTTTTCCAAATCTCACTTAGAAACAAATTTCTCTCAATGACCCTTCTGCTTGAATTATTCTGTCACCTTGAAAACGAAACAAGACTTTTCTGGATTGCTTACTCCCAGCTCAGTGAGTAGGAATGAAAGGACAGAATGTCTAGCGTTCAACATATATGACACAAACAAGCTTCACCTCCAGGTTTGTCAGATAAAGAAAGAGAATGCTATATTCTGTCTGACAGCTATTTGGCTAAAGCATCTTGACATTACATGTAAAACATGAAATAAAGAAATACTTGATTGTAATCATTATCCCAGTCCGAATAGCACTCCCTGAAACAAGAAAAAAGAATAACCAGTTGCAGAATCAATGCTCACAGAGCAGTAACTGTGGTTCCAAAAATCTGTGGAAAGAGACCCAGTCCTCAAGTTATGCTATGATAGTTGACTACAACTTGATCTCAAAGACTTGATGCCAATACACCCTGATTCAGCAAACTGAGTTATTACAGCCCTGGTGCGATGGGAGCTAACTGGTGAGGTTTCATTTGTCCTGCTAATGCTCTCTTGCTCTCTTCCAAAAAGCAGTCCCTGCTTCTCACTATAAATTGCCCCCAAGCACTAACCTTTTCTTCCTCATCTACCCTACTAATAGCTGTGTAACATTGTTTGCAATAGTGCCATTATTTGCAATAGTGAGAACGCTAACAAATCTGCTTAGAATGGACTCTGCCTCCTTAAAGCTATGGACCTGTCTAATTAAATAGAAAAAATGAATCTTTCAAGAATTAACTCTTATTGCACCTTTTCAAAAGATGATGCTCCCTAGATGCTCATAAAATATATCCATAGTGAATCATCTTCCAATATTAGTAAAAGAAATTGCAGATCAAACTGATAAAATTAGAAATATATTGGAAACAAGAAAGGTAGTTTATTAGCAAAAGTTTTTGATTGCTTACTAACTGAATGTTCATCATGCTCATCCCTCAAAGGCCTTTCAAACACAGGTTTGCATTCACCTGCAATGAATCATGCATCAAGATCCTCAAAACATGCTACAGATGATAGCCCCTGGCCGGGGGAGTAATGGCTGCAGCCATTGGACTGTACTAGTCACAGTCATGGCTATTTTCTAGAAGCTGATCTCATCAGGATTTCAAACTTCAGGTTTCATGCAGAATCTCAATGTAAGAACTGGATGGGAACCACAAAGCACCACAGAGAGGCACTATTCATCACGGCCGGCTTGGATGTGATGCACAACTGCAGTTTGCATCAAAGAACAAATCTAAGGGCAGCGCATGCTCTGACGAGACTAAATCCACTCTGACTATAAGAGAGAAAACAGTAATTCAACCATTTCGTTAACAAAGCTTAAGTTTTCTTCAATGAAGGAAGGATACAGAAGCTTTCCAGAGGCGAGACAGCCAACATCTGCCAGGACACACGTTGATCTGGGTAAATGCCAAACAAAATCTAGAGAAAAAAAATATCTTAAGCTTATATCAGAAACTTCAAGACTTTCAAACAATACATAAAATCTTAAGATTGCTTTCAGTATTTCAGGTAAGTTTCCCCCAAAGCTGAAAAGCAGCCCAGGTACACATGTCAAGGACAAGTAATTTTCCCTCAGTGAACTTACGACAGGTCACATTTTCAATATATTTTATCCCAGTGTTTCTACAGACACCATGGTTAGGTGAATTTAAGAAAAATGATTATGAACTTACATGGTTAGAGAGGTACAATGAAGAGCAAGAGCAGCTCTGGTGGGAAGGGTAGAAGGAAAGAGAACTGAGAATGACAGGACAGGAAAACAAAAAGCTTGCCTGGAGTCTTCAGCAAAAGAAGAGAAGGACAGAATAATTTTCAGAGAAAGACAAGGTCAACAAAGGAAGAAAAAAGTACCATAGAGTAGTAAAAGAGAATGAAGAGTGTGACAAAACAGAAAGAAAGATTTTTCAAAGACACTCTGGGTCTATCATCTTCCTAGAAATCACAGCTCTTTCCTTGTCTTTTTTCTAGAGTTTCCTTTCAGTCCTCAGTTTTGGGGAAGACCTGCCTACTCTCAGTTACTGTAAATACTCACTAGTGGGAACTGCTCCCAACTGCCCATTTTCAGCAGCCACACAGGAAGCAGAGTGCCTCAAAAAATGTTTACATTTTAGTATCTTCCACAAGAGAACTGCTGCTCAAAAGGCTGTACATGAGGAGATACACACTTTGCCAAGGGGGAAAACATACCAATACTTCCCAGGCTTTAATTAGTATCTGAAGAGCCATCCTAAATGCAGGATTGATTACATAAAAATTCCAACTCTCTCCTAAAACTAAATTCTCTGCCACATTGTCCAGGGTAGAGGGCAGTGCACTGAGCAGTTGTCTAATTAGGCATAAGGACCAGAACACTATTTCTAGTTTTTACCATCTTGTTCCCATCCATGAGACATTATTTTATCACCTAAAACCAAATATCATTTTCAACTAATCGTAAGAAATGTAATAGGAGAAAGAGGAAAAGATAGCTAATTCAATACTTACAGAGCAGACTACCACAAAGATAAAAAGGACTGAAATTTTCAGGAATTTTAGACAGCACCTGAAATGTAAGAAGCATGTATTTAGTACACAGTTATTTTAAAACAAACCTTTTCTATATTTTTAATAGTTCTGCCATTTCAGATATTGAGAACTTAAGAATAATAACATACCATGTCAGAGCATGGACATCACGCTACACAAGGGCATGGGAAGCCTTGCTGACTATAAGGACTCTGTCCTCACTTCGCTGCCAGCCTTCTCTCATTGAATGAGAGGGAGTTTATGTCCCTTAGAAAAGCTGAACGAAGGCTACAGAATGAGCTAGTGTTGAGACTTGGAGCAATCTCCCTTGGGTGGCTCCCAACAGATCCTTTGCCACTCTTTGACCTCTTCTTGGGCTTCAAAGGAGCACAGCCCTTTGCAGGAAGGTAGAACACAGGAAGATGGCACAACTGAGTGGAAAGGTCGAACTGCTGCATAGAGGGGTACTTTCGTGAATAAATTGCTTAAACCAGTCTTCTAGTAGGCATCCTGACATTCACTTTGAAGACAAGAACAGTCTTTAAGGATATCCTGGTCTTAAATATTGTCTCTTCAAATTAAGTATACTTTGTGAGCAACTCTAGAATGTTCTAGCAAATCTAGATTTTTTTTTCCATAGTACACATGTGCCAGGAAACGGCCAGTTCTGGAGATACAATGCCATCAAATCTTCCAAAATGTCAGAGCTTATTGTTGAGTGGCCTAAACAAGAACAATTCTGAACTGAAATATTGAAACTTTATGTTTTCTAGTAAGAAATCTTAAGATTTATCATTTTTTAATCACCACATTGTTTTTTTTTAAATCTTACCATAAAAGGCAATTCTTTAATTATTTTCTTGTTGCCCATCAAAATGTTGCACAGATGTCTTAATTTACAGAACTCTTTTTGCTTATTTGCCCTTATCTCACCTCTTCACTAATTGAAGACATTGATGTTCTTACCCCATTTTTTCCAAAAGTAAACATTCAAACATTGCTTTTCTGAGAGAATGACAAATGCAAGGTTTGATTTAAGCCTGATGACAAGCAAGAAGAAAAATATTTCACGTTACTGGGATAATTAGTTGAGAAAGAAGCAGTGCAATAAATAACTCAATTGACAGATGCTTTGGAACAAAATATTAAAGTGAAGTAATCTGAAGACAGTCAGAAATAACTTCTAGTCACAGTGGAAGTAAGTCCCTAAATCAAGTTCACTGAGAAAAAACAACATCCCTTCCTCACTAGACTTCTCCAAAAAAAAAAAAAAAAAAAGCAGAAAAAGATACAGTATCTGATGAAAAGACCATGCCACAGTCAAACTGCAACAGAGGGGCTACAACACCCTAGGAGATGCAAGTGGTAACAATTATATGCGAACTTTGAACTGGGATAAACATCTATGGAAGGTTGGGGATGATAAAAAGTCAGCGAGGTAGCTTCCAGAAGCACCAGTTAGTCCTTCTCTACTGCAAATCAAGTTGAGGTGGGAGAGAGGATAATAAAGTTTTAAAAAAGAGGAATGACAACAAAAGCCATTATCAGCACCCCACAGCTGATAACTTCTTTCATTACTGTATGATTTATGGAAAACATTGCCATCTTAGTCATGCATCATCTATCCTATCTATCTACTCTCCCTATCTTCACATCACAGTTGTTTCAGTATTTTTGAGGGCTTGTTATGTTATGAATTACTAAAGCCCAGTCCACATTGGTTTAGTTTTAATGTGTTCAACATTTTCTGTTTGCACTTCCAAATTATCATTTCAAATAACAATAATTCAAATTGCTATTGAAAAAAGAAACAGCAATAACTCATTTTTAACATAAAGGAGAAAACAAGAAGCATTAATTAAAACTTATAAATTCATAACCATTTGTCTGTGAATAACAGAAACTCATCTCAAGGAGTTGACAAGATGTGATAAAAAACAGCTTTTGGAAGTGGTTATTTTATTAAACATAGAATTTAGAAGCCTCTTTTCCTCCCTTCTGTTTGTTTTCATGGCATTTTGTATTAAGGAAGCAGTACTTTTAACATCTTATATTTGAGAAGTGATGAGTCTTTGACTCGTCTGTGTTTTCCAATCTGTCTCTTTCTGCTGCACTAATCTGGCACAGCGATGCAAGTACAAACTCTGTGCCAAACTCTCTACTGATATATGCCTCCAGCACAATCCTACCTGACTTTAGTTGAAAATGCATGAAATACAAATCTGTGAAGGACTTCACTCCTTGTTTTAAACCAAATGAATTTTAGTCTGATCTGCACATCAGGCAGTTTAGCTCCATTTATTATCTCTGTGGAGTTATGCTGATTTGCAACATCTAAGGAGCTGGCCCCAGATGTACAACCAGCACTATAGCAATGAAAACATTTCACAGAAAGTTCTGCCAGAGAAATACACTACCCCCATAAACGTATACTATACTGGAAACAATTGATTCTACTCTCCTGCTCAATGCTTTTGTTCCATCAAATACAAGGAAAGCTACAGAGAGCATGAAGAAAGACGTCTGCCAAATTTCTTCACATCTGCTCATATTGCACTAATTGCAGCCATTGAAATTCTCCTGCTCCATTTGTTCAGTAGCGTACAGGAGCGTGGCACTCCACACAATACCATATGCACAATGAAAGAAGGAAGACAATTGTGAAATGATGAGCTAAGACAGCATACAGACTGCGAAAAGAGTCATAGACTTCTTGTCAGAAAAGGCTCCATGGATCAACATGTAGATAGGGGCATGAAGTGCTCGGGCTCCATGCAAACTGCAGAGCTATTAGCAATTCAAACCAGAACAAGAAGAAATGTTGAAAATCTAGAAGTGGCAGAGAGAGTTTGTATCTGAGACTAAAGGCTTTGCTAGCTATTATTCAGGTGAAAATATCCTGAGAACATTTGAATTTAAGCTCTTATTATATTGATATTTTTCAGTACATTAAAATATTTCAACTTCATCCCTGCCTAAATGAGGTAAAAGACTACTTTGAGATAAAGAGTGAAATATATTAATGTACTTAAAGACAAAAAAGTTCTTGGTTATATTTTGCATTGCATATTCATGAAAAGCTACTATGATGATTCCAGAAACACTGTTAGGTAAGTAGAAGACTGCTCATCTATCTTTCTATAAGGAGAGAGATATACATTTCAGTTAAAGATAAATATTTCTTCAAAAAAACTGAAAAGTGAAAAACAAAACTGTGAAAAAGCCAAGAGGCTTTCAAAATATTGAAAGCAATAGAAACATTATTTAAATTCAGATTTAAAATAGGTATCTTGATTAATGCTTCTAAGAGCAAAGAGCTATTGATCATTGGATAGAGGCTGTAATCAGTTTCATCAGGATTTATTTATAAGCTATCAATGGTAAAATATACCCTAAATATGGAGCATTATATTATTCATTTGCAGAAAATATATCATTTTCTAGCCATCTATACTTTGAAACTGCTGAAACTTTAAAAAGTAAATAAAATAATGTTTGAATTCAGACCTCATCTTTGTTAAATTGAACTTGACATGAAGGTTATCCAAGATTTCATATTTCTCAGAAGAAGCAGATCTAGACAAACTGGTCATTTCACTTCCCAGATGAAATCTCTGTTCAAATTCGGCAGAGCTGTTGTCCCATGAATCATCATCTGTGGTAAAATCTGGGTTATGAAGACCCATGCATGGCAACCTGTCACATATTTTCAGTAAAGAGAAAGTAAAACAGTAGTTTATTTCAACAGATATGAGATGCAACTGATCTTACATATGCTTAGCTTCTCTGTAATAGATTTTAATGGAAAAAAAATCATATAAAGATATTTATTCAGTAGAGACTGAGCTCCTCTTGATGGCACAACTAGATAGACAGAGAAGCAAAAGCCTTATGATGTTTAGGTGCACCTGAAAGAACGAGCATTTTGAAGCACCAGACATACATGCCTCTGAATTTGATGTGTAATGCACAAGAAGAAGAATCCATCTTATAGCTCTACTGTGTCTTGAAATGCACCTAATGCAACACAATATGAAGAAAATGAGAGCAACCTGCAGTTGCTTATCCCAAGGTATCTCTAATCAACCTGACCTGCGACCTTACATCATTCCCTATCTCATTTATAGCCCCTTCTTTCCACTCAAACTACTTCAGAGTAATTCTCTGCTCACAACTTCTGACATCCACTTTATTTCCCATTAGGTTTGATGTCAGAATATAAGAAAGAACCATGCACAATTAAATAGAAGAGAGCTTAGGAAAAATGTATTTTGAGTAAAATGAAAGTAACTCACCCATTTTCCTCTGAGGAAACCTTCAGCAGTGGTGTCTTCTCTGTAAAGCAAGTGGTTCTTGACCTTGAGCTGAACAATTTGGAAAAATTGAAGTGGTATCTTTGGAGAGGGGAAAAAAAGAACTGTAAGTCTGTAGTACAATGATTCACTATGGTTCTACAGAATAATTTGCTACACACACATCTAACTAGTTCAATGTTACGTAGGAATGGTTTTCTCTTAGCTTGAGGTTTTCACAAAGTTTGAACTAGTCATAGTAGCTACTCCCTTGTAGTCACAGTTGACTGCATGAGTGAAATTTACCTCATCCTAGAAGTGATGTCAAAAACAGTCATTGAAATTCTCTCCAAATGCCAGATGAGCAATAGATAAATAACTCACATTTAGATGTTTACATTTTACAAACCTAACTTCATAATGGAAGATTAAAACTAAAATATATTCCAACCCAATCCATTCTATGATTCTATATAACTTTGTGCATGCATACTACATAAAAACATAAAATAAAGGATAATTTCTGCCATTTGGAACACGGACCAGAGAAACATACGATCTCTCCAGCAACCATGTCACCCCCTACATTAGGGAAGAAAGCTTTATCTGGTGCACAGTTGTTTCCAAAAGACTCTGTCCAGTCTTTATCCTGGTGCTGCAGATAATTAAGTAAGATACGGAGATTAAGCTATATCTGGCCATATTGCAGCTTAACATATTTAATAAGTCTTTTGCTAATATATAAATCCAAAAGCTTAAGAAACAGTTGAAGAGAACCAAGAATGACAAAGGGGGTTTAACTTTGGGGCAGGCTTCTGAGAGAGATGAAATAATTGAGACATTTAGAGCAGTTTCCAAGACCTGGTTTTTCCAGGGGCATTTCCTATTAAAATAAACATTATTTAGATGAACATAAATTCATCCAATTCATAATTGCAGGCCCTCACCACCAGAAAGTCCCAAAGAAATTTTCTAGACATGCAGCGAATATACAGATCTCATTACTTCTGGAGAGGCCTAGATGCAATGGCCACAAGAGCTGCAAGGAAACACAAAATGACTTGCTATTGCTGGACTGTGATCAGTTCAGAATAGGGCCGCAGAAATTATTGGGGAACTGAAGTATCTCTCTTATGAGAAATGGCTAAGAGAGTTGGGGCTGTTCAGCTGGAGGAGAGGAATCTCAGGAGAGATCTCATCAATGTCTATAAACACCTGAAGAAAGGTGCAAAGAGGCAAGCACTTATATGTGGCACCCAGGGCCAGTACAAGAGGCACTGGGCAAACACTGGGACACAGGAGGATGCCTCTGAATACCAGAAGCATCCTGTGCTGTGTGGGTTACAGAGCAGTGGCACAGGCTGCCCAGAGGCTGTGGGGTCTCCTCCTTGGGGATCTCCAGCAGCCGCATGGACATGGCACTGGGCACCCTGCTCTGGGTGGCCCTGCTGGAACAGAGACTGGCCAAATAGACACAGAGGGCCCTGCCAGGTTCAGCCATTCTGTGATCCTATCAACCTCCCATTAATGAATCATCTTGCTTGTTTAATTGTGCTACCAGTTCAGAAGTCATGCTAGGTGTGGAGAAGATGCATGTGATTATTTCAGCCAGGAGTGGCCACAGCCCTCATACAAGCTCTGCTTTAGGTATTGTATTTGCAGTCCCAATGAAAGAGAACACAATGTTAGAAAGAGAATGAACTATCCAACGCCTCAGGTGAAATGCAAAGCAGATTAGAATTCAGGTGCTACATTGCACTGACAGTTCATCTGTGAAGAGATGATTGCATGCTCCAAAGTTATTGAAGTGCTTCCTTTTATAAGTAGGAGAGCATAATTCACACAAAATGCCTAAGTGGACAAACTGATACTTTAAAGCAAGTGCTATTCTAGTCTTATCATAGCCTTAGATGTGAAAGATTACTTAGAGCTTTCACAGAATGAAATCCATAAAGATAGTAAAAATACTATTATGACTTCAAGCATGTGTTCACTGAGTACTGCCTGTATGTTTCTGGTTAATCCTGGCAATCCGCTACCTTTGAAATCTGCACTCAAAGGTGGCACAGTTAATAAAAATTCTGATGATGGTCCTTGAACTTGCACATTCGGAAATTTAACTGATGCAAAGACTGATTGACTGATTCTGCTGCTAACACACACACACACAGAATAATAATGGTTCCAAAAAGTATAAATTATATACTGCTCTAATCTAACCTTGCATTATTCACGTCATTAAGCATTACAAGCTTGTTTTTATTCCTTTCCTCCTAGAATGTGTGCAAAATCTAAGAGCAGTAACCAGAAAACTTTCCATAAATGTTTCCATTTTCTGCTTCATTGTTGGAAGGTGATACCAACACTGCCTTGTGTTATCTATGTATATATGCATAAACATACACATACACATACACAAGACAATCTTTATCCTCAAGAAACAGTGAGGGCAAAGGACAGTGTTCTGCCACCACAAACCCACTATATCCACTTCAGTGTTGAGGTATGTTAGGGGTGCAGAGTAGAGACTCCTCACACACAAATTCTCACATGGGTGAAAAGGAAAGCAGAAGGTGAAACAGCAGATCATGCTGTCTCTGTGTACACAGTTGCTTGGTAGTCACATATGAGTTTGGAAAAAAAAATTCTGAAACTGCTTTTAACCCAGTAGGTTTCCACTACTGAGATAAAAGTGCTGATAGCAGAATGGCTGAAGTAGCTATGACACTCTGGTAAATTCAGAATTGGCGGTTTGTTCAGACAAACTTGAGTGAACTCGAAACTTTCAGTTTCAAGACACAAGAGCTGATATATTCTGCTCCTTGCCTGAGAGTGCATGGAAAGTATTCATTGCTACCATGAATGAGCGACCACCAGACAAACAGTGCTGAAGGGCAAAACAACTACAACCGTGGCAACCAGGAGACAACCAAGGCTTGGTGGAAGATAGTTGAAACAATTTAATCTGAAGTGAATCTTAGAATCACTAAGGTTGGAAAAGACCTCCAAGATTATCTAGGCCAACTGTCCACGCATCATCAATATTGCCCACTAAACCATATCCTTAATACTACATCTACCCTTTCCTTAAACATCTCCAGGGACGGTGATGCCACCTCCCTGGACAGCCTGTTCCAATACATCACCACTCTTTCTGAAAATAAATTCTTCCTAATACACAATCCCAAAAATTCATAAACATAGTTAAAAACATCACTTTCTTTCTTCTGCATATCTATTATTCCCACTGGCTAGTGTGTCCCTTGCAATTAATTCTCAAATGGGACTAAAGGTCTTCACAGGCTGACAAGAATGGCCAATACAGTAAAACTTGGAAGGTTCTTTAGAAAAAGAGAAAACCATTAGTACAGGACAACATCAATTTGCAGAAAGTAAAAACGCATGGGCAAGAATAAGCAGCAGGAAATAGCCAGGCTTCACAAAGCAAAAATAATTAGAGGAAAAGGAGGAGAGCTTCAAGATCCCCATGATTTGATTACTCTAATTAGAGTATGAGAGTAATATAAACAATAAAGCTAATTAGTTATAAAAGACTCTTGAAGGCTGAAAGCTCTAGGAAAAAAAGTTGGAAAAAACATCATGAAAGAGTAGCACAGACTACAATAGTGACAGTCATCCCTGAATGGAAAGCCTAATGTGAGCACCTCTGTGTATCTCCCACACTTTCACGAAGACACTGAGGCAGGATTTGGTCATCAGCTTCAGATCTTTTGCAAGCAAAACCTAGGAATGCCCAGAGACCCTTTACTATTACAGAAGCAAGTCTGCAGTGCCTAAAAAGCTATCAGCATCATTCTCAGGACTCCTCAGTCCTGCAAGCAGCTTTCAGTCATGACACTGTGTAAGTGAGGAAAAGAAATCAGAGTGGTGTATTTCAAAAGCTGTGCTCAGTCTATACTGATCAAAACAGCTGGAAACTTTGTTCATGCTTACTTACTAGTACAATCCATCTCTACCAATCAATTCAGCAACTTTACCAAGAAACTAATTACTAAGTCACCTGGCTAGCACAACATTACAGATTGGTCTGCTTCTAGGATTAAAAGACTGGTCTGAATTTATACTACTGTGATGAGATAGTAAACAGGGTACTAATTTTAATCTCACAATTCAGGGTCAGCAGTCATTAATATTTTAAACATCACACGGAAAGGTGTGAAATAATTGAATTTTTCATGTGTTTTTATATGCACATACAGATAGACCTTTGCACAAAAAATAAACATTTATACCATACTTTCCTTTCAATAGGATGGGAAAAAAAACTGAAAAAGATAATTCTACAGAAACACTTTCATTCTTCTGAGTCACCATTCCATAAAATTAGAAAGCATTCAACCAACCAAAGTCTTGGAAAATGTATTTGATAAGGATTCTTTCAAAGACTCATAAAGCACCACTCGTACAGAAAGAAACAGGTAGAACTGATAGAAAAACAAGTAGTCCTGCTCCCCCCCCTCCCCTCCCTAGTCACAGGCGTGGTCACATTCCTTGCCACGTTTTTTCAGCTGGGCATGGTTTTTCTTTTTTTAATTAAATCTTTCAAACAGAAGATTGTTCTTAACCACTTAGCTGCTGCTGTGACAGCCTTGTATGCAGATTTTGGTTCTCTACACAGGAACGTGAGTTTCTTCTGCGTTTTCTGAACTTCTTGCTTGTAAAGTCATACCACTGCTAATCCTTCAAGCAATTACAATTGTTCCTGTCTCCATAGTAACCCAGAAGAGAAATTAGCATCACAGGAGGGCTGTCCATAATGCAGAAGATAGAGCAGTTTCCTCCAAATCATGAAAGTGTCCGTAGATGAAGCTACAGCTGTCTGACAGCAGCTGGAGAAGGATCCCATTTATACATTACAAAACATATGGATCTGAATACAAACCAAGTGCATCGCAGTAGCCCCCACAATCTGAAGATATGCCACTGCTCCCAGGCATGAGCAAAGCTCACACTTTTTGGTGGTAATTTGTACTTCATTACAGCTTCTCATTAGAGATGTGACCAATCTCCTACACTCATTCTGGAAGTTAAGGGAGAAGCAGGTTCCCCCAACCTCCAGGACATGCAGAAAAACACAAGGAGAGCCGAAGAGGAAATGAAAGGAAGTGAGACTCTCCAACTGTTCCCACTGATGGGATGACAACTCTTCAGACATTATGCAGAATCAGTGGCATATAAGCGCTACAACAACCAGCTACCATGTTTCATTAACTGCAGATTATTGCTTCCAGTGTCTGCAGTGGACTCTGGATGAAGTCCACACAAAGAATTCCATTCCTGCCCTTGAACATCAGACCTGACCTAGAATATATGGACACTGACTTTTCAGGTTTTTCCTAACATGATTATGCATGCCCTTCTGAATGAAAGAAAAAAGAAGAGTTTGTATTAGGAACTATTGTTCAGCAATAAGCAATCTTTTAATCCCAAGTACTCCGAAAGAAGTAAGCATCCTACAGGAATCTTAGGGAAAAAAAAGATCATGCTCATCCCAGTTAGCTGGCAAAGACGTAAAATACTTGGTAGGTTTTGCTGGAGCCTATTATTTAGACTCATATTGAAAAGATTAATCATGCCAACACAGTGCATTAAGTTTTCACTCTCTAAAATAAAAAGCATACATTTTAAACAATGGAAAATATGATGCTTCATCTGCCATATGCTAAGTTGTGCATGCAAGCGTTGGCAAAGGAGTTATTTCTATGACAACAGTAAGCAAAAATTCTCACTTAATAATTCTACAGAAAGGATTGGGTCAGAATTGAGGAACTGCACATGGAAGCACTGTCCATTGGACATCAAGAGTTTGGAATGTAAGTTATTGAAATATTAATTATATAAAACGTTAGAAGAAGAATTACATCAGGAAAAAAAAGAAGTGTTAGCATACTTCCCTGAATTAGTAGTCACTAAAAGCTTTGTAAGTGTGAAACTCCCTCTTAAACCGAAGTTCAGGTGTACTATAAAGCCAAGAGATTATAACAAAGCTAAGCTAAGTTTCCTACAGGAGGAGACCTAAATATGAGAGACAATTAGTCATGTAGGAGGTTAGTAACAACTGTAAGACATTAATTTATCATTTCCGCATTGTTATAGGCTAAAGACTAATTTGAGAAACACTGTCTTCTCTGATTGGAGAACATTTATCCTCACACCAAGTCATACGTACTGAACTAATTACTTTTATTATAAGTGTAAACAAGCATATCACGGAAATAAATAGAAAGACTCCTTTTTTTAATGGAAAAGAAAAACAAAACCAAAAAACAAAAAAGAAAAATACACAAAAGCAACCCCATACCAGCATTTGACCACATATTTAAATTAAAACATATTCTTCCAAAAGATTTGGTAGTTGTTAATACCAAATGAAATCCACTTTATTTCACAATATTTATGTGGTACAAACTGTGCAGACCAAAACCATAGCATTCAGCTTCTAAACATTAAGTGTAAACTAAACAGCTGTATGCAAACATCCATCAACATCATTATATGCACACATATTATATACGCCCACAGGTAGACACAGCCCTCCATTGTGGTTTGTCCTCAGGAGCAGTACATCATGGGGGAACTGTTAGGAGTACTCATCACAGATGAGGTATGGTCAACTGAGATTCTAATTGTCAAGGGAAGGATCAAAGACTCCACAGCTCACTTCTCTAAACAGGCTCCAGACATCTTCTGATGACTGTTTTATGTAGCTTCAACTAAATCAACAAATAACCTCTCAACCTTTTAAAAGCATGCACCATTAAGATGTCATAGAAATTTAGCAATGAAAGCATTACTTAATGCAGACTCATTTTCTCTTTGAATTTCCTAATTTTCTGTAAAACAGGACTGTACAGGATTCCCCAGGGGACTGTAGCAGTGGCACTAACTGACAGAATGCAAGGGGCACAGCCAGCCGACAGGTCTCACACTGAGAAGAAACTGCCATGCCAAGTCCCCAGGCAAATAAACAACACACTTAAAAAACATGTAGTGAAATGTATGCTGAGCTAGACCCAGATATAAGTGGATCCCCTGTAGAGGGCATAAGCAGTGCACTGATTTCATACCCTTCTGCTGGATCGTGGGAGGTGGACGTGTCCCACAAGAGGATGTGACAGAGGTGGCTTCTCCTTTATTTGTTCAGCATTCAGCTATTTGAAGAATTAAGGCAATTTAAGTTCAGAAATAGCTTGGAAAACAGAATGTTTCCTGTGTTTCTTTTATTTCTTTTTTTTTTAAATCAAAGCAGCCTTTGTAGAGTTATTGTACTTCCCTGTAAAACGAAATTTTCACATACCTCCAGGACTTGTGAGTTCCTTTTCCTCAAGACTCTTTGCTGCCTCTGCCAGGGGAAATCTCCATCGACTTCAGGAGAGACTGACTGGGACCCCACTGCAGTGACTAAAGCTACTAGAAAATACTTAATCCTGAAGCTGCTCTGAAGCTCCTCTGACTCTACCTAAGAGGACTAAGCTCTTACTTTTCTGCTCCAATGCTATGGTGCCACAATGACTATCTGCCTTACCAGAAGATAGTTGATGAGCCATCAGGGCTGTGACCCCCCTAACCAAGTCCCACCCCACAGCAACAGGTCAGGGAGCAGGGGTGTCTGGGACAGGGACAAGAGCCTGCACAGAGCTTCATGACCACATAGCAGAGACACAGTGATGGAACAGATTCAAAAAGGCCACCCTTTAAAGGACTGAGGGGTTGTGCTTTTTCTCTATTTTCTGTTTCAGCAAAGAAAATTGGAAAGAGGCAGCATGCAAAAACTGTGGATAGTCTGAAGAAAATACACTGCAAGAGCAGGTAGTGCAAAACAGTTTAACTGTTAGAGACTGCCAGCAAGCTGCAAATTTGAAATAGGCAGCAGTAGCCAGGATTGGTAGTGGTCCAAATTCAAAAAACCCTATTCCTTTACAGATTACACAGATAACCTGCTAAGGGTTATTATTCTCAAGCAGTGAGGGACATGCAGAGAAATGAATCCATTACAATTGATCAGCGTCTCTTCAAGCATGGCTGTGCTTGTAATACTTCAGCATGTACTGACAGACTGGCTTTTAAATGCCAACTTTTCTCTTTGGCAGTCACCACAGGATTTTAAATTAGCCAACTCTGACGCAAACAGAATTTATGACAAATAATGCACAGGGGGGTAAAACGGCATGGTTTTTCATAGTGCATGAGGCAATTCCAAGACTCTGGAAAGTTAAGGAAGTGGTCTCAACTTTATGTTTTAACTTTCTATCTGACCAGAGCCTCTTAAAGGTGCAATCTTGGGAACTGGGATAACAGAAACCTGAGCAGAAAGACAGGTCAGAGAAGAACCTGGATGATGTGATCACCTCACAGCAGCAATATGATGTTATACACTCAAAGGTCTGGAGAAAAGTATGTTCAAGAATGAAGACTCTCTGCAAGATTGGATTAATTTAAGGATGATACAAGAAAAGGATGTACTTATAAGAGGAAGACAACTGAGTACTCAAAATAAGGGAACACTTTCTTACAGAAGGATGAAACAGGATTATTTTGATACGGTTTTAATTAACCGAAGCAATACACTGACAAACTGCCACACGTAATCAATTTTATCCTTGCATACTTTAAATTTTGATTAATAAGTTATTCACCCCAGCTTTGGAGATTGAAAAGAGTAATTAGTAAGTTATATTTAAAGATGAAATCAAAAAGAGGTTATTGTTCTTTTATAAAACTTTTCTTTACAAATTACTGTTCCACATGTTTTATTTCAGGAATTTGGAGTAACATTATTTATACCTGCAACCTCTAAAGAAACAAAAGTAATTTGTCATAAAAAACAAAGTACTTTCATTGTTTAGAGTAGGGGGAAAAAAAAAAACCTCATTAACAACATGAAAGAAATTGTGTTTGGCTTCTTTTCCTGGAGAGCTGTTAGAGAGAGGAAGCAAATGCAAGCAGCACAATACCCTACAGCTTAAAAAATTCAAACTCTCCTCAAATTATGCTTTATTTTCCATGCTGGACCTCAACTACTGTAACATTGCTGGGAATTTTATTTTGTCTTTTGGCAAATATACAAAGGCATCTCTGAAAGTAACGCCTCCTGTTTTATGATGTTGGCCCACAAGATCAAAGGTGGATGTAGGTGGTTTGGCAGCAGAGCATGAACCTTCCCACCAGTATCCATTACGTCTTGTTGTCATGCAACAGATGGCAGCAGAGGGGCAGTCTGACAGAATGGAGTCTGACAAGGAAGTGCCGATGAAAGAAAGATGTGTCTCTGAATTTCTCCATGATGGAAAAACATGGCACCCATTGACATCTGTTGATGCTTGCTGAAAATTAACGGAGACCAAACAGTGGATATGAGCAAAGTGAGGTGGAAGGTGGAGAAACTCTGAAAGAGTGGGTCACCTCCACTTGTGCAGATTTTTTACAAGCATGGCACACAGGCTCTTGTTCATCAATGGCAAAAATACATAGCTAATGGAGATTATTATTTTGAAAAATAGTGTTTTGTAGCTGAGAATTTGCTCTATCAGCGTTATTGCTTTCTTTTTATCTGTTGCAGGTTTCATGAAAATAAATAGGAAACACTAACAGAGAGATCTACATAAAATGAAACAAGGCAAGTTCAGGAGCTTAGCCTCATATCTGGTAAATAATTAGGTTCTCATAATGCCTCGCACCATAACTAGGACAACTAATTTGGACTTTACCTAGATTCTGATCTCTGATTCTGGATCCACAAAAAATGCTGAAGTTCTCTCCACAGCTAGGACAAGAGACAATATTCAGAGGAGGCAGAGAAAAAAAACAGCAGGAAAATTTAAAGATTAAAAACAATTTGTACGAGTGATGTAGTTATTATATACTGAAATAATACTATTAAGTTGATTAGATAATGGGATTTTTTTCAGTATAATTTAAGTCCTTCAATTATATTTTTTCATTATTTTAGTTATAATGAAAGTATTAAAATTTCCTTTTTAGACTATGGCTAAGTGTAAAACAGTGAAGGTATTCACACAACTTTGGCCATCTGAAGATCTTCTCTACAACAGCTGCAGTCACCGTCTGGAGACAGAGCTCTTCAAATCATTTTCCTCTCATCTCTAATGTTGTTTTCATGCTTCTTTTAATGTACTTTTAATTTGCTCTTAGATTACAACTCTTTTTGATACAAAAGATTTTTCACCAGAAATGTTAATCTGTATTTACTAGGAGCATAAAGACCTATGAACAAGTCCCACCAAATATGATTTCCTCTTTCCTAACGAGTAACTTCCAAAGAGTAAATCCATATCATTAGTCACTGTATTCATCTTCAAGATGAAGCAGAGATAAATTTTATTTAAGAACTGGAAATCCTCAAAGAATAAATTAAAGAAACCAGGCAGAAGAAAAAGGCTGCTGATGACAATACACCACTGGCTGCCAACATTTGGAAAATATTTTTTAAATAATCCAAAAAGAAATCCAGTTTTCTCACAAAGATTATGCTTTTCCCTATAACAGTCCTTCACTAAAAGCATTGTAACATGTTAACACACATGGTTTCCATGCTTCAGGAAGTTTATTTCGCAGTGTTGTGTCCTGTTCTGCTACCATGCTTCTTTCTTATGCCTTTATATGCTTGGTAGGAACCTCGGACTACAATTTCATAAAGGAGCTATCTGATTTATGTTAACAAGGAACTTTAAAACACAGATTTTTGATCCAGTACCAATGAAAGACAAGTTTGAAACATAAGATTCAACAAACACTCAACCAATAGAATTATATATGATGAATTCTAAAGAATTCTGAGAATGTCCTTGTCTCACCTAAAAGGAGAATAAAGAATAACAATACTATTTCAGCTTCCTTCTCTCTTGATTCAAGCTGTAATCATTCTCCACAAAAGAACATGCTACTGTGCAGTGAAAAAATCAACAACTCCAAAAAAAGTAGCCTTTTAGAGCTCAGAAGGAAGTTCATTTTCTACTTGGCAGATACGTTTGTTCCAGCAATATGTATATCATATTTATAGATAGCAATGTGGTTCTTATCATCACATAAATGCCAGATTCTCTCCTCTCAGATGCTGCATTCCTTTTGGACCTATATATAGTGACACTTTTCTTACTTTGTAACCTCACAGAGGCAATTTCTTTCCATCTTTCTCCTGACCTTACATACTCTTACATAACATTTCCTATGCATATTCTAAAAATCTCCACCCTCCCATGGTGGAGGTGACCTGAACATGGCCAACCATAAAAAAAAAAAAAAGATTGGATTCTGCTCTGCAGACAGACTTTGCATCCACATGAAAATTTCTGTCTATCCAGACATGAGGTTACATAAATAAAACGTCATTCTGTGCTCCCAAAGAAGAACAAAAGAGGAAAGAGAGAGCAAATCCATTTTGCTGGATACAGAAATATAATTCTCCAGGAAGATAGTACCTGCAGAAAATGGGAAACCCCATGCTGACACAGCTGCCCGTTTCTGTCAGCTTCTTTCTATATTTTCCCTCTCATTAAGGTAGAAGGCTCCAAGCTGCTAAACAGACAGACGAAGAAACAGCAGATTGTTACAGATGAATTTCACTAAAGAAGAAAGACCAATGTGACTATCTCCAAGAGCAGAATAATTGAGACAAAGAATCTCTGTAACTGGTCCCATCCTGGTAGAGGTGTCATGGAACACAGCAAATTTGAAGTGTAAAAGATAGAATAAAGTTTACTGTGCTTCATTTCTCCAAGAAGGTAATCTGCCTGAATAATTTTTGAAAATCACACAAATGACAGCTTTTCAAAAAAAGCAAAGGAAAAAAACAAAGCCTGTCCTTTGCTACACATTGGACCAGTTACACAGCTGTTTGATTGTAAGTATTAAAAAGGTTTAGTGTTCCTAAGGTAAGGGCATTTCCAAATAATAGAAGACTGAAACATACATCACATGCATGAAAGCTGGATATAGTGTTAACAAAACACTGCTTCCCACAAATATTTTTTTAATAAAACAGTGACAGGCTGTTGCCAGGAGAAACAGCCGCTGAACTAACAAAAGTCTTTTTAATAAGGTCTGTACAAGTAGTTTGCAGAAAGAAATTATCAGTACAGTGTGACATAGCAAGAAATGTGAAGGGTACTCCAACAATATGGAAACGTAAAGAAAAAGAAGGGTAAGTATGTGCTCTAGGCAGACGAATAATGAAGAGTTGTGTTTGTTGTTGGTTTTTTTTAATAGAGAGAACTGGAGAGATGCAATAAGATGACCAGCAGCAGTCATAATTCTTTAAAGTTATAACACGTTAAGTAGCTCTTCTGCTTCTCAAGAGCCAACATGGAAGGATGTTTGTTCCTCTACACAAAAATAACAGCTTTAAAGACCAAATGATGACATTACACTTAACTCATGACACTTAAAAGTAGGTTACACTTGGTAAAAAATTTTGTTTTTTAAAGTCTATGAGAAGTAGAAATATACTTTATGTTAAGGTCATGCAATGTGAAAGTTAATCAGAAAAGTGTAAGAACTAAAGCTAGAGGAATTAATTCATCTAGAAGCATTATGTAAGAGTAAGCTGGAGAAGGAAAATATCATGACGCACGGTAGAGCTTAAAGACTAAACTTGAACTTAAGACAGAAGCGTATAGACATTTTTTCTTTTTTTAAAGGCTACTGATTTAGAAAGGCAGGATAGACACCATCAGCATTTCTTCTTCATTGCAATAGGCCTGGTCAGAATCTCAACCCTGTGGTGTTATTGCAATTTATATATTAATTTAACTTTGGTCAACAACCAAACACTGTAACCTCAATAGGACAGTTAAACTAAGGATGTTAACAAGCATCCTTCTTGTTAACAAAGACCAAATGAGATATAGGCAATGACACTAAAACACCTAGTTTCCAAAAACTGTGCAATCTGAGTAGGCAGCTGGTGCCTGATTCTATACACAAGTAAAAGGATACTGTTAAATATAAG
The DNA here is from genome assembly GCF_019232065.1 of Centrocercus urophasianus. Taxonomy (NCBI): domain Eukaryota; kingdom Metazoa; phylum Chordata; class Aves; order Galliformes; family Phasianidae; genus Centrocercus; species Centrocercus urophasianus. Next base: position 54,248,502 of record NW_024884364.1, on the reverse strand, counting down.
GAACCTGGTGTCAATACTTTCTGATATCAAGACAGGGATCTCTTAGAAAGAGTCCAGCGGAGGGCCACAAAGATGGTGAAGGGCCTGGAGCATCTCTCCTATGAGGAAAGGCTGAGTGAACTGGGTCTGTTCAGCCTTGAGAAAAGAAGACTGAGAGGGGACCTGATCCAGGTCTATAAATATCTAAGGTGTGGGGGGCAGAATGGTGAGGCCGGACTCTTTTCAGTGGTGAGTGGAAACAGGACAAGGGGAAACAGCTGGAAACTGCAGCATAGGAAGTTCCACACAAACATGCACAAGAACTTCTTTACAGTGAGGTGATGGAGCACTGGAACAGGCTGCCCAGGGAGGTGGTGGAGTCTCCTTCTCTGGAGATGTTCAAGACCTGCCTGGATGCCGACCTGTGCGACCTGCTGTAGGGAACCTGCTTTGGCAGGGGGGTTGGACTCGATGATCTCTGGAGGTCCCTTCCAACCCCTACAATTCTGTGATTCTGTGAAGGCATCTGTATGACCTAAATCTCCCTAGATTCATACAGTGCTTGACAAGTATGAAGAGCCAAAATTAACTTTTTTCTATTCTACCTAAAACATTTGTTCAATTGTGTAAAACTGAAAAACTATATGAGCAGTCCTCCTCTAAATTGTATATATATTAGTACATTCATTAACTGCCTGTGATGTGGAGCTCTTGTGTGTTCTGCCTCACAAACATCGTACTTCCAGCAGAAGATAAGTATGACAGGTCCAGTGACATTAATGGAGCTCTTTCAACTTCAGTTGTCACAGCAATAGCTTCAAAATTGTGACTGGCCTCCTACCCACACACACAAATATTTCTGAAAACCTATCAGTCTTTTCTGCCAAGGATAGTCTGTCTTCTGAAAAAAAATAGTCTAGTTGGAATATTTCTGGCCCCATAATCCTCTTCAGTACTGTTATACAACTATGAACAGATTTGTAATGAGGGTATGCTGGTATTTAATTTATGGTTAAAATCAATAGCTTTCCACAAGCTGATGATCAAAATTTTTACTCTCTATTCTTTACAGTTTCTGGCTCATTTTTGGAGACAATTTATTGCAACACTTCTGCATTGAGAATTTGGTTGTATTGACCTAGACTAAAAAGCAGTGGAGGCCACCCCATACAGTACACAGGGTAACTTGTCAAAGAAGCCACATGCTGCTAGATGTTACAGAATTGCTTATTTACATAATGCTGTAGCACAACCCTGCTGTTTAGATTACACAATTAAAGACACATCAGCCAAAACAGAAATGGGTTGTTTGTTACACTTCTTTCCAGGTTTACCATTCCTTTTATCAGACAGATCCACTAAATTCAGGTTCTTGCTTTTCACAGTAAGAGGGTTACATGATGCACCAGCTGTCAATAAACTCTTAAAGAGGATTGCAGCTCACATGTCATTGACATGGCTGAGGAGGCAGACTTGCTTCTATCACTCCTAGAATGATTAGAGACAAAAGTATATTTCAAGCTTCTTTTACTTCTTTATTTTATAAACAGCAGAGAAAATTAATTGCATAAGCCCACAAGAGTGGGTAGAAAAGTCACTAAAAATATTTAACTACTCTACTCAAGGAAGCTCTGTATTTATTAAGGATCAGACTTCTTACAATAAGTTCATCAATAACATAGCGCTTTCCCCTCAAAGAGCAAAGGCAGTTCCCTGCCACACAGCAGTTCAATGTGACTGTCAGCGTGGCTGTCTGAGTCAAAAGCTTTCATACTCTGTCATTGCCAGAGCTTCACTTCAGGCAAAAGAGCTCTCACAAAAACATTCCTGGATCACTGGCAGATGGACTGTGTTTACTGTCCCTACTGACTTGCATAGAAAAGGGAATAGCTCAGAAGGTGTGAGCAAAACCTACAGCCTTTCACAGCTGCTTCTGAATGATGCTAATTCACAGGCTGTACTGAGTCAGTATCTTCTGCTGCATTTCTGAAAACTGTGAGTTTCTCTAACTGCCAATCTGTTTTCCATTTCACCCTGGCTGAAAGAAATCATAAAAATTGCAAAGATTAAAAAAAATAATAATAATAATAATAAAAAAAAAAAACCCTCAAGTGCATTAATTCTTTTTGATAGGACCTGGCTCCAGCTCAGTGTGCTGTCCTTGACTTAGCTCTGACCTGCTGTGGACAGAGCTCTGTGTGGTCTGACTTCTGCTGGTCCATTAGCACAATTATTCCAGTTTGCCCCTTAAGTCCCATTAGTACTTATCAAGCAGAGAATTGCTTGCTTGGTCACTGTCAGTAAGCATTTTGGTGACTCATTTATCAGCTTTTGCTGTATTTCAGAGAGTAAATCACTTGAGCTCCTTATGAATAGCAATTTTTGAAAAAAACATTTGATTTGCTGGTCTACAGTCTGTGACCCTTTTTTTTTTTTTAAACTCACTGGCTAATTTTTTCCATTTACACTTATCTATTTTGCCATCAGCTACATTCAATTTAGCATGAACTTGAGTTTTTAAATGTATGACCACTGCTACCCTGGAAATTTTTGCCGTGGCTGAGGAATGACTTCCAGTGCTTCTAATGAAAGAGGACAAACCACTCTGATGCTAATTAATTCTAACAGGAGAGACATTTAAAGTGTTGGGCAAACAGAAGCACATCTTTATTTACAAGCAGAATTGTGTACTAAAACAGTAAGATAGAGAAGAAAAGAGATGAGAGGGGAGAAACAAAAGGTTTATTTTTGTACTTGAGAGCGGGACTGCTTGTGGTCTTTTTTAGAGGGATAAGGGCATTAAGTGGATTTATCTCACTAACATGTCTTATTTTTTGTTGGAAAACAGAGTTGTAAGTACTGACTAGCACAAGGCTTTCAGGGGAAACAAGGAGTGCCATTAACTCTGTTGGAACTGACCTTCATAGTCTTTTGTTAACTGCAGTGTTGGAGGAGTTAGGATGTTTTATCATACCCAGGGAGCAATCACATTAAAGTCTGGCTTACAACCACGGCACTAACTTACTTTTATCTAATTCATTCCACAGATCACCACATACTGGTCTCATTCTATTTCATACGGTATTGCACCTTTTCCCAGGGTCTCTTTGTAGCCCTATGCAAGGCTTGCATTCTTCCTTCTCAATATTTCTACAGCTTCTGCAATTTCTTGATATCTGTCTTAGAGCTCTCTCTTCCCCCCTCTGTGCTCAGCAGCAGCTCTCCAAGAGCCAATCTTGGGCAGAGGCTGTGGCAGTATTTTTTGGCATACACCCAGTATGAACTAAGACACCCCAGCTCTCACCTGGCTACCCTAACTATTAGAAACAACAGTATCCTGTAAATCCTTCCTCTCTCCCTTGAGACCCATACATTTTCAATTGGAAGAAGGAGCATGAGGAAGACATAAAACAACACTGATCATCAGGAAATTTACTTTGAAACTAAGATATCTGGCTTCCATTTCCTCTTTCAATGAATGTTTCATGATTCAGAGATTCAGAGATGTATTGAAAGAGAAAAAAAATAAATAAGAATACCCTGGAGCTTGGTGAACCTTAAGAACTAAGGTGGGTGGGAAATGTACGTCCATCTCCTACACCTTGTGTCAATTACATAAATAGAGCATGTTTAATTAATTAATTAAACAAGCATGAGTAAAACAGTCACATAGGCATTACTTCTTCCTTGACTGCACTGTGAGGCCAAACTGCCCCTGTCCTGGGCTCTTCCCTCTTCTTATTCTCTGCTAAGTTGTTGGATTCTGTCTACCTCAGAATCACTGACGTTCAAGCTCTGCAAGGAGTCTTAGAACAAGTAATCCCAAGTTATTGTTTAGCGTCAGTCTTCATGACACCCTTTCATAACTGTTTTCACTCTCAGCTTTTTCTAGCTCAGTTCTCCCACTTCAGTGTTTGGGCCAATGGAAGAGTTGCCATGTTTTCATGCATATCATTTACTGAAGAATAGCTGCAACATAGCCTCTGCCTACTCACATGTTCACACAAAGCAGCCATACAGGTGCAGGCTGTAGATTTAGAGTGTTTAGTTTTCCTTTCCCCCTCACTATTAGAAAATACTCATCTGTAAATTTTTTGCTCCTCCACATGGCAGAAAATTAAAGACAAAACTGAATTCTTAGTAATTAATTTCATTTGACCACCTGCTGTTGCAAAGTTCTCTTTTCCACAAATAGCTTAGCATATTAGAGCTACCACTCTCACACAAACACATGGGCCAGGAACAAAGCATACAGGACAGTTTCTCAAAGAAAGGCTAGAGTGAATGAGTTATTTGCTTCATCTTACTTTGTCAACTCCTCACATTGGCTTTTTAAGCCCCATACAACCCTCCTGCTCAGCTGTGATTGCCTCTATGGAACACGTTTCTTTTCAAAGTCTGGCTCTCTGGTTGGCATCACACTTGAACGTTATAATACCAAAAAATAAAAATCATTGCTGACAAAACCTTTCCCCATTTAAAAAGAGCTTTACATGAGAAAACATCTGTCACAGCCTAAAGAGGATTGAATCCTGTAGGCTACTGGCATTTTTCCACAATTGGCCTAGGAGAGATGTCTAAGAAGAACCCAAAACAACCATATTATTAATTATTAGAAAGAGAACAGCTGCTTGCAAAATTCAATAGCATTTTTTTGTTTGTTCGTTTGACTTTTACAGTCTCACAGGAATTCAAGTGTAATATTTGTGCATTGGTACTTGGCAAATTATTCACTTAGTGCTGAGCATCGTTTTTAGCTTGACAGTGGAAATAGTCAATTAATATGCTCTAATTCTTTCAACTGAACACTTCAAAACAAAAATTGATATTGGTGGATTTTTGTTTAAGAAAGCATTCTGTCAGAATAAAAAAACAGTTGAGCACCTAGGGTTCTAGTCTGCTAATGATAGAACAGAAATGGTAGTATATTATCAGTTTGAGACATTGTAAGTCATTATAATAAGTAAGCACTGAGGTGTTTAACTGTACATGGCAATAGAAAAGTTAAATAACTTTGAACAGACACGTGTATATCATGAGTGAGGTCTCAGTATGCTTCATTAGTAGAGAAAACTAAATGAAAGCTTTCTGCTGAACAAGCATCCTTTGCTCAAGTGGAGCCCAGTAGCTCTCTCACGCCACACAACCACGTTTCTGCTTTCCTTCTACTATCACTCTAGGAGCAGACTTACAGTCCTTCTCACCACAAACCAATAATTTCCCTACTGATCCCATGAACACAGACTTGGGTCAAAGGAAGAATTTTATTTGGTTGATTATTTTCATTTTTTCTTACAGAAGTGAGGATTATGTAAATGAAACTGAGAGACCAGAGAAATGCTAAAATAAATAGGTTTGCTTGATGAAACACAAATTCAAGCAGATTCAGTAAGTAAACAAGGGATTAATTTTTGTTACTCCGGAGATTAATCTTTTTAACGAGACATAAAAGTTAAAGAAAAAAACTTCCAAGGACTATAACATAAAATGAACAACAAATTCCAGTGCCAAATTCATCTAAACATAACCTCAGAGGAGTAATTCGATGTCTTGGTTTGATCACTTTTTTTTCCCACTGTCTAATTTCTCATTAAAAGTTCACAACAAAATCAATAAAGAACTGCCTTTTTTTGTTTGTTTGTTTCTTTTTCTCCCTACTTTTAAGAAGTCAGTGTTATTACCTGACTGCCTAAAAGAAGTACAGCCAGAAATTACATCAAAGAGAGAAAGGGACCAGAAGGGCAGCATGAAATGAATGCCACAGGGTATAGTTCCTCAATTATCCACTCTTCCATCACTTTTATATTCCAAAGAAGGCCTTTCTTTTTTCATTAATATAGTTTTAAATAGCATCATAAAGTAATTGGCTACATGGGATTACTATACATCTTATTTCTTTAGAAATACATTTTTCTATAGTGGCCTTTGAGGCCCACTAATTCCTAAGTTGAAAGCAGCTGATATCGCTCCCTTACTGTGGATCATAAAGGAGAATTTCAGATTTGCTTGGCACAAAGCCATGTCATTTGGTTTCCCCCGTGGAATCAGCACTAATGATGTTAAGATCAAGGTAACCAAGGAACCTTCCTTTGTGACCACAACTTGAACATGCGGAGACAAGATGGAAGGAAGTAAGCTGTGCTTTTGAATATGTCAGGGCAGATATAAAGAACATTGTCCATGCTGTCACAGAGCAGTGTGAAATCTTCCTGCAGTGCAAGGGACTCAAGAAGGTCCTGGATCAATGTCTATAGACCGCAAATGCAACTTTCGTTAATAAGATGTTAAAAATAGCCAGATTGATCCTTTTCATAAAGGCTAAGGAGAACGAACAAAGTTCAGAATCAAAAATAAGTCTGCACTGGTGTTTTGTACTACGTTAAAACCTGTATTTCCAGCAGAGCACACTATAGCACATAGTGCAGTTCAGTGTAAACATACACCTCAGCCAGCTGCATTCCCACTGAAAAACTCTGGAGCTCATTTGCATTCCAGTTCAGAAGAAAATACCTGTATTTCCTGCAGTAAGCAATACTGGAGGAAGTATGGTCTTGACAAGAAGGCTGACTTCTTTCAGCCTGAAGGATGCTCCAGGATCAGCACAGATGGTCCAAAGCTTTTTCACATAGAGCCTGGGCAGCCTAATGCAATGCAGTAAAACCTGAAGGGAACCATTCTTCAATACACGATGGAAACAAGATGGCATTTTGATGGGCAGGCAGCTCATGACCATATGCGAGCTAGCCACAAAATGCACACAGGATTATGCTGCAGACAAATGGAACTGTTCAGACCAGAACAGGGTGACTATCTACTCTGCTCAGAAAGAAAAAAGACTCCAGATAACTCAAGAACATTTTCTTAAAGGTAATTTTAGTGACTAAGATAAATCCTGTGTTCCCTTGGATAGATTCTTTAGATAGTCTTGTGTCAGCGTAAATTTGAACAATTTAGAGAGCCTGGCAATCTTATCCTTGAAAGATAATTCAGCAATTTAAGTTAAGGAGAAGCATTAAAACAAACCAAACAGGCATGCCAATTTAGTCAACCCTTTTAAAGAAAAAAAGGATTAGGTCTCCTCTTTTTTTAATAGTAGTCTTCCAAGTCAAAGAACAGTTTACATTAAAAGTTAATTATTATTCTGCTGAAACTAATCAAACAACTTGGGAACTTGCAAAGGTTTATTCATGTTTTTATCTGCATTCTGTTGAGTGGTCCCAATGATTTAAGGTTAATTACTCATATTAGAGGAGTCATACAGATCACATTCATGTTTTAATTGCACCTAGTGTACATTTGCTAAAATACACACTGACAGATAAGATTCATCTCCACATGAAAAAAAAAATCAATTATGTTGCAGAAGCAAGAGAGGTAAAAACCAAACAAGAAGGAACTTTAGGAGATGCTTTCCCAATCCCTAATTTATTACTATAAAAAAAAGATATATGTATTTGCCCATAAGACAGCATGGAAATGGCTCTTTAATCGTACTCTACCCCTAAATCACATAATTTCACTCAATAGGAAAACAGTGTTATCAAAAGATCTGGAGCTACTGCCTGCCCTTGCAGGAAGGTGGGCTCCCCCATAGTTTAGAAAGTATTTTTCATCTCTAGCACCGGTGATCATGATTTCCAAACATGGTTCATAGTAAGTTACATGCAGGCAGTACAAAAATTCCTGTAAACAACAGGAAGAAATACAGTCAGCAGACTGACAGCTAATCTATAAGAATATGACAGTATTTTCAATTCCTGTATCAGGACAGTTAACAGGACAGTACACAGCACTTGTAAACACATCAGTAATTAGACATATATGAGAATTCACAAATGAAAATCCTTGTTTACAGATGCATTTTTCCTGCCTTCCTCCTGACACTGCATCCAACTTGTACTTATAATACTCTTTTAAAACCAGATGACATTAGCTCAACACTACCACACGCTGAACTAAGGAACTTTTACAAGATTTTAATCTGTCCATAAAAGTCTTAGTCAACACAACAAATCCTCAAATACCCCAAAAATCATTTCTAAAGGATTTATGGGGCTTTTGTGGTCAAGCTGTCAATTTGATTACTTTTTAATATTTCAAAAGCACAGCCATAACGATTTCCAATTCTCATTCTGAAGTAAATACCTTCACATGCTCATAAAACCTTGACTTTGTTTGATGTAGACTTACAGAGTACATGTATACTTCTGGGAAGCAAGGTGAGCAGCAAAGCTCATCTAACTAACCTGATTCTGCTTTGTCCAGATCAGAGAACTTACAAAATGCCCCAAACCTCCTTTTCTCCCAGTACAAGTAGATTTCCTTCTAAATTACATGTAGTGGTACAGGACACACCTTCCCCCTTTCCAGCAGTGCAGGGATGTGACCAGCATGCCCAGAGCTATGAAAAGCCCTTGAGACTGCAATTCCTAAATTAATAGAAGCAGCAGAGAACCGTATGAAGAGGAATGAAACACCACTTTTTGGTTGAAAAGCCTATTTAACTAACAGTGAGACTTCACCAGGACTCCAGTTACACTTCTGATCTACAATATGTTTCTGTTTAATTTTAATTAATTGATTTTTTAAAATCTTATTCAAACATTAACCTGCTTTGAAATCTACCGTGTTTTTCCTGACCTACAACAGGAGTCTCCAGCATCAGGATCTGGAAATTGTGCTGATACTCTACTTAACCACTGCAGTTTAAGCCATCTTGCTCAAAACTTAAGCCTCCAAGCAGACTGTGTTCTTCAGGAGCTCAGATAGATACATCTCTCTCACCTTATATATATATATATATATATACTTTATATATTTCTGAATACCTATAAGTAGTACTGCTAATCTTTTTCACCGGGGAAGACTGGACAACCATTCCCCATAGCTACACTCTTCCTGATTCATGAAACGATACACAAGGAGTGAATTCCTTTTAGCCTCAATATGTGATGTGGCAACATCACACCCATTATCAGTTATCAGTGCCATTTTTATATTTTCTGTCTTAGCCATAGTGATTCACTTTATGGTCTTAGGATGCAGTTTGAAAGTTCACGTGCAGCTTTCCTAAAGGGACAGGGGGTGTCACATGAAAACATTCTTATTTCTGTGTGGTTTGTGACACCAATTAGAGAAGAAATGGGATCTTGAAAAAACAAAATTGGTCCATGGCTGCTATTAAAACTGAGATTAGTTTGGAAATCTAATGATCTACCACTGTCCTTAGGCAATTAAAACTGCCTTGATGTCCCCATTAAGCTTCCCGTTCTCTTTAGGGGAGAAACAACAATTGCTTATTGAAAATACATATCTTCTCTGCAAGAAAGTAAAAATAAATCTGAACTGGCAGAAAAACTGTGTTTGTCCTTATTCTTACCTTCCCTGCATGGGGACTTGAGTGAAATCCTTCCCCAGAGCAACGCAGCCATCCTCTTCAATTGCTGCTTTTTCACAGGGGGTGTGTGGCTCTCCAAGACTCGATACCATGCCATGATACTCTTTTAAGAGCCACAGCTCATTGCAACTTCTGGTCCCCGGTTTGGTTGCCACTCTTGCAGATAAACTGGTTTGATGTGAAGGGGTCCGATTCAGCTCCATTTCTTGTCTAGAAACCATACTGTCATCCTTGTTATCCAAGTACATCTGTTCCTGGGGGCAGTTCTCCTAAAGAAAGCAAAAACAAATACATTAGGACTAAACTGAATTGACTCAATATTTACTCCAATATAAGCATGTTAAAAATGCCAAGCAGTAGATTTTTTTTTCTTTCACCTTTAGCTATTTCCCTTGTAGATTTATTTCAACCAGGAATAATTCCAAAATTTTAAACCTCTTTGCAACTTCAAAATTAGCCATTATAGAGAGCACAGACACATGTAAAGAGACCTTTTCCATGTCTGTCATAATTTTCTCCACAAATTCACCCAGAACTTGCACTCTCCTGTCCCACACAATGAGCCAGAATCACCTCCGGATCAATGAGGACAGGCATTGAGTCTATACTTAACAAGAAACAAACAGCCACAGCACTATCAGCGAGCTTTGTACTAATAAAGTAAAAACTAAAACACCAATCCTTTTACATCTGTGTAAATGGAAATCCAGCTAATGCCAGGAAGAATTATCTCTGATTTACAGACCTCTTAGCACTAGGAAAGTGGGAACCAAATTTTGGCCAATCTGTTAAGACCCAAGCTCCTGCTGGATGCAGCCAAGTTACTGGCCTGCTGTCTGCCACCTGACACCCAGAAACAGGCCTGGGACCTATTCAGAGGCCCCAGGCTCAGAAAATCTCCTATGGCATAACATCTTCTGGGGTTGTCATAACAGCGTTTCACCAACTCAACCAGCTCCTCTCCTGCCCACAGCAGTGATCCTGCACTGTCTTCCCAGCCTACAGAAAGCCACTGCTGCTCTGAAGTGGTACCACAGCCAGCAGCTCCTTGTTAAGCAGATGGGATACTTGAGGTTTACGGAGACAGCATTCCATTTTACCAGCTGCCAATGGCACTTAGGAAATGTGAATACAACCTTGATGAAAATTAGGTTCTATTATATGATTATTAAAAATGATTATAATAAAACTTTATGCATAACAGTCGAAAAGCTTTTATACTCTAATCATTACAATTCAGTGTGAAAAGTTACAAAAAAAAGCACTTCAGAATATCACAAAGTGCCCAAATCAGACACGGAGACCACATTAGAGAGCAGCCCTTCTTGAACACACGCTGAGGGATGTAATTATGGGCCTGTTCGACTGCGAAGTGACAAAGTCACCACTGAGGACAGCAACAGCCCGGTACACAGGTCTGTCAGCTTCATGCATCCCCACAGGAAGGAAGCACAGCCATTCTGGAGCCTGTCCCCGCTCCTTCCTCCGGAGACCTCAGCAAAGGACAGGAAGATAGAAGCACTGGGCCATGGGGCAGAAATAAAACCATTCCAGGGAACAGGCTCAGCAGGAGAAATCACTGGATATGGAAATAACAAAAAGATAATCCTGGATTTGTGCAGCTTTGGGCTCTCCTGATCATACAGACTAAAATGTGACAGAGGCTCCTGAAAGGAAAGGCCAAAGTACATACCACTAGAAACATAGATCTCAGCTACAAGCAAAGGCAGGCTTGCAAACCAAATCTTAATAAGAATCTCCCCAGGTGGCATTTCTTTCTCTAGCACTGCATTTCTTTGTTTTTCTACTCCCAGCATCCTTAGCTTTCACATAATAATCTTCTGCATCTGTCCTGATAGGTAGTTTGACTAATTTGACTCTTCCCTTCATTAGTATCAACACAAATAAGCCTTTGATTGTACTTGGTTTTCCTCTAGTTGTTGTTACATCCGTCACTCAGTATAAAGAGCACAAGTATGGCTGGTGTAGTACCAGATGCACCACCACTGAGCTGATCTGGGGCATCTCCACAGTCTGGAAAACACTGAGTTTTGGTGATCCAAGACATAGTCTTGAGTGAGAGGCTTGAAGAGCTACACTTTTTTGCATTGTACCTTGAGACCAATGGCTGGCAGTACCGGGAGAACCAACTCACAGCTTGTAGAGGCCAACACCAGCCACCAACATCCTTATACCACCTCTGGTAGCCTGTGGCTCTACCACTTGCAGCCCACACTAAAATCCCAACCTGCCTTTCACTCTAACAGGTAACTTTTAGATAACTTTGAATGCAAGTACTTCCAACTGCAAATGGAAAAGACAATTTCTCATCTTCATTCTTACTTAATGGAATTATGTACTGGTTTTATCAAGACACTCTGTAAGTCAAAACTAAGATATCTGCTCACTCGTTACATTTTTTCATAACATTTGGTTTGTCTGAACACCTGCTGTGAAAATACACAGGCTTTAAAGTGATGTCAGGCTGTGGAAACATGAGCTTCAGCTGTACTAGCTTTTTTAAGATGAGAATATGAACACAAACTCTAAAATCGATCATGTCTCACCCTAAAAGTGTGAAATAGATATATCCTGAGGTGAGTAAGGACTAAATCAGTTAGGCTCTTATAAGTACAGAACCTTAACATGAAAGACATTTATTTTAAGAATTAACATCAGTGAAAAATAAAAGGACAAGAAGCTTGAAAGAAAATCTGATGCCTGAATACAAAATCATAAACCACAGTACTGGACATTCAAAAAAGCTTTGCAAAAAACAAAATAATACAGCATCATTTTGCCACTAGAGACAGGTTTGATTGTGATTACCTACGTAGCTAAACATTGCTAAGGCAACTATCACCATGGTATCTAAGCTTCTGAGACATCAGTGCATTTACCATTCAAGAAATTCTCAAATGATTACATTTCCCTGTAGTTACAGAACTTTTCTCCTTTTTTTTTTTTCCTTCATTTTTCTTATTTACAGTGTCACCATCAGCAAGGAGACATAGGTGAGATGTTATCGTGAGAAGGTGAGGAGATATTTTGACCAAGGAAAGTTCATTTTGTGTTCATCTGTCTGGAGCCATGTACTACCAAAGGTTTTATAGCCACAGCTAGAAACTGTTATCTAGGGTTTGACTGTGAAAGGGTTAATACAATATTTAAGCAATATTTGTTATCCCTTTTCATCCCTTTCATCCCAGCCCAAGCAGTTGAACATCTGTTTTTAGAATACTGGCAAATAATTTGCTTTCTCTTTAAGGTTTCAGTTGCTAATAAGATGAACAGGTTATCTAAAATGTTTTATATAAGAGACTTTGTGTAACCTGCTTTTAGTTGCAAAACAAAATGCTAGTGGCAAATGATGTAGCTAGTAATATATCATCATTTAAACCACTATATTCCTGAGAATCAATAATCACAGCATAGCATCTCTGAAAACAAAAATGAAGTAGAATTTAATCTTAGAGCCCATGAGGCTACAAAATATGACATCTTGAGATAATATAAGCAGTATATTTTCTGTCTTGCATATCTCATCATGTTTCAAGGCCTTTCTCCCACTAAGACTAGAAAATACATTAAAAAATATTACCTTTACACTTAGCCACCTCTGCATTACCAAACAGAAACCCAAGTTTAAGAAAATAACTACTGGGAGAAGAACTGTGTGATGCTGCTAACATGGTATACCCCTAGCCTTTTTTTTTTAACAACATTTACATTCATGTCTGCTGGGAAGCATTTCACCCAAGAGTAATTAAAGCCAAATCTTGTCCACCTGAGAAGGCTCTCTGCATCATCTGAGTCTAAATAAACTTCTATCCTACTGACTCCTCTTTCAGCCTGCCCCTGTATAAGGAGCACTGCCAAGGCCAGAGGGACTGCTGAGAGGAAGCTCATGCACTGCTTACACTGAGAGTTCATACAGGCAGATGCACCACCAAGGCACATTTCTGTGTATGTATTTCCCTCCGGGTATACATTTCATGACAGCTTCCCCACAAGTCAGACAAGTGATACTGTATTGGCTGCCTGAGGTAAACACACCTAAAAATTGTCTCAGCAGCAAGGAGGAGAAGAGCTGCTCTTAGCCTGTGGCCACAGAAACAGATCAGAACGTCAGCATTAAACCTCAGAAATCTTCCTGTAGCAGGTTGATCCCTGCAGATCTATTGCCATGCATATCCCTGGCCAAGAACTCGGGAAAACTCATCCCTAGAGCTGCAGCCTATAAAACAGACACCACACACACAAACTCCCACATAAGGACTGCCGAAACATGTTTATTTATATTTATTTAAATTGAGGAAAGGTGCTGGTGTGTCTAACACTGCAATTTGCAAGCAAGAATTCTCAGTGTTTCTAAATTGGTAGGTTTTCTCTTATAAATAGAAAATGTTTCTAACTGTAGGAAGTAAGATACTGGTTTGGGCATACAGGGTGTAACAACTTACTTTGACATCCATTATTTGACAATATATTCCAGTGATGTTTTCTCTAAAAACCCTGCCTCTCCTACACATGGGATCCTTGTTATCCCATAAAGTAGTGCTATGGGCTGCACAGAATAATGCTGCATGGAACACCCTCCTTTGCACAACCAAGTGGGAAGATTAGAGTGCAGGGCAGGCCACCACAGAATGTGGTTTCTTTCCTTTCCATGTTTTTGGGCTCTTCTTTTTTTTTCTGACCATCAGTAGCAGAAGGGGAATTGTGTGGTTAAACTGTTATCAGCATGACCTCTTAGAGCCAGCATTATGCTCCAGCTGCAAAAACAAGACTGCCTGAGACTTGTATCTAAGACATCTAAGTAAGCTTCCCTATTTGCATTCACCATGAATTCTTGGCCCAAGGTATGGGCTTGGGCTATTTTAGCAAGTGGAAGTGGGATGATGTGCTGTAAGAAGCTCTCTCTCCAATAGGGCCTGACCAAGAAGAAATTGTTTCAAATTATTATCAGGTGAGCTGTTCTAGCTGGTTGCTTCCAGACAGGACAAATCACTACAGCCCAGCTACCTTATATTCTCTCCCATCAGCTTGTAAAGCGTTTAAAATATCACTGTTACACACTAGCAGAATTTCACAGTTTACAGTAAGTTGCTGCATACCCTTAGTCAGGAGGAGCATGTCTGTCTGAGAATGCTGCACTTTCCTGACTCAAGCACTGAACGGCCAGATCTGCTGGAGCTGAGGCAGCACAGAGTCATTTGCTGTGGCCTTGCATTCTATATTGGCAATCAGGAATGGACACACAGGTTTCCAGGAAGGGAAGAAGGGCTCCAGCCATGGTACCTCACAGGAACTCGTCAGAAACCATTACATTTCACTGCTGCAATACAGAGGGGCTGCTGCAAGGTGGCAACTGCCCATCTGGTGGCTAAGCTGGTGGGATGCAGCCCTTGGTAGATTATGGCTCTTAATGACTTCCCAGCTCAGCAAGAGCTCTGATAAATTGCTTCTCAGACCTCACAGAATGAGGGCAGCAGTGAGTGAAGCTATGTGGGTTCTGGGTGTGGCTGCTGACAGGTTTTGGTGCTGACCCGAGCTGGTCATGATGATGGTCATGGTGGGGAGAGCTGGCTACTGGGGAAGCTTATTGTACAGGGCTGATTCAACTAGCTCAATGGGGAAACCATCTGCAAGCTGTGAGACGAAGACTCTGCAAAGAAACCACTTGCAGGCCACCAGGCAAAAGGAAAAAAAGATTTGTTCTAGTCTTCTTTTTAAAGTAAGTCCCACAGACAGTGCAACTCCGGGCAGCAAAAGCAAGCAGCCCAGGTCGGAGCTCCTTTGAGGAAGGAAAATGTACAATTGCATCTCAAGAAAGCGCTAAGCTCTCGGGCCGGTGAAGAAAAGGAACTGAGGAGGAAAAGCACGGCACGTACACGGGCAGACGCTGACCCCTGCTGGCAGCCTCACCGCCTGCCAGAAACGGGATTTCCCCCGAATGAAAAAAAAGCAGACGTTTTAAAATCGCTAGCCACACGAGGATAGTTCCTGCTGTAGGATTCATCTGGATAAAAAAGCTATAAATAGCTAGGAGGCAGAGTTTCTGCATAGGCAGGAATGGTCTCATAGAACTTTTGTACACAGATGAGGAAGGAAATGTTTTGTATCTATCTTGAGGTCATCAATAGCAGTGGGCAGTTGGATTAAGAACTGGGGAAAAGAAGAAAAGGAAAAAAAAACACAGTTTATGGCTTCTCATTCCATCAAGCTGATGATGCCACTGACACAGAGATTCCCATCATTGTCCAGATGGTAACTGAGCACCCTGTTTGAGAGTTTCAGTTCCCCATGTAAGTTCCACTCCATGAGAAAAGATATTCCTCAAAATTAGTTGTGCTTTGGGTTTGGGAGCTTTTTTTCTGCTTTTGTTTTGTTTTGTTTTGTTTTTAAGAAAAAAAAAGATCCCTGAACATCTTTATGACAATGCTCTGCTCTTGCTCACTGCTTAGTCTAAGAAGTGAGTCCGGGGAGGGTTTTTGCAAGAGCCCTTGCTGAAGGAATAATTTAAGTGAAGAGCTATCAGTTTGGTCTTTAGGAACAGGGAGTACTGCAGGCAGAATGACAATAGAACAGGACAGCTGCTGAAAGAAATGAAGGAAGGGAGGAAGGGAGGAAGGGAGGAAGGGAGGAAGGGAGGAAGG